>NW_022196906.1:67813476-67834948 GCF_008632895.1 Mastomys coucha | reverse complement strand
AAAAAAAAAAAAAAAAAAAAGCTTCTAGAAGGCCACAGAAGTCCTGCCGACACATGAGGCCATCGCAGTGAGACCCGCAACTGACTTCTGACCCATTCCAGCAAGAGATCAGGTCCTAATGCTTACAGCCAGTCTCCCTTCTACCCGTGGCTCAGAGGCTGCCTCTGGCCTCTCAGTCTCTAGGGCCACATCAGGCCTCTCTAAGCCATCTGCCATGCTCTGGGTTTCCAGTTTCCACTCCCACGGGCTGCTCGCTTTGATCTTGGGTGGCAGGCAACCAGAGTGATTGTTTTATGGAGTACAGAGCCAGGCATGGCCAGCCCAGTGATCTGCAGCTGTGGCTCTACCTGATGGTTATTGATCCTGCCTTGATTCCTATGTGACAGCTGCTTATGTTTATGCAGCTGTTCCCAGAGCTCTTCCTCCGTGCTATAGATCTGAGGCCACATCTTTCTTTCCCACCCTGCTGTGGTGTCAGGCAGCTCCCTTCCCTTCCTTCACTGTTCCAGGATCTGGGCCGGGAGCCTGAGTTGAGCTGGCAGAAGAACCTGATGGAGACTGTGCTCTCACAGCCTGATGGGAGACTTTGTCTGCCAGATCAGTCACTAGAAAAAAGTGGGACTGTCACCACTGCTGGATGGTCTGGCTAGGCGAGTTCACTGCTTCTGCAGTTACCCCAAAGCAGATTGCCCTATAAGATGCATCCAAAGTGTGGAGCAAACACACAGCCCTGTCTCTCTTGTGGCACGCTCCATGTCACAGTGACCTCAGCACTGTGGTGTAAACATATACATATTGTTATTCTCAAGGTGTCCAGGGGCAAATCTCACCCTTAAGGATGTCTATTACCAAGCCTGCAAAGCTCACCTTCCCAAGGTTTATGGAGTCTTACAGAACTCTGTATCAAATAAGAAATTGATGTGAACCAAGGCAGAGTAGCACAAGCCTTTAATCTCAGCACTAAGAAGGCAGAAGCAAGTGGGTTTCTGTGAGTTTGAGACCAGCCAGATCCACATGAGTTCCAGGACAGTCATGGGCATGTAGCAAGACTTCATCTCAAAAAAAAAAAAAAAAAATTAGCCGGGCAGTGGTGGTGCATGCCTTTAATCCCAACGCTTGGGAGGCAGAGGCAGGCGGATTTCCAGCCTGGTCTACAGAGTGAGTTCCAGGACAGCCAGGGCTACACAGAGAAACCCTGTCTCAAAAAACAAAACAAAACAAAAAAATCAATAACAATAGTAACAATAATAAGTGAAAATTAAAGTATTAGTGAATATTCACTCATGGTGCTAATTCACAGAATGTAGCTCCCAATAAATATCTTTTGATGTAAGAAAAAAAATACATACATCTCTCAAAAACAAGAGAACATTAATTCCATTAATTCTGATGGTTCCATTGGCTTTGCCCATCCTTCTTTCTATTCAGAACCCAGGTAAATGCTTTTTTCTTTTTTCTTTACATGCATGTGTGCATGTGTGTCTATGCATGCGTGCAGATGTCTTTGAAGACCAGAAGAAGACATTGCATCTCCTGGAGCAGGAGTTATACGTGATTGTGAGCTGCCAAATGCGGATGGTGGGAACAGAAACTGGGTCCTGCGTAAAAGCAGTAAACCACTTTTAACCACCGAGGCATCTCTTCAGCTCTTCCCCTCTGTGCCCCACCCCACCCCCCCAGCCCTCTTTATCAGATACAAATATATTTGTCAAGGGGGATCAAGAGACAGCTCATTGGTTATACATGCTATGATGTCTTCCAGAGGACCTAGGTTTGATTCCCAGCACCCACACGGCAGCCCACAGACTGTCTCGAACACCAGCTCCCAAGGACCTGGCGCCCTCTTCTGGCCTCCACAAGTGCTAGTAATACACATGATGCACACTCAGGCAAAACACCCATACACATTTAAAAAATTTTTTTTAATATTGATATATTTGATCCATGAATGTAGATAGAATATGATTTGTTCATTTTTTACTTACTAATAGTTTGAGAAACTTTGGTCATTTAAATTCTCCAAGCATAATTTTGGAGAAATAAAACTCTCTGTAGGAAGCGCAATTGACTCAAATTGTCTCTGCACTTGGCTACTACCAAGTGCTCTCTATTTTCACAAAATACAGATTTTGAAGGGAAAATGTTCTCCCTCATAAGGCTGTTCAAACCACTTTGTTCTCATAAGCAGCAGCATGACCCTCCTCCCACTGTGAATGTCCAGTGCTCCCCCAAGCCCCAGGAAAGGCTGGCATTGCCCACAGCATGCCCTAGCCCTTCTCTCTCTGAAACTTTGGAATGGCCTATAAAGTTGCCCGAGAGACAACATCTGCTGGATGAGTAAACAGAGGAGAACAGAGTTCCAGGCAGTTGTGTGCAGGTCAGAGGACAAGGTTTGGGAGTTGGTTCTGCCTCAGCAGATTCTAGGTGATGTGGCATCTGGCCTTTTTATCTGGGGTCTGGAGCCTGAGCTCAGGTAACTTCATCAGACTTTTGAGGCAAGTGCTCTTACAGATTGAGACATGGCATGAGCCCTGTTCTTTCATTCAGATCAATAGCTGAATAGTCCAATCCGCAGATACAAGCCTACTGCTTTCTGTTGGCTGAGCTAAAAGTAGAGAACACTGGGGCACTAGAAACTATGCCCACGATCTAACTGCCCTAAGCTTCTCTCCTGGGAGAAAGTATTTCCCTGTCTACCTTTGTCAGTACCTGAGCTACGTCATGCCAGTGCAGCATGATCAGCAATGAATTACTGATGACTCTGTAATTCAGGGACCTTTCCAGGCTCCTCCACCTGCCTTAATTGTCTCGCATCTATCCAAGTTGCCATGACAAGATCAGCCCAAGATACACATGGGCTTTCCACTGCCAGCTCTCCAGAGGCCCCACTTCGAATCCCACTGTTTCCCAGCCTGGGTCCACAGGCGCACCTCACTTTCTTCGCAGCACATATAAACCCTCCCTACCTAGCTGTAAGTTAACTGCTGGAGGAAAGAGAAATCATATTAAAACACAATTCATCTCCTTCATTCTGGCCTGAAGGAGGTCTCATCTTCCCCGAACTTCCTGATCCTCAAAGCCACAATTCAAAGTGACTTTGTTTGTCGTCAAGAGCCTGAAAATCACCAGCTGTATCTTATTTTACTTTCAAAAGCAAAATTGTTCAACATGTTCTCTGGACAGTTGACCAGCCCTTCCTGTCTCATCCTGCTCTCTGCAGTAAGCTTGTCGCTCAAGGGTTAAGAGTCTCCAGGATACGGATAACCTTTTCTTGACCAAGTCAGACACTTGGGGAAGATCACCACATTGTTTCCTTATGAGCAAAAACTCCAGCCAAGCAGATTCATAATTGGAGACACGGAGCAACGATCTACTCGTGAGCAAACATATACCACTTTACTCTGAGTTACTGACCCTCAAAAGAACAGCCTGTTTCTTGAGTAATTGTTTGCCAGGGCAAATTCCTCCTCACTAGAGTCTCAGAAGGCCAGTCGGCCAGGGACAGTCTTTAGCATGTATCAACAAACTGCTCTTCCATGCTCACAGGCAAGCCCAGGCCAGGTCAGCCTCTCCATCCCCAACCCTTCTTGTCCTGGGATTGGGTTTCTGGAGGCATCTGTGAGGAAAAACTTCCTCTGGCCTTCACAGTTTACAAGAAAAGAGCAAATATTTTACAACGTATCAGGATAAGCTGTGAAAAGTACCATACTTCCACACAGTCTTTGTTCAAATCTCGCATCCTGAAAAGACTTCCAAGCAGTCAGTGGCTCACAGCTCATAGAGCTAAGCGAAAGACACGAAGAAGTCATCTTCTTGTTCAAAGAATTATTTGTTCCTGCCCTCGAGCCATAAACCCAAGCAGCATTTCATCATGGAATCTCTTGAGAATGGTTTTTGTGGGAACATGGAGTTGTGTGAGAATTCCCAAGCACTTGTAAGAAAACTCCAAAACAAGTCTCATGACCTGTTTCTTCAAAATACACAATGTTCTTGGAATGTTTTATGCCACTCCCAAGTGTAAGCGGATAGGTAGGAGTGAGTTCACTTCCGATTACTCAAAATTGTTTGCTGCTGTTATTCAACTAAATATTTATGCCTCTATGGAAAAACATGTTTTTGCTACATGTAGCTTGTCTTTCTGATTGTACACAGCCTGGACTCATGAGAACTTTACTCAAGTTACCTCTCTTAACCCTCAGAGTATAAATTGACTGATGCTCTGAATAAAGTTTGTCTAGTGCCTAAGTCTTTAGCCTGCCTCACTTATCTGCCCGATTCTCTCAGGTCCCACCGCCTCTAGAACAGTGAGAATTTCAAACAAAATAAGCAATGTTTACCTTTCACTCACCAGTCAACAATGTGTGTGGTGTGTGTGTGTGTGTGTGTGTGTGTGTGTGTGTGTGTGTGTGTGTGTGTGTGTAAGAGAAAGAGAGAAAGATAGAAGAAAGAACAGTATACTGGCATTCATGCTATCCATTTGTGGTATATCAGTGCGCTGTGGTGTACACAAACACGCACATGCACGCACGCACGCACGCACGCACGCAGAGTCCTGGAGAGGGAGTCAAACCACCTGCACTGGAGTTACTACTCTAGGTGGGCACTAGGGACTGAATGTTGGTCCCTTGGAAGTGCAGCTAGCACTCTTAACCACTGTCCCTAATCAACAATTTTTTAATGGATACTGATTGTATGCTTGGCTCTTTGAGGACTCTCAAGATAAACACCCTACCCCCACCCCGGATGCCACCCTATAGGAATGTGACTTAAGTGGTTGGAATCCAACAGAATGAACAGCATCATGAAAGGCTTGAGTGCCCAGTGCTGTGTAGGAACGGCCAGGCATGCTCAGCTGATCCAGAGTTACAACTTTACCAGAAGGTGTGAAGGAAGCAAGTGAGGTCGGCTTCCACACAACCTGTTTGTGGTTAAGTGAGACACAAGCATGCGCTACTCTGATCTCAAAGCCCGTAACTTGACCAAACCTTAAGATCCACACAGAGAAAGTGGACAGGCAGGTCTCCAGAGGGAGAAGGTTCAGCTCAGCCCTTCTGGAACTTGGGCATTTGCACTCAGATGTGTTGACTACTAGTGAGCACATTCATTTTTATTTTATGTGTGTGGGTGTTTGTTTGCATTATGTCTGTGCACCATGTGTGGGCCTGGTCCCCATGGAGGCCAAAAAAGGCCATTGGTTGCCCTAGAAGCGGAGTTATGGACAGTTGTCAAGCACCATATGAGGGTTGGGATTAAAAGCCAGGTCCTCTGAAAGAGCAACAAGGTGTGTTAACTGCAGAGCCATCTCTCCAGCTCACTAACATACACTTAGCATAGCTCCCCTCTGCTGAGGAATAAGCCCAAAAGCTTACTACAGTTAGTTCCTCAGGTCCACTTAGAACTTTAGTAAAAATTACCCATCAGATGACATCTTTCAATGAGATATATTTGGCCCTGATCTCTCTAGTAACAACTACTTGCTCAGTTTTCCCACTTGCCTGTGTGTCCATTCCATTTTCTGGGGAAAGTTTCACCACACAGTTTCCATAGGCTTAAAGATAATTTTGTGTGTGTGTGTGTGTGTGTGTGTGTGTATACATATGCCTGGAGGCCAGAAGAGGGCATCAGACCCCTGGGACAGGAGTTACAGGTGGATCTGAGCCACCCAATGTGGGTGCAGGGAATGAACCTCAAGTCCTCTGCAGAAACAGTGGCCTCTCCAGCTATGAGCAGTGATATTTAGTCTTTAGCTACTGAACTCTCTTCTAGCCCCACTCCCATAGATTTAAGCCATAGTCTCCCCTCCTCCTTCCTCCAAGAACATGAGTAATACAGATATCCCATTCCACAATCACAATGATTGTTCAAGGGGTATGAGTCACCACCCCCTCCCCACACCAGTCAGTCTCCTCCTCCTGTTGTTTATCTTTTTTTTTTCTTCCCGAGACAGGGTTTCTCTGTACAGCCCAGGCTGTCCTGGAACTCACTCTGTAGACCAGGCTGGTCTTGAACTCAGAAATTTACCTGCCTCTGCCTCCCAAGTGCTGGGATTAAAGACGTGCGCCACCGCTGCCCATCCTCCTCCTGTTGTTAAAGAAGACAATCTTCCCCACAGCTATCAAATTAGAAAGGTATGAGTTCAGGACCCCAACTTCACCTCTTTCCCAAATACAAAGAGCTGACAGAGTTGACACACATCTGACAACTGCACTGAGCCCTGGGCCTCACACCTGTACCCAGCTTACACCTGACCTTTCCAGTTCAATCTGGAAAGTGCTTTCTTTCCACACAATGGGTGAGGTAGGTTTCTTTCCCTAGAAAAGAACTGGAACGAACTGGAGCAGTTAACAAACACATATCTGGAAGCCCTTTGCCTGTGGACCTTTGCTTAGCCTTAGTTTCAATTTTGAAGAGACGAAAACAGCCAGCTTGGTCCTTAAGCCAGTTTCCAGACAAATGGCAGCCTCAGCTGTTTCCTGTTTTCCGAGGTGCTCAACGATCCCAGGAGACCACACGCTGCAAAAAGCAACAGCTTAGGGGAGGTTAGAGAGGCACAGAGAGGCAGCCACTAAGTATTGAACTTTCTACCTAAACAAGTCTGGGGAGAAATGATTTTCTGAGCAAGCTAATGATTCAAGTTAAACGGAGCGTGACAAGGACTGCCTCCAGGATGCTGTCTGTGGGAGACAGACATGGACCGAGACACTCTAAAGTGATTAACGCTGAGTGATTTGTCCTGCAGTTGTGGTATTGAGACAGTGCTTAGACAGGATTTGTCCCAGGCATTTCTTATCAGCATCTCCCGACCCATCTGTGCTTCGGCAATGAGCTTTGCAAAGCTGAAATCCTGAGGCCACTTCCACTTGCTCCCCTGTAATTATGCAAAACAGTGCACGCACTTTGTTCTGCCCCATCCCAGGTGTCCTTAAGCACCCATTAATGTATAATTGTAGATGAGGTTATCATAAACTAGCACCCGCTCCTGGAAACAACCATCTATTGATGAATTGTTCTCTTTCTTGTGGGAAGAACATTAGACGAACTAACTAGAGAACACAAGCATTCATGGACGCCAATAAATGGATTGTGAGAACTCCCATGAGTTGAGCTCATTTGAAGAGGTCTGAAACACAGGGCCCATGGGCCTACTTAGAAAACACCACACCAGCAGCCCTGCCTACTGCGTCTGCCAAAGAAATGTGATTCCTAACCTTTCTTCGTTTGTTTGGCTGCCTTTTTAGACTTATTTTATCTACATGATTTTTGCCTGCAGGTTTGTGTGTGCCTGAAGAAGTCAGAAGGTGATAGATACCTTAGAACTCAGGGTCAAAAGTTCCAGATGGTTGTGAACCAACAATTGCAAAGTGAGTCCTCTGGAAGAGCATTGAGTCCTCATAATCTCTGAACCATCACTTCAGTCTGAAATGTGACTTTTTTTTGTAAATGTACACTGGTGTTTTGCCTGCATGTATGTCTGTGCGAGAGTGTCAGATCCCCTGGAACTGGGGTTACAGACATGTGTGAGCTGCCGTATGGGTGCTGGGAATTGAACCCAGATCCTCTGGAAGAATAGCCAGTGCTCTTAACTGCTAAGCCTTCTCTCCAGCCCCGTGATGTCTGACTTCTATTCAATGGAAAGGTTCTCTTCCCTGAAAGATAAGCGACATTGAATATGGCTCACCAAGAGTTTCTGCAGTGACCACAGGTCTTCCAAATACTGACATCACATTAGTGGCTCTAAACTCTATGGGGTTTTGTTGTTGTTGTTTGTTTTGTTTTTTTATCATGTGTGTGGCTGCTGGGAATTGAACTCAGGACCTCTGCCAGCCCCGCTCGCTCCGGCCCAGCAATTCACTGTAGCTGTCTTCAGACGCACCAGAAGAGGGCGTCAGATCTCATTACAGATGGTTGTGAACCACCGTAGGGTTGCTGGGATCCAAACTCAGGACCTTCGGAAGAGCAGTCAATGCTCTTATCCACTGAGCCATCTTGCCAGCCCCTCTAAACTCTATGTTTATATGCAGATAAACATAGGGAGTTCTGACAGTGTCTTATGACTAGTCTGTTTTCAGTATGAGCTTGAGGAAGAAACTATATGAGAAGTCCATTTAGAGGGGCTGCTCAGCTGGTAAAATGTTCACTGCACAAACACAAAAAGTTGATCCCTAGAACCCACTACCAGATGTGGTGATGTGGCCTGGAAACCCCAGTGCTGAGAGGTAAAGACTAGAGAGCTCCTGATGTTCAGTGGCTCTGGTCTCCAGATGCGCACGCCTCCCAGGCTACTTCAGACTAGAACCCACGGTTCTAAGAGCTATTGAAAGTGGACAAGAGAAGGCTTGTCTAGATGTTTGAAACTCATAATTAAGCAGCAAGGACACTGATGCACATCAGGGAGAGAACCAAGACCAGGCACAGCCAAAGCTGTTTGCATATACACAGGGCAGACCCAAACAACCAGCTGCGCATACTCAAGAAGCAACAGAAGAAAAGGAAGAAAGTGCCAAGCTGTTTCAGAAGAGAAGTCCCAGTCAGCACTTTCTCACTGACAATGAAACTTGAGGGCTGGAGCAATAGCTAGCAGTTAAGAGCACTTACTGCTCTTACAAAGTACTCAGATTCAGGTCCCAGCATCCACGCTGGGCAGTTCCCAACTGCATGTAACTCAAGCTCCAGAGGGATCTGATGCCACTGGCCTCTGTGGCCACCTGCCCCCAGTGCATATACCCACATACACACAATAATTAGAAACAAAAGTAAATCTTAAAAAAAATTACAAAAAGAGAAACATGAATAAACTTAAAATGGCCAGGCGGTGGTGGTGCACACCTTTAATCCCAGCACTTGGGAAGCAGAGACAGGCAGATTTCTGAGTTCAAGGCCAGCCTGGTCTACAGAGTGAGTTCCAGGACAGCCAGGGCTACACAGAGAAACCCTGTCTCGGGGAAAAAAAAAAACATAAAATGAAAAATTTAACACCCATCCCTCAATCTTGTTCGTTCAGGATTGTCCACCTCTATCTACGACACCCTATCTGACAGACTTCATCTGATCTATTTATCCCAGTGTCCCCAGCATCTAGTTATGCCTGACACATGGAAGTAGCTCAATAGTATTTCTAAACAAATGAATGGTGAAATGAGGAATAATGGGTAAAAATCCAGATTCCCTGCAGATTGCTAGAGTGTTATAACTTACTTTATCCAAAAAGGCATTTGGAAAAAATCTTGAGTAATAGACTAGAAATATATTCTGCGTCCCCAAAACAAGGAAGAGTGTTAAATGGATGTAATAGGCTGGAGGCTAGCTGGGAGGTCAGAAGCACTGGCTGCTCTTCCTGAGGACCTGGGTTTGGTTCCCAGCACCAACATGGCAGCTCACCACTGCCTGTAACTTCAACTCTAGGAGTTCAGATACCCTCTTCTAGCTTCCAAGGGCACTGCAATCATGTGCACACACACAGAGACATGCACACATAATTTAAAAATACAAATAAGTCTTTTAGAAGGAAGAGATGACATAAAGGCCCAAGGCCTGCACACAGCAGCGCAGTGTAGCGCAGTGCAGCGCAGTGCAGCGCAGTGCAGGGCAGGGCAGCGCAACGCAGTTACAGGAAGAGGCTTTGGTAGCAGTGGGGAAGGGAACACTGGGTTGCTTCTTGGGTAGTTAAGGGGCTGTGTTGGAAGACAGTACCACCCACTGCCCTCAGGGTTATACAGCTTCCTTCCTGGAAGAACCAACGAAGAGAAAAAGGCTGCTTCGATGACGATCGTCTCAAGACAAAGATTCAGCTCCCTCTTGCTTGACTAATAGAGGTTCTGGGGAGACTGTCTAACTTGAGGCAGAATCGTTTATCTGAGTTCACTCTGCTTACCCAGTTATAACTAGCGAGCCCCGAGTCCCAGTGTCCCTTGGAAAAGCATACTGAGGTAACAAAACAGATCTAAGACTGTACCCATGTTCTCTGCTACTGCTCAGCTGCAGGAGGCACAAAACTCTTCTAGGTAAAAACTGCTATGCCTTCCACACACATATCCACATCACCTCTCTTTGGAGTTGGGTAAGTTTGTGGTGTCTATCACAAGCTATACCATGACAGGCCCATCAACAGGAAGGCAGGGCTATGACCAATCCTCAAGCAGGTGCCCTAACCAGACCTTTCAGAAACAAGAGAATTAAAGATGAAATATTCGGTCCTACAAATGGACCACAAAAATCCTCCTGCTAACATCCATAGCCACATCCGCCCAGACAGAATACTAATCAAACCCCAATTAAAAATAGACATGATTGCCTTTGGACCACAATTCATCTTAAAAGCCAAGAACATCCATCAGCTTCCCTGGTGGAGTCAGCAGGAAAATGACATAAGCGCCGTTATCATTATCCCAGCAGCACACAAAAACTGTCCCCATTACTCCAGTGAGCCACTTGATAAAGCAAAGAAACAGAGTCCTTAGCAAGGCGCCTCCTAACAAAGCACTCTTCCCATTAATTACCTAAACTAGAAATTTCAAATGCTCTTCTTCTCGGGAAGGCATCAGATTCACTTGGTAGCTGCTTTAAACCCACTAAACACACTCACACGCCCTGGCTCCAGTTACAGACACACTTATTATGCTGCTCTAGTGAGAAAGGTCCAGGCTCTGGTGATAGAAATCTGTGCAAGGCAGTTCCATTCTGCAACTGACCAACTGTACCTTCAAGGCCACTCTAACACCACTGTATGTAGAGCAGCCTCAACTGTCTTAACCCAAGCCTCTGGGTTGTCTTAGTGTACTTTGTGCTACTGTTAACAAGATGCCTGAGAAACGATCGTGTATAAAGAGCATGTAACTACTTTACAGATCTGGAGGCTGGGAAGTTCAGAGATCAGAGATCAAAGAGTTGCCAGCACTCAGGGTCTTCATGTTGCATCTTACCATAGCTGAATGTGGGAGGGCAAGAGCTGAACCTCCTGTCTGCAAACTCCAGCTAAGCCCTGTCTAATACTGTTACACTGGCTGCTGCGTTTCCAGTGTGGACTTTTGGGAAGGACACACTTGAAATCATAACAGATTCTTTTTTTTTTTTTTTAGATTTATTTTATTTATTTTATGTGTATGAGTACACTGTAGCTGTACAGATGGCTGTAAGCCATCATGTGTGTGGCTGCTGGGAATTGAACTCAGGACCTTCGGAAGAGCAGTCAGTGCCCTTACCCGCTGAGCCATCTCGCCAGCCCCAAAACCACAACAGATTCTTAACCTCTAACGACTTCGCATCAATTCCAAGGGCTGTTATTAGGGTTCTTTACAGGATAAAGGGAATGAACATATATGTTATAAGGAGGTTTATTAGACTGGCTTACATTACAGTCCCATCATCCCAACACTAGCTGTCTTGCATTAGAGGCCAAAACCCTGGTTTTTCAGCCCATGAGCCAGGATGTCTCAGCAGTCTGATGATTCCTGGGCACTGGAGGATTCCTGGAGAGCTCTGGTCTAATGCTGTGGCAACACAGTGAACTTGCCAGAAGTGAAGGCAAGAAGAAAAAGTTTCCTTCTTCCACATCCTTCCTTTGATATGGGTTGCCATGGTGGGTCTTTCCATTTCAGATCATTGAAGAAGTCCCTCAGAAGAGTGCCTGGCCGCTCGTGTTGTAGATTTAAACTGTCCTGTAAAATATGAACTACAGCCTGGAGGTGGTAGTGCACACCTTTAATTCCAGCACTTGGGAGGCAGAAGCTGGCAGATCTAGGTGAATTCCAGGACAGCCAGGGTTACACAGAGAATACTTGTCTATGAAAACCCAGAGGAAAAAAATACAAAAGACATGAACTCTAGCTAGCATACCTTTCCAGTGACTTTCTTAGCTTCAACAAACCCGGTCAAACACAATCTTACACACAGCACACCAGCAAACATTCCAAAGTTAATGAGTACTGAACTGAAACTGCTCAAAAATGAAACCAAGTGTTGAGAAAATTTAGAATTCTCCGGATACCTAGATTAGCCTTCATCTCCAGGCTCCATGCAAACCATTCCTGCAGGGCTGATACCATAACTTGGTGCTGCCGCGCTGGCTTTCCAAAGCCTTCATTTCATTGCATGGGTTGTCTCAGAACACCAGCCAGAGATGACCACCAACCTCAAAGTGTCCACCCCCATCAAGAACTTCAACTACCCCAAAACATCTTACTCCTCCCAGCATTGCCTTCCCCTGCTGGGTGTTCACCTTGAGTAAGCAGGCTTACACCCACAATTACACACCCAACCATACCACTTTGCTGTTGAAGACAGAGCTCAAAGTTACATGCCAATACTTACCAGATCAAAGTTCTTTTCCTCAGGAGCTGGGAGAGATGGTTCAGTAGTTAGAGCACTGGCTGCCTACCCAGACGATAGAGGGTTTGTTTGATTCCCCAGTTCCAGGGATGATGCCCTCTTCTGTCTTCTGTAGGTACTGCATGCATGTGGTACACAGACATACACGCAGACAAAACACCATCCACATAAAATCTTTAGGATTTTTTTTTTTTTGGTTTTTGGTTTTTTGAGACAGGGTTTCTCTGTGTAGCCCTGGTTGTCCTGGAACTCACTCTATAGACCAAGCTGGCCTCGAACTCAGAAATCTGCCTGCCTCTGCCTCCCAAGTGCTGGGATTAAAAGTGCGCCACCACTGCCGGGCCACATATAATTTTTAAAGAAATGCAAAAATAAATTTTTTTGAAAGAAACACTTTATGTGAAATGTTTTTCACTGGATACACTTCAGTTCTTCTGTTCAGTTTCTCCAAACTGACTGCTCTCAAGGCAAAGCAGCAAGCTCCCAAGTTAGCAAGGTAGAAAGTTTGGTGCCCAACACGACAATCATTTTAAAATCACACTCAGAGTAAAACAAGCAAAAAGCAAAAAGCACAGCATGTCGTGAAAAAATGCTTTCTCCTCACAGACCACTGTCCTATTCACATTAATTTTATTAATGGCCATCGGAAACATCCCATCCCTTATCAATAACACAAAGGCAGGGCTGCAGAGGCATCTTCAGTTAAAGGCAGTTGCTGACCCTGCAGACCACCCAGTTTCGATCCCCAGCACCCACATGGCAGTCCAGCAGTCTGTAACTTCTAGTTCCAGGGGATCCTGCAAGCTCTTCTGGCACAGAAGGTGGTGTACAGACAGACATATACAATAAAATAAATCTTTTTTTTAAAAAAGATTTTTTTTTATGTGTATGAGGACATGAGTACACTGTAGCTGTACAGATGGCCGTGAGCTAGCAAGTGTGGCTGCTGGGAATTGAACTCAGGACCTCTGCCTGCCCCGCTCACTCACTCACTCTGGCCTCACTCACTTGCTCCGGCCCCGCTTGCTCCGGTGTAATTTACTGTAGCTGTCTTCAGACACATCAGAAGAGGACACCCAATCTCACTATGGGTGGTTGTGAGCCACCATGTGGTTGCTGGATCTGAACTCAGGACCTTCGGAAGAGCAGTCAGTGCTCTTACCCGCTAAGCCATCTCGCCAGCCCCCAAAATAAATCTTTTAAAATAGAACACAAAAGAGCACTTGAGGTCGTTTCCAGTGAACATTTCTGAACTACTCGAGTGTTTGCTTTCTTATGCTTACAACTCTGTATCTCTAGAAGCCTTGAATATATAGTTCAACTTACTAATTGAGAGTGAAAGGCCAAGCAGTGGTGGTGCACTTTTTCCACACATAGGCACTCTCCAGGGGCAGAACAGGGAAGCCCCACTATTCTTAGCGGGAGTCTTCGGGGGTTTTTTTTTGTTTTTTGGGGTTTTTTTGGTTTTTTGAGACAGGGTTTCTCTGTGTAGCTCTGGCTGTCCTGGAACTCACTCTGTAGACCAGGCTGGCCTAGAACTCAGAAATCCGCCTGCCCCTGCCTCCCAAGTGCTGGGATTAAAGGCGTGCGCCACCACCGCCCTGTGAGTCTTCCGTTTTGCACCAAGCTCAGAAAGCCATTGGTCATGGGGACTGCTACCTTACAATGAGGTCCCCAACTGTGTGGGATAAAACCCAGCTCCACAGCAGCTGACTCATTAGCCTCATGCTCTTGTGGGGCCATGGTTTTACCAGCTGCAGATAGTTCCTGTGACTGTGTGAGGTTTGGAATTCTGGGAATTTTTGAGAGGGTCTAAATGCCAGAGCCTGGAGATGGGTGGGGCACTCCGAGAAGACTCCTGCTCCTGCTTCCTGTGGCTGCGGTTTGTCAAGGGGTCACGAGCAAAGAGATGAGAAGAAATTAAAGACATACAAAGCATCGTGCCCCAAGGAACTCGACACTCCTAATCAACAGGAAATAGTATAAAGACTACACCCCCTTCCCCCTCTAACCTTTCCCACCTAGTGTTGGGGATTTGGAAGGAAGGTAGAGGTGTAAGAACCCAATAAAATAGCCCAAAAAGTATGCTTACAAGATTCTGTCTCAAAAAAAAAAAAGAAAAAGAGTAGGCATTACTTTGTAAAAAATATGATCCTAAAAACGTAGTTTATTCTACATGCCCTATAAAACTCAATATATAAACTTAAATTGGGATGGGGGTTCGAGACAAGGTTCCTGTTGTGTAGCTCTGGCTCCAGCTCTAGATGTTCTCCACCCCGCACCCCACAGGTTTCACTGAGCACCCCTGGCTGTCCTGGAACTCTATCTATAGACCAGGCTGGCCTCGAACTCAGAGCTCCTCTAGCCTCTGCCTCCCCCGCGTTGGATTTAAAGGCACACCACCACTGCCTGGCCAAGCTTAACATTCTTAATGTAATCATAATACAAAAACTACCAAGAAGTATGAAGCACAGCTTTCCCTTTAACTCCTACACCTCCTACTTACAATGTGGAGCTCTCATCAAAGGAACAGACATGTACTTTTGTTCAGGACTTTTAAATAAGAGATTATGTAGGCATTTACTTTAGAAAGGGCTTTATTTATGTACAAATAATAGTTAGCATTCTATCCATAAATTCTACTTTCCAAAAGCCAGAGTTTCTTTTTTGGTTGTTTTTCTTAAGGTTTAAAAAAAAAAAATTAAAATGTTGGACACGATGGTGCACGTCTTTAGTCCCCGAACTTGGGAGGCAAGAGGCAAGGGTAGGTGGATCTTTTTGAGTTCCAGGCAGGCTGGTCTACAGAGTGACTTTCAGGACAGCCAGGGCTACACAGACATCCTGTCTCCAAGACAAAAAAAAAACAAAAAAACAAAGAAAAGAAAACCACACACTAAACTTTGAAAGGCACCAAGATCCTTCCACTTCTAGATCACTGCTGGGCTGGGAGGAGAGGAGATTATTTCAGGACAGATGTCACAACTTGGAACTGAGCATTCTCCAAAGCAAAAATAGCAAGGTGCCAATTGGGCAAAGTTTATCAACCCGGCCCACCTCCAACATAACAGCTGCCTATTAGAATGGCTGGAGCAGATCAGATGGCCCAACGTAATCGGCTGTGCTGTATGCTGTCTAAGAAGTTACTAAACATATTAGACCAAAACAAAAGAGACTCAGGTAGACATGAGAACAGTCAGTTCCTAGTGTGACCTCCATTTCAATAACCCTAATAAACAGACTATCCCAATGCAAGGAAAATATTACATCATTTCAAATTTCACACTGGAAGACAGTTGGCTCAACCATGTTATGCCCACAGTTCATGTCTTCATCTACACACAAACTTTTTGTGTGCGTGAGCGTAACACAGTGAAGCAGAACGCTGAGCTGAGACCTAACATCCACAAGGAGATGCTTTTACAGGCTGCAACGTTTAAGGAGGAAGCATGTTGAATCAGTCTTGTCTGAGGGGCCTTATGGAACCAGTGAATAACTTAGGGGTCGAAAGTCTCCACTTGACTCCAGTGTGCACAGGGCTGGTTGCAGGCAGCACCGTTAGGAAGCTTCTTCCATGTCCACATCCTCCTGTAACTGCTGTACCATTTTTTCCTCCAGCTGCTTTCCTTTGCCTTTAAAAGATGCAGAAGATGCAATGTAAATACAGTGCTCCTGTGTGAGACTCTCAAAAATAAACTCAAATTCAAATAGGAGAAAAATGTAAACCACAGAAACTTAAGTATGACTCTGCAGAATTGATTCCAGCACTCTACAAAGCATCCAGACTGCCCTGCAGTAGTAGCCATTCCTAAGAAGTTAGGAATACTAGTCAAACTCACCCAGGCCTTAGGAATGCACAAAGCATATACAAATGCATCATCTCAAACTTCTGCAAACCCCACTGAACCGTGAGAAAGCACAGACAGAGCCATACGCCCTACATCACTCGACTAGTGAGTCCATAACCCTCAGCTGGGATGAAACGCTCAGCTATCTAGGTGCAGGGTCCACCTGACCAGGAGAGGGCTAATGAGAACTAAAGGAAGCAGGATCTCTGCTCTTTCTGGGCACTGCATCATGTGCATCAGAAACAAACATCCCAGGGTTTGGTCTACTTGTTCTGATGGAATTAGGTACAAACAGGACCGAGCTAATCCCTTCACACAAACCCAATCAAGACCTAATTACAGAGTTTGCCTTTACTAAAATTTAATCAATTTCTCTCTCCCTTTAAGTAATCTTAATTAAGAAAGAATCAATTCTGTACAAGATTGTATTTGCTGCTGGCTACACAACAGACTTAGAGAAAACCTGTACCCAGGTAAGTTTAACAAAAGGAAGGTTTTATTACAAAGTGCCCCTAGAATGTGGTACCAGGACCACCTGGAGAGCTACAGATGACCTGGGCTTTTGTGTTTATACACAAAGTTTCCCAGATTATTCCAAAACAAACCAAAGGTTGAGAGTTGGTAACATAAAGTATCTTTTAATCAAAAGTATGAGGTAAACATCATATATGCAATTGCTGCTCAAATAATTTTGTTTAACTTAAAAAAGCACTTGTGGAAGAATGGAGGGAAGAGACACTATCAGCCACAGCCTGTCCACAATGGGGAGACACTGAGTGAGCGGCACTTTATAGACAGACCACACCAAGGCAGATTTAGAGCATGAGCTGGGGCCCCATCCCACAACCACAAAACTCCACTCCTGCCTCTCCACTCACCTGCAAGAGGAGCCCGGATAAGATGGATGTTCTGCTTGACCTCCTTGATGTCCTGAACCTTCTGTAGCTCTTTGTTTTTCTTCAACCTGTGATAAAATGCATCAAAGCCACACTTCAGTGACCAAACTTCTGAGACTTTAACTCTCACCACAGTTTCTGCATTCACTAATGATGCTGGCAGCACAAGTGAGGACACAAAGGGCTAGCCACCCTTCTGCTCCTTCCAATTCTCCGCCTCCCACTCAGCAACAACTGCTGCAGGTCAACAAGGAATCAGCTGGTTCCCAAACCTTATGTTTATCCATAAGCTAAGGCAAAGTCACCTGTTGGGTCTCTTCCTTAGTCTATGTCAAAACTATGTTCAAGTTCCTAATTAACAGAGTTTATATCCTAGCAACCTGTTCACTACATCCACTGTGCCCAGTGTGGTGCAAAGGGGAGCTCGCTTCATATCTACTGACAGAACTAGCATCTGACCGATGGACTCGGTAGATGGCAGAGCCCATTTCCATGGCAAAGACACAAAACTCTATCACAAGGCAGTCTCCCAACTGCCAGTGTATGTGTCCTTCCTCCTCACAGAGCAGTCTCCATGCTGTGTAGCTCTGTTAGTTCTTCAGCCATTACAGGAGCATAGAACACACGACATTCATCTGAAACAATGAGCAGTCCTCAAAACACCCATGCTCACCTTCTGAAATGTCAGAAAGCTGCCACAGCATGCTTCTGTACTAAGACTTCCACTGTGGCTAGTTAGATTAAAGCTAATTTTTGCCAGTAACATATGGCTCAGTGGGTAGAGGCACTTGCCGCCAAGCCCAACTACTAAGTTCAATCTGTTGGGCCCATATACTATAAAGAAAGAACCAACTCTTTTCAAGATGTCCTCTGAACGCCACATACTCACCATATCATGTTCACACACACCATGACACATACACACACACACACACACACACACACACACACACACACACACACAATCTTAGGGTAGGTATGGAGCACACTCCTTTAATCCCAACATTCAAAAAAGTAGAGGCAGCTGAACCTGAGTTCCAGGCCACAGAGACCTGTAAGACCCTATTCTCAAAAGACAAAAAAAGAAAAAAAAAAAAAAATGAGAAGTTGGAAGAAATGGCTCAGTGGTTAAAAGTACTGCTTGTTCTTGCAGACAGCCTAGGCTCTCCCAGGGCCCACATGGTGGCCCACAACTGTCTATGACTCTAGTTCCAGATCTGATGTCTTTTTCTATCTCTGTAGGCAATGCACACTTATTTACACATGCAGACAAAACACTCATATATAAGATTAAAAAAAAAAATCAACCTTTTTTAAGAGTTAATAAACAGATAAAGGTGACTTTCCCTGTATTAAAGGTATAGCTCATCCCTTGCCAGGAAAGGGAAAGTGTGTGCTGCCAATGAGACAACAAAGAATGGAAAGAATAAAAACGACTTGTCTCCCACAGTAGGAGAGCCTGAGGGACTCCTCCCACTGGGCAGATGCGGGCCACACACAACATCAAAACAAACAACTGGGGGGGGGAGGGGGCACAAGCCTTTAATCCCAGCACTTGGGAGGCAGAGACAGGCGGATTTCTGAGTTCGAGGCCAGCCTGGTCTACAGAGTGAATTCTAGGACAGCCAGGGCTATACAGAGAAATCCTGTCTCAAAAAAAACCAAAAAACAAAAACAAAAACAAAAACAAAACAAACAACAATATGAACCATACCCTGCAAATACCACAGGAGGCCATGGGCACAGACCCAGTATGCTGATATGAATAAAGGAGATTCTGAAAGTAGAGAAAGGGAAAGCCTTTCCCACATGAGAACATTTCACACCAACTGAGGCCAGACTCCCTGATGGAGGCTTAAAACAAGAACAAGTCTGAAGAATAATGAGCTCTTTCCAGAAACTTCTCCATTATCAATTGCCAAGGACAAAACAAGTCTAACCCATAAACAACACTGTAACCAAAGAGTCAAAGTTAACAGGGACAGCGGGCAGTGGTGGCACACACTCAGTGGTGGCCTCAAACTCAGAAATCCACCTGCCTCTGCCTCCCAAGTGCTGGGATTAAAGGTGTGCACCACCACCGCTGGGCAAGATTTATTTACTTATTTTATTTGTTTTACACCAGAAGAGAGCATCAGATCCCATTACAGATGGCTGCTGGGAATTGAACTCAGGACCTGTGGAAGAGCAGTCAGTGCTCTTAACCGCTGAGCCATCTCTTCAGCCCAGGAAAGATTGTTATGTGGGATGAATAACCTAAAGCACACAGAGCAGGAAGGGCACCAAGTGTTCAGCTCACTATGATGACAGTGAAAAATGCAGAGGATACAGAAGTGTTCCATCACACTATTCTTCCTGGGTTTTTTGAAAGTATGAAGTTATGTCAAAATAAAAAGGGCTTTAAAAATACCAGTGCCTCTAGGAATCTCTTAATTATTCCTCTACACATATACATACCTGTTCATTATAAATTTAGCCTGGCGCTTCTGTTTGATCTCTTCAACTCTCTTCATTGCATCAACTACAAAAAAAATTACAGTCAGCAAATGTACACACATTCAACCAGTAGGTTTATAACAAGCACTTTAAATACTTCTGCATGACTTTGGCTTACATGAAAAAATTCACTACAAACTACTGACAGAGCTAAAGGTATGAGACGTTAGCTGTACTCACTAGTCAGGTTAAGTAACTGCATCAAACAATTTAGGGAACAATATGTTAGACTCCTCATACTGTCTACATGAAACTGTTTTTAAGATCCAATACAAAAGATGAACATAACCCAGGCAGGGAAGAAGAGCAGTGCGGCACTGCTTCTTAACAGCATGTCCAGATGTGGGGACGAGCCTGCCAATACCTGACCCAGTCAACAAGAAACCAAATCCCTGCACTAGTCAACTAGTGTGGGGACTGAGTATGATCTGCAAGCAGCCACAGGAAGGAGAGAACGCACAGAGGGGACCTATCACACACAAAAATACTGCAACCTAAAAGAGTTCACACGGCTACCAGCACTCAGGAAGACAAGGCTTTGAGTTCAAGGCCAGCCGTGGCTTCACAGCAAGATCCTCTTAAAAGTGAAAAAAAGGAACTAAGTTTTGTAACACTTTTCCTCCCCACCAACATTTAAAGCCAGTAGTTAACGTTACAGAAGGCCCACAGACCCTGCTACCCCACGACTTACTAGTTTTATTCCATAGCTCTCGCTGGTATTTCACAGGCTCATTTCTACGTTTTTCAAATTCAAATGAGTTGTCCTATAAGATAGAACAGAGGGTTGACAAGAAAGATGGTAAGCAAGCATTGTTTAAAATAGTCTCCTTTGCCCAAAAATCCTAAGTGGACACATATTAAGACACTGTCCTTGTTTATACTGGAGAATATTAGCTGAAAACAGCTCTTTTCAGAGGGACTCTCCAAGTGAAAGGCCCATCCCTCCCTCCCTCCCTCCTTCAGTGGCTGTCCAGCAACTGTGAGAATTACAAACTGAAAGGCTTCCCCAATTTCTGAGCTCCAGATGAGAATCACAGGCAGAAATTCCATTCTGTGAACCATTTTTCATCGATCAAATCAAATACCAAGAATCTATCTAAGAACCTGTCACAGCAAAAAGCTGTGACACCACACGCCTGCAGGGGTAGCCTGTGTGGTGCTAGGCCCTCCAAAGGGGGGTATGTGGATAGTTAATGAGCATTAATCTGAAGACATGCAAAACGATCTGAGAAAGCTGCAGGCGTGCCTATGCTTTCAAATGTAGCTGACAGAAGACATAGAATATCAACTCTACGCTAGTTATTCCCTTTACAAATGTGAGATTGCCTTCAGCTCAGCCCCCTCAGCAGTAAGGCAGCGGGGTTGGGGGGGAGCAGGACTGGCACCCCTCCCTTCCTCCCCCTGCTGCCTCACCTACACTGAAGACTACTTTTGAACGAGTAACTGCGACTTGGCCTCCCATCCTGCACAGCAGGCAGCTGTGTTCACTAGACGGCCCTTGTGTTGGGAACCAGGGATGGCAGCCTTATAGATTATACTTGTAAGTGACCAGAAGGAGGGAGGTCACAGGGTTAGGGGGAAGGAACAGCCATAGAGGGGCACAACTTAAACTTCTTCCTCCAGGAAAGGACAGCTGATGCTTCTGTCATCTCCGTCTTCAGGGGCCAAGCACCCCTTCAGCCCTCAGCTAGCCTCAATACCAACACCAGCTTTGGCTCTCTGACCGAGTCCTACCAAAGACATGCAGAAACCGATACGTATCTGTCACAAACCTCACCCGAGCTCAGTGCTCCTCAGATGCTCCTCAGCTCCTCTCCTAACTTCCTCCCAGTCCTTAAGCCCAGGTTCCCACCTCGACCAACCCATTTAAATGATTTTCCTTTTTCTTCAACAAAGCCAAAAACAGTTTTG
>NW_022196906.1:67812498-67813466 GCF_008632895.1 Mastomys coucha | reverse complement strand
ACGTATTGGGGTAGATAGTTTTTACCTTTTCAAAAGTCTACAGATCAATAGATTTTAGGATCATGTGAGATGAGACTTTCCATATCGAAATAAAAAAGCAATCACAACCCCAAGACCCACGCTCAGGCCAGGCCAGCACCAACTGTACTCACCACTGTGAGCTCTTTGCCAGCTGCTTTACGGAAGGCTTTAGTCCACCTGACCTTTCGTGGGTTTCTCTTCTTCTTGAAGTTTTTATGACACTTGGATTTGCAGAATCGGAACACCTACAGGACACTGGAGTTAAAATACTGAAGAGCTGAAGAGTCAACAATAAAAATGTTTCTACACCCCCTAGCCAACCAACCAACCCAAGCACCCCCAAAAAAACAACTACCGTAAAGCGAAATGACACTCACATAGAACTAAGGACAACACCTAGAATCACATGCGACATCAGAACAGAAAGACACTCAAGTGTTTGATGGGAGTCATATACCATCTCTACCAGGCTAAGAACCTTGAAACAAGCCATCACTAATCACTTTAGAGAATAATACCTTACACTGACTGGCCTTAAGTGAAGGAATAGTCTAAGAAAAGCTCCTTAAAGACCTTCTCCATTTGTTTAATTCTCAAAACCACTTTCCTATATCCAGAGTAAGGGTGAGTGGTTTTTTTTGTTTTTGTTTTTTGTTTGTTTGGTTGGTTGGTTGGTTGGTTTTGGTTTTGGTTTTTCGAGACAGGGTTTCTCTGTATAGCCCTGGCTATGCTGGAACTCACTCTGTAGACCAGGCTGGCCTCGAACTCAGAAATCCACCTGCCTCTGCCTCCCAAGTGTTGGGATTAAAGGCATGTGTCACCACTGCCAGCCTGGTCTACAGAGTGAGTTCCAGGACAGCCAAGGCTACACAGAGAAACCCTGTCTTGGGGGGTGGAGGTGGGGGAGATCACAAAGCAGCAGCGACCTTTAATCTATGAACACTTGG
>NW_022196906.1:67801426-67812488 GCF_008632895.1 Mastomys coucha | reverse complement strand
GGGGTGGAGATCACAAAGCAGCAGCGACCTTCAATCTATGAACACTTCAGTGTGTTCTTGAAACCAAGTAAGGCTTTTACAAGTCTAAGCTACGTTACTTTGTTACCTATAAAGCCTTTAAAAATAAAACAATCTTGAGTCGGGCAGTGGTGGCACACGCCTTTAATCCCAGCACTTGAGAGGCAGAGGCAGGCGGATTTCTGAGTTGGAGGCCACCCTGGTCTACAAAGTGAGATCCAGGACAGCCAGGGCTATACAGAGAAACCCTGTCTCGAAAAACCAAAATGAATAACAATAACAATAATGCAATCTCTGTGTGTCACTGGAAGAAAAATAAAAAGTAAGCCTTTGAGGTTAATGCGTGCTAGCAAAGAAAGCTGAGTATCATAACTAAAATGTGTGACCCGGTCAGAAACCTAAACTAAGAACGCCTTTGCATACGGCACAAATCATAATGCTTTTGTTTACATACTTCGTTCCATGAGAACCTTCAAGAAGTGGGATAGTGAAGGCTGCCGAGGTAGCCAGTTAGTTCCCTAAAGAACCTCCATGCTGCCTCCCTCCTAGCTTACCTGCAACAAGGCAAAAGTCTATCTGGCCCAGGCGCCGTGTCCATTAACCTCTACAGACACTCTCCCACCTCCCACTGGTCCCTGTACGTCAACATGAATCCTCCTTAAGCGTGAATTCGACCGACTTCCTGACCCCGGGGCATCCCAGGTGGCCTGCGGATGGGATGTGCGTCTGACAGCAACGAGGAGACCTCGCCGGCAGTGAACGGAGGCCGGATCCAGCCCAGGCCACTCCACGGCGCTCAGAACCCGGTGCGAGCAGCGCGCGCTCCAATCTCCCAGCCGTCCGGAGCGTGCGCGCCACGGCCGCCTCACCTTGCAGTCGTTACGGACGAACATCATGCCGTGTCCTGGGTAGATCGGCCCGGAGCAGAAATAACACTTCTCGATCCTCATGTTGACCCCGCGTGGAACCCACCTTCCAAACGCGGAGAGTGAGAGGAAGTGGTACGTCACTTCCTAGCCGCCGGAAACAAGTCTCTGACCCGACCCGGAAATGGTATCTAGAATGGGCGCTGAGCGTAAAGGCACCGTCCCAAACCACGTGTGCGCAGCCGCAGCCGCAGCAACGCCTTGCGCAGATGCAGAGTTTATAGGCTGCATCTCGGGGCTTAACTATGTGATTCTGTGAGATCTTGCGTACGCTCGCTCCGGAATTTTTCCCTGTATACTCATTTCATAGCGCAATTGCGGCGTTTGTGCTTTGCCAGGAGTATGCAACTAGAACCTTCCACCCTGGTCTTAGGAGAGCAACCTACTAAATCTAAGTCAGGACAGCTTGGACGAGTTGGATCTTTCCTCTCACCATGGAAAAGTGGGTCCCAGGGATTGATCACAGGTCACTTACTTATCCTGATTTTGTATTTTGAAAGGGAGTCTCGTTTTGTGTAATATAGAAATGGCTATGTAAACCAAACTGGCCTCGAACTAAGAGATCTCCCTACCTCTGCCTCCCTAGTACTGGGATTAAAGGGGTGTACTACCAGGTGCTGAGAGATGTTAAAGAGCACTGATTGTTCTTTCAGAAGAAAGACTAGGAAGTGAGCTAGGAGAGAGGCAGCATTGAGGTTCTTTAGGGAACTAACTGGACACCTTGGCAGCCTTCACTATCCTACTTCTTGAAGGTTCTCATGGAATGAAGTATGTAAACAAAACCAGAGGACCAAGGTTTGATTCCCAGAGCCCACATGATAGTTCACAACCATATGTAACTCCAGTTCCAGGGGATCTGACGCCCTCTTCTGGCCTCCATAGGCACCAGGCACACACACACAGAACACTAATATATGTAAGCCAACTTCCTACACACATAAAATAAAATTATAAAAGGGATGGAGGGTATGGAATGATGAGCATTGGCTGCTCCTCCAGAGGACGTGTAGGCAAAACACCAATGTACGCCTTTAATCCCAGCACTTGGGAGGCTGAGTTCGAGGCCAGCCTGGTCTACAGAGTGAGTTCCAGGACAGCCAAGGCTACACAGAGAAACCCTGTCTCGAAAAAAAAAAAAAGAAAGAAAAATGAATAAAATTTTTAAAGGGGGAGTGAGGTGTACTACCATGCCTTACTATTTTTAAAATCGTATTATTTTATATGTTTTTACTTGTTTAGTATGTGCACAGTGTGTGTGCTGCGCCGGCCAATGTCAGAAGATGGCATAGGGTCCCCTGGAATTAGACTTGTGTGTGTCTCCAACTGGGATTGAACCCAAGTTCTCTGGAAGAGCAGCCAGTGCTCTTAGCGTCCAAGTCATCTCTCCAGTACCTCATTCTATTTTTGAGGTCTCCATCTCAACATAGCCCAGGGTTCCCTGGAAATCATGATCCTTCTGCCTCTGCTGGCATTGTAGAGGTGTGCCACCATACTGGCTCAATATTTACCTGCTGATCAAATATTGGAATATTTAAAATATGTCCTGAGAGTCCAAACCTACTCCATCTTGGGACCAGCCTCCATCTTAAAAGAAAAAAAAAAAAAAAAAGCCTGAGACTTGGCCTGCAGCTGAACCCAAACTGCACCCAAGTATCAGGAAGGACTCCACAGCTTGTCCTGGGCCAGAATATCCCTGGCTACTTCCTAGCAACAGTTAGGAAGTTGCTATTCTTAAAAGATTAGTCTGAGCTGGGCGGTGGTTGCACACACCTTTAATCCCAGCACTTGGGAGACAGAGGCAGGCGGATTTCTGATTTCGAGCCCAGCCTGGTCTACAGAGTGAGTTCCAGGACAGCCAGGGCTATACAAAGAAACCCTGTCTCGAAAAACCAAAAAAGAAAGAAAGAAAGATTAGTCTGAAGTTTCAAATGTACTGTCAGACCATTTGTGACTGTATACAGTCTTGCTTCAGAGCACCCACCTCTCTTCAAACAAGAGTTATTCAATTAGATACTTGCCAAGCTAAACTCCCCTTGCTTGCTCACAATTTGAGCTGGAGAGATGGCTCAGCGGTTAAGAGCTCACTGCTCTTCCAAAAGTCCTGAGGTCAAATCCCAGCAACCACATGGTGGCTCACAACCATCCATAAATGAGATCTGACGCCCTCTTCTGGTGCATCTGAAGACAGCTATGGTGTACTTAATATAATAAATCTTTAAAAAAAAAAAAAAAGTACCAGTAAAATTGGTAAGTAATTTCTGCTCAAGAATTGCATGGCCTTGAAAATGCAAGGAACCCAACAATCTTGATCCAGTGGAAAACTTCAAAGGAGCATGCTGAGCTCTACTGCACATGGTGCCAAATGCATTGCTTTACCTATTTCTGAGTGCTAGAGATGAACCCAGAGCCCTGCACGTATCAGACAGGTGTTCTATCATCACCAAGGGGCATCTTTGGCCAGTGACTTTCTTTTTGTTTTGTTTGTTTGTTTTGTTTTGTTTTTGTTTTTGTTTTTTTTTTCTAGATAGGGTTTCTCTGTATAGCCCTGGCTGTCCTGGAACTCACTCTGTAGACCAGGCTGGCCTAGAACTCAGAAATCCGCCTGCCTCTGCCTCCCAAGTGCTGAGATTAAAGGTGTGTGCCACCACTGCCCAGCGGCCAGTGATTTTTCTTTTTAAGATATATTTATTGTTATATGTAAGTACACTGTAGGTGTCTTCAGACACACCAGAGATGGGGCGACAGATCTCATTACAGATGGTTGTGAGCCACCATGAGGTTGCTGGGATTTGAACTCAGGACCTTCGGAAGAGCAGTCAGTGTTCTTAACTGCTTAGCCATCTCACCAGCCCGATTTTGTTTTTTAAGATTTTTTTTTTTTTATATGTATGAGTACACTGTAGCTGTACAGGTGGCTGTGAGCCATCACGTGGTTGCTGGTAGTTGAACTCGGGACTGCCCAATTGCTCCGGCTGTCTTCAGACGCACCAGTAGAGGGCGTCAGATCTCATCACGGGTGATTGTGAGCCACCATGTGGTTGCTGGGATCCGAACTCAGGACCTTCAGAAGAGCAGTCAGTGCTCTTACCGGCTGAGCCATCTCACCAGCCCGGCCAGTGGTTTTTTTTTTTTTTAAGACTTTCATTATTATTATATGTAAGTACACTGTAGCTGTCTTCGGAAAGACTAGAAAAGAGCATCAGATCTCATTACAGATAGTTGTGAGCCACCATGTGGTTGCTGGAATTAAACTCAGGAACTTTGGAAAAGCAGTCAGTGCTCTTAACTAAGGAGCCATTCTCTCCAGCCTATTTTAGGCCTATTTGGTGAGTGCAGAGTGTTCTTTCATTTCAAAACAGTCAAGGCTGGGCAGTAGTGGCACATGCCTTTAATCCCAGCACTTGGGAGGCAGAGGCAGGCATATTTCTGAGTTTGAAATATGGTCTACAGAGTGAGTTCCAGGACAGCCAGGGCTACACAGAGAAACCCTGTCTTGAAAAAACAACAACCACCACCAAACTAAAAAGCCAGTCAAGAAATTCCTTTTCCCAGAATCAGACATTTAGACTAAAGCCAGAATTCCTTCCAGGGCTGGAATATATTTCCCACTTCCCCAAAGGAGCCATTCTTATCATCTCTGGCAGGTGGAAGTAGGCTCCATTAACATATGCCTGTGGCACCTGTTCACCTATCAAGGTCAATGCAAGCCTCTAGGCTCGGGCAGTCTACTCACAAGGTCCCTTCCTCCCAGGTACACCCAAGCCCTTATAATCCGGCAGATACAATATATCCCCCCTCCCTCTACCCTGGTCCCTTCTCTCTGCTCTCCGGACAGCCAGCCTTGGCAGTTTGGAATAAATAGCCACGGAGTAGCTATTTGGGTTTCTTTACCTATTTCATTCACTATCTGCTGCTGTCTGTCTTGTAAAAGAGGAAAGCTGAAAGTTAATGTGGCAGTTCACTGTAACTCCAGCATTAGGAGACAAAGGCAAAAAAAAAAAAAGTTTAAATTCATCTTCCACTATGTAGGAAACTAGATAGCCTGGGCTACAGGAGACTATCACAACCCCTACTACCTAGCCTCCCAACACACAAGAGCCTATAGTCCCACCACTTGGGAAGCTGAGGGGGGAACAAGAATTCTAAGAAGGGGCTGGAGAGATGGCTCAGTGGGTAAGAGCACCAACTGCTCTTCCAAAGGTCCTGAGTTCAAGTCCCGGCAACCACATGATGGCTCACAACCATCCATAATGAGATCTGACGCCCTCTTCTGGGGTGTCTGGAAACAGCTGCAGTGTATATATATATAGTAAATAAATCTTTTAAAAAAAAAAGAATTCTAAGAAGAGAGGGGCATTTACAGGAAGCAAATGAAGTGCATCATACCAAGAAAAACAAGCTGTCTTAGACAGACCTTACATATTCTTTTTCATTACAGGGAATATAAATTCAAAGAAATCAGCACTTGGGAGGCAGAGTCAGGCGGATTTCTGAGTTTGAGGCCAGCCTGGTCTACAGAGGGAGTTCCAGGACAACCAGGGCTACACAGAGAAACCCTGCCTTGAAAATATAAAAAAAAATAAAATAAAATAAAATAAAGAAATTAAAAGAAATAAGCTAAAAGCAGAGGCAAAAGTAATCTGGCAAATAATCAAATCAAAGTCCATGTTACCTGTAATGTCATCATGAAACTCATTTATAACATATATACAAAGTAAAAGATATAATTGTTATCTTTAAATCTGTTAAATCTTTAGATTTGGCCTGTGTGATGCCCAAAATTAACCTGTAAGCCCCACCTGCCCAGGAACCATGGAATGCTGGGAATTCCGGGTAGTTCTTGGGAGATAAGCCTCTTGGGGAATAAGATGGCCTATAAATTCCTCCTTACAACTCCCTGCAATCCATGGCTAGAGGCCATTCCAACTGGGAAATTCCTGGGGAATGTTCCATTTCTTCTTGGTCAGGATTGAATATTTAATAAGTACTTGTTTTAGATTTGGCCCAAAATGGTGGGGTTGGTTTTTCTGGTGAATCTCAAGATTAACATATTTTTTCTGGCAAATGGCAGGATTAACACTAGATACAGTGATACGATCCTATATTCCCATCGTTTATGAAGTAACTGTGGGTCAGCTGGGAGGTGGTAGTTCATGCCTTTAATCCCAACATGAGGGAGGCAGATGCAAGCAGATCTGAGTTCTAAGTCAGCAGGAACTATAGAGTGAGCTATAATAAGCTAGCCAGGGCTATACAGTGAGACCCTGCCACAAAAGAACAGAACATGCCCAAGTAAAGATTCCTTAAACTTAGTATCACACTCTCAAAATCATTTCTATATCCACCTTTGAACATGGAAGCTCTGGCTCCCATGTGCCCAACCCCACTCTTTACTCTCCCCACCTCCGTGATTATCTTCTAGAATTCGAGACAGGGTCTCATTGTGCAGCCCCAGCTGTCCTGAACTAGCTACTATATCAGATGGACCCTGAACTTCGAGGTCTTCCTGACCCAGATTCCCAAGGTCTGGGAATAAAGGCCTGCACCACCAAACCCTGCCTCCTGGCATCACTACCAGCTGCTAGCCCTACCACCTGAATGTTTCTGCTTAAACTGCTCAAAGGCAGCACTCAGCTGCCTCCACCTCATGAGACATGCCAAGTGGAAGTCCTGAGTCTGACAGCTTTGCAGTTAGTCCCAGCCCTCCTATAATAATTCCCTCTCCCCCCAGAGACACTAGCCAAAGTCTAAAGTACCTAGTGGCAACTGGACACAATCAGCTTCCTTTGTTTCAATTTTTTAATTCACTTTGGTACATGCAGATCATAGGTCCCTCTCCTCCCAATCCCACCCTTACAAATCCTTCCCCTCCAACCCTCCCCCTTTCTAAGAGGGGAGCCCCCACCCTTGGGTATCATCAGACCATGGGACATCTAGTCCCAGCTGAACTAGGTACCCCCTCCTCTCCCATTGAGGCCCACCCAGGCAAGTCCAGGCAGGAGGAAGGGTATCCGGTGGCAGGGAAGAGAGACCAAACCAGCCACACGCACATCTGTTAGGCGACCCACATGAAGACCAAGCTACACATTTGTAGCAAATGTGTAGGGGGCCTAGGTCCAGCCCCAACATGCTCCCTGGCTGGTGAGCCCAGTTTCTGTGAGCTCCACAACCAAACCTTTGAAAGCCAGTTACCAACTAACAAGGTTTCACACCAGTTAGTCAGGAGACTCAATGGAAACACCAGGTGTACTGGGTTAATCAGCACAGTGGAAGCATCTGATCCTGGGGGGTGCCAGGATGGGGACCAACTATCCAAGACATTTCACCCTCCTTGGGCAAGAGCACTTGGCTGCTGCAAAGGAGCCCTGTTCCCACCCCACCATTCAAACACAGACCTCAGGAATACGATTTTTTTTTTATTAGAATACTTTAAATTGTGTTTGCAAACATTTAACACAATGGGGGAAACAAAACCAGCTCTACTCTGTTCTTCCCGATTCCTAGGGCAAAAACCAGAAAGAAAGATGAAGGGAGTCTTAGGCAGGCTGAGATTTAAGACCACTGCCTTCCTCAGCCCAAGCTAGCCCCTGCGTCTAGCTTCTGGATTTGCAGGTGTGTACCAATTTATCTTGGCTCACACCAGAGACGCATTTATATTATGAAAAATGATTCCCAGACATCCCTTGGATGAATTATGACATAGCTGCCATCCATAGAACACTGGGTATCCCACTCAAAATCCTCAGGACACTCCTGGGACAAGGCCATAGACACATCTACAGAATGCTGCTTGCTGGCAGCCTCACAGGCTTCAATGGGAGATTGCCCATTGACAACCTGCTGGGCCTCCCCTGAAGTGTGCTGGGTGAAGGCTTCACCAGCCTTCAAGTGAGCCAACTGGGTAGCATCAGTGACCTCCACCGGGGTCGGCTGCGTGGCAGCCTCGCTGACCTGCACCGAAGCCGTCTCGGTGGCAGCCTCAGCCTCGTGGACTTCGGGAGCCGGCTGGGTGGGAGCCTCAGTCTCGTCGACTTTCACGGGAACCGGCTCTGTAGTAGCCTCGCTGACCTTCACGGGAGCCAGCTCGATGGCAGCCTCGCTGACCTGCACCGGAGCAGGCTCGGTGGCAGCCTCAGCCCCGTGGACTTGCACGGGAACCGGCTCGGTGGCAGCCTCAGCCTCGTGGACTTCGGGAGCCGGCTGAGTGGGAGCCTCAGCCTCGCTGAATTTCACGGGAGCTGGCTCTGTTGCAGCCTCGCTGACCTTCACAGGAGCCGGCTCGCTGGCAGCCTCAGCCCTGTGGACTTCGGGAGCCGGCTGGGTGGGAGCTTCAGCCCCATGGACTTTCACGGGAGCCGGCTCGGTGGCAGCCTCGCTGACCTTCGCGGGAGCCAGCTGAGTGGCAGCCTCAGCCCTATGGACTTTGGGAGCCGGCTGAGTGGGAGCCTCAGCCCCGTGGACTTCAGGAGCCGGCTGGGTGGGAGCCTCAGCCTGGCTGACTTTCACCGGAGCTGGCTGGGTGGGAGCCTCAGTCTCGTCGAATTTCCCGGGAACCGGCTCAGTGGCAGCCTCGCTGACCATCGCAGGAGCCAGCTGAGTGGCAGCCTCAGGCTCGCTGACTTTCACCGGAGCGGGGTCGGTGGCAGCCTCAGCCTGGTGGACTTTCACGAGAGCCCGCTCGATGGCAGCCTCCCTCACCTGCACCGAAGCCGGCTCCGTGGCAGTCTTGTGGACTTCGGGAGCCGGCTGGGTGGGAGCCTCGGTCTCGTCTACTTTCAGGGGAGCCGGCTCTGTAGCAGCCTCGCTGACCTTCACGGGAGCCGACTGGGTGGGAGCCTCAGCCTTGTGGACTTCGGGAGCCGGCTGAGTGGGAGCTTCAGCCTCGCAGACTTTCTCGGGAGCCGGCTGGGTGGCAGCCTCAGCCTCGCTGACATTCACGGGAGCAGGGTCGGTGGCAGCCTCAGCCCTGTGGACTTCGGGAGCCGGGTGGGTGGGAGCTTCAGCCTCACTGACTTTCACGGGAGCGGCGGGGTCGATGGCAGCCTCAGCCTCGTGGACTTTCAGGAGAGCCGGCTCGATGGCAGCCTCAGCCCCGTGGACTTTCTCGGGAGCCGGCTCAGTGGCAGCCTCGCTGACCTGCACCGAAGCCAGCTGAGTGGCAGCCTCAGCCTCGTGGACTTCGGGAGCCGGCTGGGTGGGAGCCTCAGCCTTGTGGACTTTCAGGGGAGCCGGCTCAGTGGCAGGATCAGCCTCGCAGACTTTCTCAGGAACCGGCTGGGTGGGAGCCTCAGCCTCACCGACTTTGGGAGTGGGGTCGATGGCAACCTCAGCCTCGTGGACTTTCAGGAGAGCCGGCTCGATGGCAGCCTCAGCCCCGTGGACTTTCTCGGGAGCCGGCTCAGTGGCAGCCTCGCTGACCTTCGCAGGGGCCGGCTCCCTGGCAGCCTCAGCCCTATGGACTTCGGGAGCCGGCTGGATGGCAGCCTCGCTGACCTTCACGGGAACCGGCTGGGTGGGAGCCTCAGCCTGGCTGACTTTCACGGGAACCGGCTCGGTGGCAGCCTCAGCCTTGTGGACTTTGACGGGGGCCAGCTGGGTGTGAGCCTCAGCCTTGTGGACTTCGGGAGCCGGCTGAGTGGGAGCTTCAGCCTCGTGGACTTTCACGGGAGCCGGCTGGATGGCAGCCTCGCTGACCTTCACGGGAACCGGCTCGGTGGCAGCCGGCTGGGTGGGAGCCTCAGTCTCGTCGAATTTCCCGGGAACCGGCTCGGTGGCAGCCTCGCTGACCTTCGCGGGAGCCCGCTGAGTGGCAGCCTCAGCCTCGTGGACTTCGGGAGCCGGCTGAGTGGGAGCCTCAGCCTCGCTGAATTTCTCGGGAGCCGGCTCTGTAGCAGCCTCGCTGACCTTCACCGGAGCCGGCTGGGTGGGAGCTTCAGCCCCGTGGACTTTCACTGGAGCCGGCTCTGTAGCAGCCTCGCTGATCTTCTTCGCAGGGGCCGGCTCCCTGGCAGCCTCAGCCCTATGGACTTCGGCAGCCTCGCTGACCTTCACGGAAACCGGCTCGGTGGCAGCCGGCTGGGTGGGAGCCTCAGCCTGGCTGACTTTCACCGGAGCTGGCTGGGTGGGAGCCTCAGTCTCATCGAATTTCCCGGGAACCGGCTCGGTGGCAGCCTCGCAGACCTTCGCGGGAGGCGGCTGAATGGCAGCCTCAGGCTCGCTGACTTTCACCGGAGCGGGGTCGGTGGTAGCCTCAGCCTCGTGGACTTTCATGAGAGACGGCTCAGTGGCAGCCTCAGCCTCGTGGACTTTCAAGGGAGCCGGCTGGGTGGGAGCTTCAGCCTCACTGACTTTCACGGGAGCGGGGTCGATGGCAGTCTCGCTGACCTTCACGGGAGCCGGCTGGGTGGGAGCCTCAGCCCCGTGGACTTCGGGAGCCGGCTGCGTGGTAGCCTCAGCCTCGTGGACTTTCAAGGGAGCCCGCTCAGTGGCAGCCTCGCTGACCTGCACCGAAGCCGGCTCGGTGGCAGCCTCAGCCTCGTGGACTTCGGGAGCCGGCGGGGTGGGAGCCTCAGCCTCGCTGACTTTCACCGGAGCGGGGTCGGTGGCAGCCTCAGCCCCGTGGACTTTCACGGGAGCCGGCTCTGTAGCAGCCTCGCTGACCTTCAGGGGAGCTGGCTCAGTGGCAGCCTCAGTCTCGCTGACCTTCACCGGAGCCGGCTGGGTGGGAGCCTGAGCCTTGCTGACCTGCACGGGAGCCGGCTGGGTGGGAGCCTCAGCCTTGTGGACTTCGGGAGCCGGCTGAGTGGGAGCTTCAGCCTCGTGGACTTTCAGGGGAGCCGGCTCAGTGGCAGGATCAGCCTCGCTGACCTTCACGGGAACGGGGTCGGTGGCAGCCTCAGCCCCGTGGACTTCGGGAGCTGGGTGGGTGGGAGCTTCAGCCTCACTGACTTTCACAGGAGCCGGCTGGGTGGGAGCTTCAGCCTCACCGACTTTCACGGGAGCGGGGTCGATGGCAGCCTCAGCCTCGTGGACTTTCTTGGGAGCCAGCTCGGTGGCAGCCTCAGCCTCGTGGACTTCGGGAGCCGCCTGGGTGGGAGACTCAGCCTCGCTGACCTGCA
>NW_022196906.1:67798822-67799319 GCF_008632895.1 Mastomys coucha | reverse complement strand
TCTCGGGAGCCGGCTCACTGGCAGCCTCGCTGACCTGCACCGAAGCCAGCTGAGTGGCAGCCTCAGCCCCGTGGACTTCGGGAGCCGGGTGGGTGGGAGCTTCAGCCTCACTGACCTTCACAGGAGCCGGCTGGGTGGGAGCCTCAGCCTCACTGACTTTCACGGGAGTGGGGTCGATGGCAGCCTCAGCCCCGTGGACTTTCTGGGGAGCCGGCTCAGTGGCAGCCTCAGCCCCGTGGACTTTCTCGGGAGCCGGCTCGGTGGCAGCCTCAGCCTCGTGGACTTCGGGAGCCGACTGGGTGGGAGCCTCAGCCTCGTCGACTTTCACAAGAGCAGGCTCGATGGCAGCCTCGCTCACCTGCACAGAAGCCGGTTCCGTGGCAGCCTCAGCCCTGTGGACTTCGGGAGCCGGCGGGGTGGGAGCCTCAGCCTCGTCAACTTTCTCGGGAGCAAGCTGGGTGGGAGCCTCAATCTGGCTGACTTTCTCGGGAGCCGGC
>NW_022196906.1:67779587-67797610 GCF_008632895.1 Mastomys coucha | reverse complement strand
GGAGCCGCAGCCTTGCTGATCTGCACGGGAGCCGCCTGGGTGGGAGCCTCAGCCTCCCTGACTTTCACTGGAGCTGGCTGGGTGGGAGCCTCAGCCTTGCTGACCTGCACGGGAGCCGCCTGGGTGGGAGCCTCAGCCTCCCTGACTTTCACGGGAGCCGGCTGGGTGGGAGCCTCAGCCTTGCTGACCTGCACAGGAGCCGCCTGGGTGGGAGCCTCAGCCTCCCTGACTTGCACAGGAGCCGGCTGGGTGGGAGCCTCAGCCTCGTGGACTTCGGGAGCCGGCTCGCTGGCAGCCTCAGCCTCGCTGACTTTCACAGAAGCCGGTTGGGTGGGATCCTCAGCCTTGCTGACCTTCACGGGAGCTGGCTCGATAGCAGCCTCAGCCCCGTGGACTTTCATGGGAGCCTCGGAGGCAGCCTCAGCCTCGCTGACCTGAACCGAAGCCGGCTGGGCGGCAGCCTCAGCCTCGCTGACCTGCACGGAAGCCGGCTCAGTGGCAGCCTCAGCCCCGTGGATTTTCACGGGAGCCGCCTGGGTGGGAGCTTCAGCCTCGTCGACTTTCACGGGAGCCAGCTCAGTGGCAGCCTCAGCCTCGTGGACGTTCACTGGAGCCGTCTGGGTGGCAGCCTCGCGGACCTTCACGGGAGCCGTCTGGGTGGCAGCCTTGCTGACCTTCACGGGAGCCGGCTGGGTGGCAGCCTCGCGGACCTTCACGGGAGTCGGCTGGGTGGCAGCCTCGCGGACCTTCACTGGAGCCGGCTGGGCGGCAGCCTTACGGGCTGCCATCCGCTCAGCTCCTTCTTGCAGAGCCTCCTCTGAGTTGGAAGAAAGTAGGAAGAAAGAAAGTGGATAAGGACAACCACCTGTAACCTGAAGGAGTAGGGGTTATGGGTTCCTAAACACAAGGTCATCTGGCCTTCTAGAACACCTCCAAATCCCACTTTCCCAAGGTGGAGCCCTCCCAAGGAGCCAAGACTTGCGGGGCTGGGTAGCCCTACCCACTCCCGGCTCATACTTACTTAGCATCAATTTCGAGCGGCAATGTTGAGCCAGGTTAAAGAGCATCCGATCAACCTCCCTTTGTAAAGGCGGCGGTCCGAACATCCAAATCTCAGCTCGCCTTTCAGGGCCCCACACGTTCACATGAATCAGGGTACGCAACGTCCATTCAATATGCGGGATGTGCTCTCCGTCCTTACCTGGACAGGGAGCAGGGGGAACCTGAGAGGGAGCGTAGGGTGGCTTCCATTTCTTGGGGCCACAGCCACTAAAAGAGGCTTTTCCATACAGAACATACGCAGTCAGGGTGTATATGAGGGTCAGGAAAACGTTACCTTTGCCTTTCCAGTTCACTTACCAAACATGATTTCCACTAGCCGAGGTTCCACGTCCCTTTTCTTTGGATCTACCAGGTACCCGATATGGAACCACTTGGGCAGCTTGCGCTGTCCGATAACTTCAAATAAGGTGCCTTCCTTGTGATTCAGCGGAACGAGCGACTGAAACCTCTTCAGAGAGGCCATAGTGTACCAGTCTCACCGCAGAAAGCGTAAGCAACTTCAAAATCAGTGAATCAAAAGAATCTGATCTCAGAGTCCTATTTCAAGGGCTGTTGACTGGTGCCTTCCCACTCAAGTTCTTCCAATTGGATCTCGGGCCTTGTTTCCCCCTCCCAGAAGCCTCACCTCTGCTCAAGGCCTCACAGGCGGCACCTGGGGCCGGGGGTGGGGCAGCTTGCTGACCTAGAGGGAGAAGCTGCTTTCTATTTTTAAGATGTGTTGGGATGAGCAGGCATCCTAAGACCTAATGTCAGGACAAGATTGTTACCTGATTTCAAGGCCAATTTAATCTCACATGTGGCAGGGCTGTGGTGGCAAATGCCTTCAATCTCAACACTCGGGAGGCAGAGAGACAGGCTGATCTCTGAGTTGAGTTCAAGCCCACCCTAGTCTACAAAGCGAACATCCAGGACAGCCAGGGCTGCCTACAAAACAGACAACTAAACAAAAACAAAGTCTCACAGTCCCTGTACCTTAGCTCTGAGTTGCCTCCCCTGGGTACCAAGTTTCCATATACTTAAAAAAAAATGTTTTCTGTTGGTTTTGGTTTTAAGACAGGTCTTACTAAGTAACCTGCCCAGGCAGGAATTAAGACATGCTTCAGTTGCCAGGCAGTGATGGTGCATGCCTTTGGTCCCAGTACTGTAGAGACAGAGGCAGGAGTTTACAGAGCAAGTTCCAGGACAGCCAGGACTACACAGAGAAACACTGTCTCGAAATACTCCCTCCCCCCAAAAATGACAAACTCTGGTATACTGGGCTTCCAGTTTCTTTTACTTTCTAGAGACAGCTGGGTAGGGGCAAAAAGAAAGCACATTTAATGAAGGCAACTCCACACACGTGGCTTCCTAACCAGAGAGAAGGTTACTTTTGTAATACCTTTTTTCTCTAAACAACATTTCAATTTAGTTTCCTTTTTTCTTTTCTTTTCTTTCTTTTCTTTCTTTCTTTCTTTCTTTCTTTCTTTCTTTTTTTTTTTTGTTTGTTTGTTTTCCGAGACAGGGTTTCTCTGTGTAGCCCTGGCTGTCCTGGAACTCATTGTGTAGATCATCCTGACCTCAAACTCAGAAATCCACCTGCCTCTGCTTCCCAAGTGCTGGGATTAAAGGTGTGTGCCATCACTGCCTGGCTGCTGCTGCTTCTTTTTCTTCTTCTTCTTCTTCTTCTTCTTCTTCTTCTTCTTCTTCTTCTTCTTCTTCTTCTTCCTCTTCTTCTTTTTAAAGATTTATTTATCTATTTATTATATTTAAGTACACTGTGGCTGTACTTTAGACACACCAGAAGATGGCATCAGATCTCATTACAGATGGTTGTGAGCCACCATGTGGTTGCTGGGATTTGAACTCAGGACCTCCAGAAGAGCAGTCAGTGCTCTTAACTGCTGAGCCATCTCTCTAGCTCCGTGATTTTATTACAGTGGCTATAGAATTCATTTTTGGTTTTGTTTGGTTGCCTGCTTTTGAGACAGTCTCACGCTGTAGCCCAGGCAGCCTTGGCCTCACCATATAGTTCAAATTCCCCTCAAACTTCTGATCCTCATGTGTCAGCTTCCCAGACGCTGGGGTTACATGTATGTATGCCATGCCTGGCTAACAGTTGTGAACAAAAGAGTTTCCTTTATGTTCCCTTTTGAAACATAGTCCCCTCCCACCCCCCACTGCTGGTATTTTGGGGTGCACACAAAGGCAGGCCAAACCAAACCAGTATCTGTTGCTGGGACAGTGAAAAGAACTCCAGAGTAGCCGGGCAGTGGTGATGCACACCTGGAGTTCCAGCAGGGGAGACAGAGCCAGGTTAAACTCTGTGAGTTTAAGGACAGCCAGAGCTACATAGAAAACATCTTATTTTGGGGGAGGGAAGAATGAGAGAATAGGGGAGTATAACACAGGGTTCCTCTGTATAGTCCTAGAACTCACTCTGTAGGGCTGGCTTCAAACTCAAAAGATTGGCCTGCCTTTGTTTCCTGAATGCTGGGATTAGAGGTGTGTGCCTGGCACAGCCCCCTCCCAACCCCCCACCCCCCGCCAGCTCCCAACCCGCAACTCTGCCCATCCACCCCTAAACACACCATAACCCTAGCTCCTAAAGGCATTTTAATGTAGGCTTTATGTCTGAGGGTTATGAGATAAAGCACCGTGAAGAAAAAGTCCTACCTTGCCGAGTAGGCGTGGGCTTCTTAAGGATGGACACTGCTCATTGTATCTTGTGTGTTGTTTTGAGACAGCGTCTCACCAAGGAGTCCTGGCTAGCCTGGAACTCATAGAGATCTGTCTGCTAGCCTCTGTCTCCCAGGGCTGGGATTAATGATTGTGCTGCCCCCATGTCTACCACAGGGCAATGGGTTTTTTTGTTTTGTTTTGTTTTTTTGGTCTTGTTTTGTTTTTGTTTTTGTTTTTCGAGACAGGGTTTCTCTGTATAGTCCTGGCTGTCCTGGAACTCACTCTGTAGACCAGGCTGGCCTCAAACTCAGAAATCCTCCTGCCCCTGCCTCCCAAGTGCTGGGACTAAAGGCGTATGCCACCACCGCCCAGCTTGGGTGAAATTACTATCCTATCTGTAGGTGTTTCTGGAGGACACTTGATAAGGTAACTCTAGTCCCAGAGAAGACCTGGAGGCAGGTTATCCTCATTAACAAAGTTAAGTTTTTGCTTTCTGTTTGCCGCCCTTCCCCCAGAGGCTCTTCCCTATATAATCCAAACATTTTGGATATCTTTGTACTTTTGGTACACTTTTTTGTACCTTTGGCCTCCCAGCTGATGGTTCCCCTCTCTCCCTTCCCCTTTCCCGAGGTTCAGGGTCAAGCTCTTTTTGGACTATCCCAGATGTGTCTGCCTCTGGCTATGCTCACCCACATATGTATAATGAACTTCCTCCTCCACCACACCTAGGAGCAGGCCTGCCCTTTCCTTGTTTTTTTTTTTTTTTTTTTTTTTCCCCTTTGTCTTTGATGAGTTCCCACTTGCAGATGTGCACAGCACCAGGGCCGTTGCAGATTAAGCACCTACAGAAGGGTTGTGAGCATGCTCACTTAAAGACCCCGCTTGGATCCTTCATTTCAGCTATGCCCCCAATCTTTTTAACTATGGCTTGCACACTTTGACAAATCCTCTTCAATAGGGTTAGCAAACCAGGCGCCAGGTTTTCAGCATGGGGCATTCAAGTGGACCATGAAGGTGGCTGCTCTTTTATAGGACATGGTTAAACAAGGTGGTATTTGAACAGTCTTGGAAAGAGCACCAAGTAGACCCCTGGAAAGCCAGCATCACAGACAGACCCACAAGTGCTAGATCAAAGCCAACTCAGGGACGTGCGTCTGAGGGGCCGCTGAGTCTCTTCCTGCAGTCGGTAGCCAAGCAGTCCCCAGAGCCCTGGGCACCGTCCCCAGCTCTGCTTTCAGTGCAGGACTGAACCATTTTTGTTTTGCTCCATCAGACTACCTAGTTCACTGATTATTGAACACTCAAAGGTGCTCAATAAATATTGGATAAAGCACTTTGAATTGGGGGCTGAAGAGATGATAGAGCACCGGCTGCTCTTCCTGAAGGCCCATGTCCGATTCCTAGCACCCACACAGCAGCTAACAATTGTCTGTGGCTCTAGTCCCAAAGAGTCCAATGACCTTTTCTGGTCTCCAAGAACACGCACATACAAGGGACCCAGACATATTCAGGCAAACATTCATACACACGAAATAAAATTGACAAAAAAAAAAAAAACCAACAACCTATTTTGAGCTGTCTTCCCTGCAGGCTGTTTTGTCCAGGTCCCTCAATGAGTATCACATGGACTCTGCATTCCTGAATTCGGGTTCCTTTGGCATTATAATTCCTAGTTTGAAATATTCACTGAAACTTGATATACTGGACTTCTTTTATTATTTATTATTATTACAGTTTAATTGGCACAAAGTTCACTGAAGAGCATTTGCTTTTACACAAATCTGTAAATAGAAAAATACAGTGACAAAAAGTATGGTTATTTTTTTTTTATCAAATTTAAACCATTTTCAAAGAGAATTCAGTTTTGTTTTGATTTAACAATTCAAGGCAGTTCTTGGGTTGGGCAACTATCACACACATTAAGCCCCGTGCCTGGTGTGGAGCCAACAGAAGTGGAATCTGACTGTGGGTCTACTTCTCAAAACCTGCACCATGCAAATATTAACTTTTGTGTGTTTGGTTTTTGAAACAGGATTTCACTATGTGGCTCTGGCTGTCCCGAAACTCACTCTATAGACTAACCTGACTTCAAACTCACTGCCTGCCTCTGCCTCCTAAGTGCAGGAGATTAAAGGAGTGCACCACCAACCCCTGGCATATTGACTTTTTTGTATTTACAAAAGAGACATTAAGAACTGTCCCCTGACAGCGATACCCTCCACTGAAGTCTTAGAGCGACATTGGAAGGCACGGCTGGGATGGGCTGCATGTTTCGGGTATATAGGATTCAGATGTAAAGGCCTCAGTGACAACTTAAGTTGTTTTTTTTGTTGTTGTTTTGTTTTGTTTTTTTCAAGACAGGGTTTCTCTGTGTGGCCCTGGCTGTCCTGGAACTCACTCTGTAGACCAGGCTGGCCTCAAACTCAGAAATCCGCCTGCCTCTGTCTCCCAAGTGCTGGGACTAAAGGCATGCGTCACCACCGCCTGGCACAACTTCAGTGTTTCCAAGAATCCCTTATTTCAAGGACAGAAAAAGCTGAGTTGCCAGGTGTTGTGGATGGGCCTGGTGCTGTTCTTGTGAACCAGTCACCTAAGGAATAAAGGAGCTAATCACTGGGTGAGTAGGTGGGACTTCTGGGTTCGCCACCAGAGGAATCAGATTTAAGTAAGGCTTACAAGATTAGGTTTTAGTTGTTGCGCCCAGATATTGAGTTACCGTTGTTTCTGAACTAAGTTTGTGTTGTGTTTTCCTTCACGAGGTGGCTCCTCTGAGTACAAGAGAGAAAGGTACAGTGGTCAAGCAAGGGTTTGCCTGAGGTCCTCCATAAAGGCCGTGGGGGATTTGAAGCATGGAGTTGGCATGGTAGTGACTCGCCAGTGGGAAACCTAACAAGCTGGATGGAGAGATTGTGGAGTTCAGAGCCAATCTCCAAGAGATAAAAACAGGTCAGCCATTGCCCACCAGTGCATGGCCAACCAGGCTGCCGGAGCAGAGGCACAAGTGCAGGAGAGTGCTGGTTCTACATTCATTCTTCTTACTTTCCCACAACAGTCATGGCTATTTCTTCTGAGGAGTGGTCGAAGGACCATAAATGCGAGGCGTTCAACGTTTAAAAGTCTTCCGAGAGCCAGGTGAGGACCACACTTTAATCCCAGCATTTAGGGGGCTGAAACAGGGGGCTGATCTCTGTGAGTTTGAGGCAGGCCAGCAAGGTCTACAAAGGGAGTTTCAGGCCGGTCAGAAACTACATTAGACCCTGTCTCAAAACAAAAAACAACAAAAACAAACAAGCAAACAAACAACAAAATAGAAAAGCCACTTGAAACTACCATGCAAAGTATGTATGTATTTTCCTTTCTACTGTCAAAAAAACATCAGTGCCCACATTCCCAGTGAAAGCTACAGACTACAAAACACTTCTCTTAAACTGACATACACATGTGACTGCTTAAATACAGACACTGGTCGCCCTCTAGATAGCAAATAAGCATGCTGTTTAATTAAAAAGAGATTCCTTCAGTTACACCAATGGGGGGAAAAACAAACTGGGAAACCCCCACCACCACCAAAGCTTGATAGAAAAGTCAGATTAGCTGTCTCCAGACAAGTGAAAGCAGAGCCTGAGGTGCCAGACCAAACATACATATGAAGGGACCATACATACATACAAACATACATACAGGAGAAGCATGAGCAGTATTCAGATGAAGACTGAACCAAAAGGCCACGGATAAACACAAGGGTCTCCATGGCCCCTTGGCTAAGAGCCAGGCAATCTGACTAAACTTGATCCCTACTTTACCCACCCCTGCTCCACAAACCCTTCCCACCACCACCAAACTCACAGTGAGTCAATCCAGTCTATTCAGAGTCTATAGATATGGCCGCCATCTGTTTATCCTCATGTCAAAGGGAAGGCTAAGTTAAAAGCAATGCTGTAAGACATTGATCCATGTGTACACACTTATTAACATTCACGTGTTTGAGAGTGATATTCTACAGTATGGATTTTGAAATCTGGATTCCCAAGAGCATGCTAGCTTGCTCAAACATCTTAATGTCTTCGATGAGACTCTAGGGCTGTCTGTGTTGAGGCAGGTGACTGTGTTAAGGCAGGCGACCGGACCGTCAGCATTCTACATAACAGATGACATCTTTCATGGCTGAAATCTTGGACCCCTAAATGACCTGCCACCATGGGCTTTTATAAGACACTTTTGGCTCTGTGAAATAGTTCCCCCAATTCATGGACTAAGTCGTATAAAGCTGCAACAAGTTACAAATGGCTGCTGAGTCAATTCTACTGGCGGTGAGGAGAGGCACTTGGCATACGATGTGCTGTTCACTCGTCTCACCGTGCCGGCTTGGTCTCACAGCAGAGCTGGCAGGGGTCATGGGCTGCTGCCAAGGTGCTCACTTGGTGTCTCAACAGCCACAGAGCCCCTTCTCCTTCTCCCCACTTAGTTGATCTGCAGAGGTATGGCCATTGGACCGTACCACTCCCTCTGGAATCCAGGACTTGTCCACACACCGCTCCATCCGCTTCATGATCAGGTCCAGGAGCATCTCAATTGCTTGGCTTATATTTGTCCCGTTGGCAGCACTGGTTTCAAAATAGGGGATTCTAGAAGACAGAAATCACTGAGGTAACAGAGTGGAAAGAAACACTGTGACCTTTGCCCTTGATAATCTTTTTGGCCATTCACAATTTAGAGAATTTGCGGATAAATACACATAACAACAGTGTGACTTCAGTAGTGCCCAGAGAGGAAGCAACAGTGTTTCAGTTTAATTCAATCTGCCAAATTACAAGAAAAAAAATGAATTAGTCCAATGTGTATGCCTCTCAACACCGTTCCCTCATATTTCATTTTTCAAAAGGATATCATTTGCCAGCACCTAAAACAGATGCCTGCTTAGGCTTAAGGAATGACATCATCGCCAACTGGCGTAATGGGCTGCATGGGCTGGGGCTTGCACCCTTCTCTCTCAAAGGGCAAGTCATCCTGAGGCAGAATGTATGCGGAAAGAAAACTGGACGCCTATGAGGAGGGAAGGGGTAAGGTGCGGATATCATCTAAGCAACCACCACCAATCGCTGCCACAGAGAGCAGAGCCAGCGTTTCCTTAAGAAAAGGCAGGGCCAGGCATAGTGCTGCACACCTACAATCCTAGCTTGGGAGGTAGAGGCAGGAGGATCATAAGTTTAAGGGCAGCTTCACAACACAGCAAAGTTGAGGTCAGCCTGGGCTACATTGGACCCTGTCTCAAATAAAAAAAAAAAAAAAAAAAAAGAGGATGCCAGAGAAGGGAAAAATGTTGGGCTTTAATTACACGACTTAATGTCTCTGGTGCTGGGAGGGTTAAGTTTCAACACCCTCACACACACCCTCACACACACACACACACACACACACACAAGCAGCTTTCTGGGCGGCTGGCATACAGTATGCTCTCCCCTGAACTCTCCAGCCCAGGGGCTCTTCCCTATGTAATCCAGACATTTTGGATGCCTGCCCCACTTTTGTACCTTTGTCCTCCAGGCTGCTGTACTTGGTTCCCTTCTCTCCTTCCCCTCCCCCTCGCATGGTTCAGGGTCATGATCACTCTGGATTTCCCAGATGTCCCAGCCTCTGGCTACGCTCGCCTACAAGTGTATAATAAACTTTCTCCTCCACCACACCCAGGCGCACTTCCCCCCCCCCTTGGTTTTCATTCAGGGAGTGCATAGGTTCTTGTATCCACAGATCATTAGGGAAACCAGGAATGTTAAGTGCACAGAAGTTTCTTTTCAAAGAAAAAGATGTACCAGCTGCTTTCCACCCAGACAGCTAGCAGTGGTTGTTGTTAATGACCTGATGACCTTTGCTATCAGTAGAGCCAGAACTCACCCAAATTCCCCAGAATGTTTATCTCAGACCCTCCCTCCAAAGACTTTTTATTTTTAGTTCTCCCAGTCACTAAAATACTTTATAGACCCAAGGACTTCTACACTATCTATTTGATGTAGATGCACATAAGCATCTACACTATCTATTTTATGGAGATAGGCACACAAGCCTATCTCCAGAACCCATCTTCTTGGAAGAAGTAACACATACTTTGACTTTTGATATAGCTATGCTTCCCTGTGCACTTGGCGATCTCGTATTACTGGTGTATTACACTGAGAACACCCGCCACATCCCCCGCAAATTGTACTGCACTTAAATATGCTTACAGTAAACCTGGCGTCAGACTCCAGAACTTTGAAGAACCCATTTCCCTTCGGGCTGTGATACTTGCACACTCTCCTCCACACACACCCCTAAAGGTCATTCCGCTAATAAATGGCACATGTGTAAGCATTCTCCACTCCCATATATGTTCTCATACATTCTATAGCCCCCATTCAACTAGGAAATGCCCTCTCAGATCCACGTGTGAGCAACCACCACAACCTTTTGGGTTTTGAGACAGAATTTAACTAGGTAACTCAAACGGATCTTGGATTTGCTATGTAGTCTAGGCTAGCCTCAAAATTCAGTCTTCCTGCTTCAGACTATCCAGTATTCGGCTGCAGATGTGTACCACCACTCCCAGCTTACTATGTTATACTTTTGTTTGTGTCACATGCACTTGAGAAGCCAAGGCTCGGTTATCGAAAGTGCCAGACTGGCCTGGACTACAGAACCATTTAGCAGGACTCTGCTTCAAAATCAAAAGCAACAGCAAACAACTAAGATTCTGGATTGGTAACAGAGCCCCACACAGTATTAGTGGCAGGCAGACCTCTGTGAATTCCAGGATAATCGGTGCTGGACAGTCAGAAAACAACAAGAAAATATTCTAAGTTGTAGATGGAGTACCAAGCTCCCAACGTAGCTCCGGAGCCTTCTCCTTATGTGTGAGAAGGAGCAGTAGTTGAGGTCACGGTGCTAAGGGCTGAGATAAACACAGGTACAACTCTCAACAGTCAGATATGAGAGGCTTTTCTTAGTAACAACATTCTCTCTAGATAAGGTGGTGCACGCCTGCAATCCCAGCACGCCAGAGGCACCACTGGTTTGGTTTGGTTTGATTTGGTTTGGTTTGGTTTTTGTTGTTGTCATTTAAACAGGCACACAAAACATTTTATTGCCTTTTCTTTCTCTGATTATAGGAGACTTCAAGTGACTTTCCACCAGATGTTCATTATATGCTATATTCACAGCAGGATCATACTGAAACATTACATGTCATTAAGTTACCTTAATGAAAGTAGACTAAATTCCTGCTCCTTGGGCCATTTAATAATTTCTTAAAATGGTTCAGATTCTTCACTGTTGTTTCTCCTAGTCAAAACAGCTCTATCTCTTAGATACATTTGATCCATAACTTCTGTTAGTTTCCTACCATTTTCTAGGGTATAGGTCTCTGTTTAGTTTGTGTTTCCATGATCTGTCCATTGATGAAAGTGGGTTGTTGAAGTCTCCCACTATTATGGTGTGAGGTGCAATGTGGGCTTTGAGCTTTAGTAAAGTTTCTTTTATGAATATGGGTGCCCTTGCATTTGGACCATAGATGTTCAGAATTGAGAGTTCTTGGTAGATTTTTCCTTTGACGAGTATGAAGTGTCCTTCCTTATCTTTTTTGATAACTTTTGGTTGAAAGTTGATTTTATTCGATATTAGAACGGCTACTCCAGCTTGTTTCTTGGGACCATTTGCTTGGAAAATCATTTTCCAGCCCTTTACTTTGAGGTAGTGTCTGTCTTTGACACTGAGCTGCGTTTCCTGTGTGCAGCAAAATGCTTAGTCCTGTTTACATACCCAGTCTGTTAGTCTATGTCTTTTGTGGGAATTAAGAGATAGTAAGGGGGCTGGAGAGATGGCTCAGTGGTTAAGAGCACTGACTGCTCTTCTGAAGGTCCTGAATTCAAATCCCAGGAACCTCATGGTGGCTCACAACCATCTATAATGAGATGACACCCTCCTGTGGTGCGTCTGAAGACAGCTGCAGCATACTTAGATATAATAAAGAAACCTTTAGGCCAGGGACCGAAATGAGCAGGGTTGACCCGAGTGAACAGAGGTCCTGAATTCAAAATTCCCAGCAACCACATGATGGCTCACAACCATCAGTACAGCTACAGTGTATTCATATACATAGATCTTAAAAAAAAAAGATATTAAGGAATAGTGATTGTTGCTTCCTGTTATTCTTGCTGTTAGAGGTGGAATTATGTTTGTGTGGTTATTGTTTGGGTCTGTTGAAAGATTAGTTTTTTCTAGGGTGTAGTTTCCCTCCTTGTGTTGGTGTTTTCCATCTATTATCCTTTGTAGGGCTGGATTTGTAGAAAAATATTGTGTAAATTTGGTTTTGTCATCTTAGTTTCTCGATCTATAGTAATTGAGAATTTTGCTGGGTATAGTAGCCTGGGCTGGCATTTGTATTCTCTTAGGGTCTGTATGACATCTGCCCAGGATCTTCTCGCTTTCATAGTCTTTGGTGAGAAGTCTGGTGTAATTCTGATAGGCCTGCCTTATATGTTACTTGACCTTTTTCTCTTACTGCTTTTAATATTCTTTGTTTTGTGCATGTGGTGTTTGAACTATTATGTGGCAGGAAGAATTTCTTTTCTGGTCCAATCTATTTGGAGTTCTGTAGGCTTCTTGTATGTTTATGGGCATCTCTTTTTTTTTTTTTTTTTTAAGATTTATTTATTATTACATTTAAGTATACTGTAGCTGTCTTCAGACACACCAGCAGAGGGCTTCAGACCTCATTATGGATGGTTGTGAGCCACCATGCGGTTGCTAGGATTTAAACTCAGGACCTTCAGAAGAGCAGTCAGCGCTCTTAACTGCTGAGCCATCTCTCCAGCCCAGGCATTTCTTTCTTTAGATTAAGGATGTTTTCTATAATTTTGTTGAAGATATTTACTGGCCCTTTAAGTTGGGAATCTTCACTTTCTTCTACACCTATTATCCTTAGGTTTGGTCTTCTCATTGCGTCCTGAATTTCCTGGATGTTTTGGGTTAGGAGATTTTTGCACTTTGCATTTTCTTTGTTGTGTCAATGTTTTCTATGGTATCTTTTGCACCTGAGATTGTCTCTTCTATCTCTTGTATTCTGTTGGTGATGTATCTATGACTCCTGACCTCTTTCCTAGGTTTTTCTATCTCCAGGGTTATCTCCCTTTGTGATTTCTTTGTTTCTATTTCCATTTTTAGATCCTGGGTGGTTTTGTTCAATTCCTTCACCTGTTTGGTTGTGTTTTCCAAATTCTTAAATTCTTTAAGGGATTTTTGTGTATCCCCTTTAAGGGTTTCTACCTGCTTACCTGTGTTCTCCTGTATTTTTTTCTTTTCTTTTTTTTTTTTTAAGATTTATTTATTTATTATATGTAACTACACTGTAGCTGACTTCAGACACCCCAGAGGAGGGCATCATATCTCATTACAGATGGTTGTAAGCCACCATATGGTTTCTGGGATTTGAACTTGGGACCTTTGGAAGAGCAGTCAGTGCTCTTAACCACTAAGCCATCTCTCCAGCCCTCCTGTATTTCTTTAAGGGAGTTATTTATGTCCTTTTTGTTTTGTTTTGTTTTGCTTTTCCAGACAGAGTTTCTCTGTATAGCCCTGGCTGTCCTGGAACTCACTCTGTAGACCAGGCTGGCCTTGAACTCAGAAATCCACCTGCCTCTGCCTCCCAAGTGCTGGGATTAAAGGCATGTGCCACCACTGCCTGTCTACGTCCTTCTTAAAGTTCTCTATCATTATCATGAGATGTGATTTTAAATTAGAGTCTTGCTTTTCTGGTGTGTTAGCATATCCAGGGCTCACTGTGGTAGGAGAACTGGGTTCTGATGATGCCAAGTAGCCTTGGTTACTGTTGCTTATGTTCTTGCCCTTGCCTCTCGCCATCTGATTATCTCTGATGTTAGCTGGTCTTGCTGTCTCTGACTGTGGCTTGTCCCTCCTGCAAGCCTGTATGTCAGTACTACTGGGAGACCAGTTCTCTCCGGGAAGAAATTGGGTAAGGAAAACTGTGGCATAGGATCAGCTCCAGGGTGCAGACAGAAACCAGAAGGATCCTGTCCCTGGCTGTTCCTTGGTTCCTGTGTCCTGATGTCTCTGGGAGGGTCCCTCTTGGGCCAGGAATTTGAAGAAAAGTGGTGGTCTTACCTGTGCTCACAGGTATATCTGCACTCCTGGGAGACCAACTCTCTCCTGGTGGTATTTGGGTATGGAGAGCTGTGGCACAGGGTCAGCTCCCGACACAGATGGAAACCAGAAGGATCCTGTCCCAGGCTGTTCCTCTTTTCCTCTGTCCTGAGGGCTCCAGGCCTCAGGTTTGGTTTTCAAGACAGGATTTCTCTGTGTAGCCCTCCTGACTGTCCTGAACGCACTCTGTAGACCCTCGTGCTTCTGCCTCCCAAGTACTGGGATTAAAGGCATGCCTGGTGTTTGTGTTTTCTTTTCCAAAAAGTTACCTGAGAACAAGTTTAGGTATCTAGACATAAATTCAAAAGGATCACTATTTTAACCATAGAAAGCTGGTGCTATCCTTTATGTCCACAAGATGGCGCTAAAGCAGCACTGTCAGGGAGAGCTCTTGCTAAAGGGATGAAAATGGTTGATTCATATTATTATCCACCTACAAATGGCCACTAATAGTTACTTGAGAGTTCCTGGAGACAACGAATATTTTGATGTGTTTTTAATAGGCTGGGCAGTGATAGCACATGCCTTTAATCTCATCATTCAGGAGTCAGGGGCAGACAGATCTCTCTGAGTTTGTGCCAGCCTGGTCTACAGAGGGAGTTCCAGGACAGTCAGAGCTACACAGAGAAAACCTGTCTTGAAAATCAACAACAACGCTGGGCAGTAGTGGCACATGCCTTTAATCCCACCAGCACTTGGGAGGCAGAGGCTGGTGGATTTTTGAATTCAAGGCCAGCCTGGTCTACAGAGTGAGTTCCAGGACTGCCAGGGCTATACAGAGAAACTCTGTCTTGAAAAAAACTTTAAAAAACAAAACAGATTTATCACAATTTAAAAACAAAAAACTACCAAGTAAACAAAATGACAGTTGCTTTCAAATCAACACAAGGGCCTGTCTTTGTCTCCACTAGGATATCCATAGGGCATAATCCTCAATAGATGACTTCTCTTCTATTATTTACTTGTTGAGAAAACTGGAAACTTAACACCAAGTTGCCAGGGGTTAAGATAAGGCATTAAGGAGAGTGCCTACCATCCTTGCAGAGCACCAATGTTCAGTTCTCAGCACCCATATCAGGTACTCACAACTGGAACTCCATAATGCCCCTGATATCTGTGGTGTACCTTCTGGAAAGTTGCATATACACAAACAACCACACATAGTTAAAAATATTTTTTAGGCCAGGTAGTGGTGGCTCACGCCTTTAATCCCAGCACTTAGGAGTCAGAGGCAGGCAGAATTCTGAGTTTGAGGCCAGCCTGGTCTACAGAGTGAGTTCCAGGACAGCCAGAGCTATACAGAGAAACCTTGTCTCGAAAAAAAAAATTAAAAATTAAATAAAGCGAAATATTTTTAATCCAGTGCAGGAATGGAGGATTGATATATATGAGTATATATATGCACTCAATATATATAACATATAATCAATATATATAGACATATACATCATATATTCATATAATCACTAAGAAAGCACTTGCCTGGCATGTGCAAGGCCTTGAGTTCAGTCCCCAGCACTGCAGAAGGCGCCAGAATGACAATGAGGATCTCTAGAGAGTTTTGTCAAAGTCTCTAGGTGTTTGGCTTACATGTGGATCCAGAACTCATGGCGAGTCTTGCTGGATGCTGAGTGCTCACAGGAAAAGGGTGTGTGTGGCCGGCCGGTAGTGGCGGCGCATGGCACGTCTTTAATCCCAACACTTGGGAGGCAAAGGCAGGTGGAGTTCTGAGTTCGAGGCCACCCTGGTCTACAGAGTGAGCTCCAGGACAGCCAGGGCTACACAGAGAAACCCTGTCTCGAAAAACCAAACCAACCAACCAAACAAACAAAAAAAAGGTTGTGTGTGATCACCTGAACCTGGAGGACTATGGCAAAGGAAATCTGGATTCTCTGAGTTACAGTGGCTTCCAGGAATCAGTCTTGCGTGTTTGGCTTTAGCTTATAGTTTTTATAATAGTATTTATAGTTTCAAAGTATGCACAAGAACACAACATTAATTTCTTTCTTTTTAAAATGTATTATTTTTATGTGTATGAATGTTTTGCCTTCATGTCTATGTGTGTGCCTTGTGTCTGAGAAAGTCAGAAGAAGGCATATTGGATCCCCTGGATCTGGAGTTATGGATAGTTGTAAGCTACTCAGTAGGTGCTGAGAATCGAACCCCGGTCCTCTGCAAGAGCAGCAAGCACTCTTCATCATGGACCCATTGTTCCAGCCCACATTAAGTCCTTTACAAGGGATCAAATGCTCAGAGACCAATTTCAGACCACCTTCTCTAGTTTGGAGTTGGCACAGAGCACTGCTGAGTTCAGACCCCTGAAATCCATAACACGGTCTGTGCTGATGTATCTATCACTGAATAAAGGTTTTTCAACTGATCTTTCATTGCAGAAACTTTGAGTGCCTTCCCTCATCAGCACCACCAGCAAGGTGGGGGGTGGGGGGGTGGGGCAGAGTCCTCATCTCAGATCTGTGGCCAATTATGTGCACAGCACACACGTATGTACATTCACTTGTTCTTTAACCCCATTCACAGTTTTCTTGGCTTTCTCCATTCTGAATAAAAAAGGCAACGGGGCTTATTACCAGTGCCAGTTATCTTCCGTGACTAAAGGCGCATGGACCGCTTCCATCCCTTTCCTCTACTCTCCTGGCGTTTCCTTTATCCTCATTGATTAAAACCTCTTCTCATTAGAACTCAACGCATGCCCATCTTTGTGAGCTCTTCCATGGCAAGTGGGTGCTGGACACAGGGAAGACAGTCCCTGCATGGCTCAGATCCTTGTACCACAGAAAGCAACACCAGGCTTCCTGTTACCGGGCAGACTAAAGGATCCTGAGACCCAACACGTAGTAACCAGGAAAGATCTGATGGAGGCCCAGAGTTGGCCAGGTTGGTCCTTTCCGCTCTCCAGGTGCTTGAGACATCCTGTTGAAAGACTTCTCTGACTGGCCTACTTTTACATTCACTTCTCCAAAGCCCGGGCAATAACTATGGCCTCTATTGCCTCATGGCTCACTTCCTCCTATCCCCTTGCAAAACAGCATCCCTTTCAGCACTTCAGTCTGACTTGTGGCATTTGGCTGCCCCTGTTTCCTTTCCACACTTCTGAGAGCCTCTCAGGAGAGACGGGCTGTACCAGAACTGCCTGAAGTCTAGCTCCTCCTCCGCCAGCCTCTAGCTCAGAATCTCCCAAAGTGGGTTGGTCATGACCACTGCGTTGGAAAAAAAATCACACAGTGGGAAGCTGTGAAAGGCACTGGTGCCCAGGTCCCCACATAGTAGGCCCTTGCAGCCTGGCTGAGCATTTCCCAGAATTTGCTTTCTGCTTCAGGTGGGCCACAGGAGAGGCGTGGGGGAAACGAAGCATTACCCTTTAAAGATTTCTCACACGGAGGCACTTAGCTGCTGACTCATCTTGGTGCAGCCTAGCAACCAGACTTGCACCTGTCCTACCCCTCTCGCCTTGCCTCACCACAGCGATCTAGACTGCTAAGCCAGGTGTGTGATTAGCCCTAAGGTAAAGGGCCTAGTTTGCACAGGATGCCCACACCACCAAGGTCAGAGGCAACAGCTGCTGGCAGTTTCAGGACACTGATATAAATTCTACTTGGTCCTTATTTCCTATACCCAACTCCACAGTTTGCAATCAGCTTCCTTTCCTGACAGCCTGTCCTGAGAACCCCAAGATTCAATCTGAGACACAAAGAGAGATTTCCAGAGACTATGTAACTACAATGGCATAAAGTCAGATCTCCGTAACAGGTATGTGCTCTCATACGGGCTTGCATGTTCATATGCGCCCATGTGCATGTATTAGCAGAGGCAGAGGTTAACCTTGAGTGGCAACACCCACCTTGTTTTTATTTTGATAGATTTCTCACTGGCCTGGAATTTACCAACTATGCTAGTTTGCCAGGCAAGCCCCAGGTATGCACCTGTTTCTGCCTCCTAGATCTGAGATTAAGTGTGAGCTAACACACCCAACTTGTTTTTGTTTTGTTTTGTTTTGTAAGATAGGGTCTCACTATATAGACCAGGCTGGGGTCAAACTCAAAAGAGATCTGCCTGTCTCAGCCTCTTGAGTACTAGAATTAAAGGCATATGCC
>NW_022196906.1:67772443-67779577 GCF_008632895.1 Mastomys coucha | reverse complement strand
AAACCTAACTGCTAACACTCCACACGACTGAGCCACAGAGGTGAGGCCCGTAGTCAAGCCACTATACCAAGCTCCCAGGTGTTTCTAAGGGCTCAGACACCATCTACCCTGATGTGAACCGCTCAGAATCTCACTGCATCTCCTTGTCAGAGTAAGCCAGTGGGGCAGGTGGGAGTCCTCCGTGTTGGCATTTTGTCTAAGCTCCGCCCACAGTTACCTGGCAACAGCCAGGTATGCATGACTCACTATAAACGGGGCTGCTTGCCCCATCCCTCTCTCTTGCTCTTGCCTTCTTGCTCTCCTTCTGTCCTCTTGCCCCTTCTCCCCCCTCCCCATTCTCTCCAAGTGCTCTTGGCTGGCCTCTACTTCTCTACTCCTCTGCTCTGCTCTGCTCTGCTCTGCTCTGCTCTTCTCTTCTCTTCTCTTCTCTTCTCTTCTCTTCTCTTCTCTTCCTCTCTCTCTCTCTCTCTCTCTCTCTCTCTCTCTCTCTCTCTCTCTCTCTCTCTCTCTCTCTCTCTCTCTCTCTGCCTTTCTCTGTCTCTACTACCCTCTTAACTCCCCTCCCCATGCTGTGAATAAACTCTATTCTATACTATGCCCTTGGGTGGCTGGTCCCCCAAGAGGAAGGGATGCTTCAGCACGGGCCCGCCAAAGCACTCCTTTCCCCCATATCTCACCACACATCCTCCAAAACATATTCCCCTCTCTGTTCATCTTTTTATAAAAACAACAACCCAGGTGAAGCAGAGCTGGTAGAGGCAGAATCGTGCCCTGCCCACTCTACTTTTTCTCTCTTGTATCTCTCTTTTCCTTTCCCAGAAGTCCTGCGCCCACCCACCTGGCGGGACAGGAGTAAAGTGAAGCGACCCGCACCTTCTCCCTTCATGTACAAGCCCTGTGGTGCCTCCATGAATCTACTCCAAGAGTTTGAAGAGAAAGACAGCATTTTCTGGCCCTCCACTCAAAAGCAGCTTAAAGCCCAGGGTGGGTTCACTTCCTCCCATCAAAGTCAGGGCCTGCTCTGTGATAGATACCCAACAAGGCCTTCTCGATTGCTAGAACTCTGCTATGGTATGTGAAGTGGTTTTGCAATTTCCTTGCCAAACATTGAGATTTCCTTATTCTAAGAGTCTTTTGTTAGCCAGGTGGGTCTGCACACCTTTTAATCCCAGCCCTGGAGAGGTGGGGGCAGGCAGATCTATGAGTTTGAAGCCAGCCTGGTCTTCCAGGACAGCCAGGGCTAGCTACACAGTGAAACCCTGTCTTGAAAAACAAAACAAGCTGGGCAGTGGTGGCACACGCCTTTAATCCCAGCACTTGGGAGGCAGAGGCAGGTGGATTTCTGAGTTTGAGGCCAGCCTGGTCTACAGAGTGAGTTTCAGGACAGCCAGGGCTACACAGAGAAACCCTGTCATGAAAAACAACAACAACAACAACAACAACAAAAAATCTTTTCTTTGCATGCGGGACAGAAGGCACTACAGTCAGAACGTCTGCCTCAAAGCTCTCCTCCTGCCAATTCCAAGAGCTCCAAAAGAAAACCCAAACAGCAGAGGACACCCCCACCCCGTGTTTGTTCTATAATTTCCGCTGTGATGCTCCGGTGAGATCTGAGGGGTCTGACAGCTCCCAGAAAGCTGAGCTCTTTCTTTTCTCGTCGATAATGTTTCCATTTGCTCTGGATCCCTCCCCAGGAATACTCACCCATACTTCTCTGCAAGTTCCCTGGCTTCTTCCTCTTTCACAGCCCTCTGGTCTTCCAGGTCACTCTTATTTCCACACAGCACTATATCTGGGTTTTCGCAGTATGCGTGCATCTGTAGCTGGCCTAAGGCACAGGAAGGTTCGTTATATGTAAGTAAGCCATAATGTAAGCATGTGATCAATAGAAAATCCATGCGAAGGTGTTTCTGAATATTGGTATTCTGTCTGGACTCCACGCTCCTCCCCACAGTTACTTGGCAACGACCAGGCCTACCTGGCCCTATAGAAGGGGCTGCTTGACCCCTCCTCCCTCTTACTCCTGCTTCTCTCCCTTGCCTCTTCCCCCTTTATTCCCCCCCCCATCCACTTCCCCCTCTCTCCATGCGGTCATGGCTGGCCCCTACTTTTCTACTCTCTCCTTCTGCCTTTCTCTGCCTCTGCTACCCTCTCAGCTCCCCTCCCCATCCCTGAATAAACTTTATTCTATACTATACTGGTGTATGTCTGGTCCCTCAGTGGGAAGGGATGCCTCCACATGGGCCCTCCGGGGCACCCCCTTCTCCCACACCCTGCCAGAACATATTCTTCTAGCTCTTTCTCTTTTTATGGTCACAACACTGAAAACCTCAAATGAGTATACAGTGGTAAAGAGTTGATGGAATACTTTCCCTCTGCCTTGCAGAACCAGAGATTACATTCCTAAAACTGGCCACCAAGGTCTAGTCCCGTATTTGGCTACTTCCTCCTCCCAAGGCTGACCCACTGAGGTCCAGCTATCAAAGTATTGAAGTCCAAGATTCAAAAGCCCCTTTTAGCTCACCTAATTAACATGTACAAAGAAAGAAACTAACTCATCCTAACTGGGGTTCCCCCTTTCCCTTTATAAACTGCCATTTGTCTACAGGCCACATCTGCCTCTGCCTTATCCAGAGGCAGTCCTTTGTCCCTCTGAAGCAAATATCCCCTTCCCCTTCTCTCTTACCCCCTTTTCCTCCCTCTCCCTTGTTCCTTTTCATCCCTCTGGGGCTAATAAACCTCCTCTGTTCTGAGAACTTGGTCTTGGTCCTTTCATTTCTATCTTTTTTCTTTCTTTCTTTCTTTCTTTCTTTCTTTCTTTCTTCCTTCCTTTCTTTCTTTCTTTCCTTTTTATTCCCGAGACAGGGTTTCTCTGTGTAGCCCTGGCTGTCCTGGAACTCACTCTGTAGACCAGGCTGGCCTCGAACTCAGAAATCCGCCTGCCTCTGCCTCCCAAGTGCTGGGACTAAAGGCGTGTGCCACCACCGCCCGACTCATTTCTATCTTTAATGCTTTTTCATATTTTTGTATCATCCTAAAGCAGGATCAGTCTATTTAACACAATTAAGAAGCTGCGTGTGTTGGGTCCAGATCCAGGGCTTTGAGTTGGCCCACCCCCAAATCTACCTCATGAACTGTTGGAGCTCATGAAAGGGCAGGTCCTGCTGGTCCAAAGCTGCAGGATCTCTCTGACACATGGCAACATCAGAAGAGCTGAGAGGAGTTCCACTGAGGATCCAGTACTGATAGTGTAGCAGAAGCCAGAGGCCTTGAACCAGACCACTGACTCATTGCAATGAGCATTTGCAAGTGAAGATGTGTAGACAGAAGGGTGTACTGTGGGACACAGTGTGACACACTACAGCTCCCATGATGAAATGTTTTCTATGCTTTGTTTTGTTTTTTATTTTCTTGTGAGGGGGAGGTTGCAAGGGCAGAGGGCAGATATATGAAGGGAAGAGGAGATGAGGGGGATTGGGGTATATGAGGTGAAACTCACAAAGAATCAATAAAAATTAAAAAGAAGAGGAAGAAGAGGAAAAGGAAGGGGAAGGGGAAGGAGGAGAAGGAAGAAGAGGAGGAAAAGAAGGAGAAGGAGGAGGAGGAGGAGGAGGAGCCACAGCCACAGGGTGTGATGGTGCATGCCTGTAATCCCAGTACTCCAGAAGTTAAGGCAAGAAGCTCTGAGTTCATAGATAGCCTGGACTACATAGTAAGATCTTGTCTTAGACAAACAAACAAAAACTGCGGTTTGATGATGAAAGATGATGGAGAATAAATAGAAATGTGTGTCATCACGACTAGGGGGAACAGGATACCACAATCCATATTATTCTGTAGCCTTTGTAAACATTCATCTAAAACCCTTTAGCTAGTCTTCACTATGAAAAGCAAAAGAAGGCTAGAGAGATGGCTCAGTGGTTAAGAGCAGGTACCGCTCCTCTAGAGGACCTGGATTCTGTTCCCACCATTCACCTAAGTGGCTCATCACCACCAGCTGCACTGGCCTCCCAGGGCCCCTGCGCTCACATGTGCATACCCATCCAGACACAAGATTAAAAAAAAAAATCATAAAAATAAACTCTCTTTTAAAAGGAAAGAAAAAGAGCTCCAGGGGGCTAAATAGTTCCATCTTCCCAAGGAGGAACATAAAACCCAACCTCTCTCTCCTCAACACACCAGAAATTAAAGCATCTGAAGTTTTGCAATCAGTGGTCTCAGAGCATGCGCAGGACTTCATGTGTGCTTTGTCCCTATCAGCCAAGAGTGTTGACACTTCAGTTCCTCCTCACAAAGGCAGGTCACACATATCTTATCAAGAGAAGGTGAAGGAGGAGGAAGTCTCCCCAGCCTTAAATAACACAGGCCTGAATTTCAGGATATTGTTCTTTGCTTTCAGGAGACAACTTGGGTCACCAGACCTGCCCAGGCAAGATCTAACTAACTGGGCCCCGTTTCCTGTACTCAGCAGGCCTCTTCTACCCTAGGTTGCTGATGTGCGGTTGCCACACTCTTTAATGCCCAGTCACAACTGCCTTCAAGATGTGTTCCATCCTCTCCTCTAGTGGCCCCTTCTGTGCGCTCCCAGAACCTCCAATGGTCTACTACCAACGTCTCCTAGTGTTGGAAGCTTGGTTCTGTTGCTGGCTGTGTGTTCTCCTCATCCACTACCCCACCCCCACCCCCCACATGCCCTCATCCTGAGGTGGAAGTTATGTGACCACCTTAGCATCCCGATCTACAAATGATCATGACAGTACTTAATTCCTAGGACCAAGGTTACCTGACTGATTCAGTGGCTCTCTGGCTAAGGGGTACAGGCATCCTCAGCAGCCCCTGAGAACTGATGGAAATGCAAATTCTAGGTCCTACTCAACACCTACTGACCGGGAACATGGTTGTGGGGGAACTGCCCCCCAGGAGACTCAGATGCATGTAAGCATTCAGTAAATAAATAAGCCAAAGAGCTTTCCCCCCCGCCAGACAGGGTTTCTCTGTCTCGAAAAGAGAGTGAGAGAGAGAGAGAGAGAGAGAGAGAGAGAGAGAGAGAGAGAGAGAGAGAAAGATTTTATTGTTTTCTCTCCCTCTCCCTCTCCCTCTCTCTCTAGAGAGGGGGAGGTGTCCAGACATTTCTCTGTGTAGCCCTGGCTGTCCTGGAACTCCCTCTGTAGATCAGGCTGGCCTCAAGCTCAGAGATCCACCTGCCTCAGCCTCCTAAGTGCTGGGATTAAAGGAGTGCATCACCCTACCTGAATAGTGTTATTATTCTCATCTCTAATTTTTTTGCATGAAAATTACAAAGTAGTTGGTGATTCATCAATTACCTGAAATTTTTCTCTAAAGAAGAAGAATGTACCTAGGCACCAAAACAACTCTACCCCAAGGTGAGGCACTGTGAAGATCCAATGTGTGTTCAAACAATAAAACAAAACAAGGACTAAGGAGAGATGGCTAAGCAGTTACGAGGACTCACTGCTCTTCCAGAGGTCCTGAGTTCAATTCCCAGCAACCACATGATGGCTCACAACCATCTGTAATAGGATCTGATAACCTCTTCTGGTTCGTCTGAAGACAGTGACAGTGTACTCACATACATAAATACATCTTTTTAAAAACTAAAAATAAAACCACAGTCATCAGCAAGAGGGGAAACAGTCCGGCTAAGATTTTCATGGAAAATTTCATGGGAGCTCTTTCTTTACAGGTTTTAAAAAATAAACCTGGCTGGGTGGTAGTGGGACAGGAAGACATGAAGAGCCAGTTCTAGTCACGTGGGCCCAGAGAACTCAGCTCTCTGATCAGGCTCCTGCAGGCTCCTGCAGGCTCCTCTCACCCCTTCCTGAGAGGATGAGGAAGGATCTCCAGCAGAGAAAATGTAGTTCCAGGGAGCAAAGGATGTCAGTCACCTGTCAGGCCCTGAGCTGAAGAAGGGCTTATTCTTAGCAGCTTTGGCACTGAGCTGTTTCCCCCAGAACACATAAACATGGCAGCCATAACAGGGCAGTGCAGAGCAGGCCCAGGAGGAGCAGGGCAGGGCTGGGGAAACCACACATACTTATCCAGTTTCGGACATTGAGGAAACTTTGCTCATTTGTCAGGTCGAACAGAAGCAGGAAACCCATAGCGTCCCTGAAGAATGCAGTGGTCAAGCTACGAAACCTAGGGCACAAAAACAGACAGTTGGTCACTGCCGAGCAAAGCATAAATAAATACAAAGAAAAGGAAAGGACGCGACCGCCCCAAGCGTGGTGAAGGAGAAAGTTTGTTATGGATTTGTGGGAGAGCATAGCCAGCAGCAGACACATGTGGGAGAACCCAGAGTGATCATGACCCCGAGTATTGTGGGGAGGGGGAGGGGGAGATCGGGGAACCAAGAACAGCAGCTAGTTGGCCAAAGGCGAAAAGAAGGAGCTAAAAAAAAACGAGTCAGTAACCAAGGTGTCTGGACTATACAGGGAAATGCTTTTGGGAGAAGGGCAGCTCAGCTCCTGGGCTGGAGAGTTCAGGGTAGACGGTGGAATATGCCAGCCAGATCTAATAACAGGCAGGGACTAAGGGACAGCTGGGAGAACCTAGAGGCCAGGTCCGCTTTGATAAGTTAAATAGACACCTCTGCTGCTTGTCTCGAGTTTGAAACTTAACAACTAAGTCTAAGTCTTGGCCCCACTCCCTAGCCTTAAAGCTGCCAATGACCACCCTCAGCTTTCTTCAAAGATGCATCAACAATTCCCTTGAAGTTCTCTCAAACAGGTATTTACCCATGCCCCAGAATTCACATGTGAGCACAATGTGTTATGGAAGACTGAGCGGGCTGCACAGGAGATCTTGATCTCAGCCAGGAAATCACTGGACAACTCCTGAGTTCTCTGGGCCAAAACCAACAGGGCACAGGGTTAGCCATGTGCCTTCTTCTGGGGAAGCCTTGGGACACTACAAGTCAATAGGTCTCACTTGCAGCTCCTCTCTCTGACAACCATTTTGTTACCTCTGAGGTGGGAATGGTGTTAGGCCGACCTTTCCTGGTATTCCACCTCCGCAGGCCTTACCTGCTGTCCCTCCCTCTTCTCCCATTCCTTCTCGCTTTGCCTCAATGTCCAGTCTGTGACCGGCAGGCAGGATCCACAGAAGGAAATA
>NW_022196906.1:67764052-67772309 GCF_008632895.1 Mastomys coucha | reverse complement strand
GCTGGCCTCAGAAATCCGCCTGCCTCTGCCTCCCAAGTGCTGGGATTAAAGGCATGCGCCACCACTGCTCTGGCGCACTTGGAGATTTCTATGGGTGTTTTGGCTTGGTTTGGTTTGGTTTGGTTTGGTATCATTAAAGAAAGCTGGGAGGTGACTCAGTGATTAAAGTGTTTCCCATACAAGCTTGAGAATCAGAGTTTGGATCCCTGGAACCCACATAACTGTTAGGTAGGCACAGCAGACCACCTACAACTCTGGCACACAGGAGGCTGAGATGAGGGATTCTGAGAACAAGCGACACAGCTGGACCAGCTGTGTGTGTGAGCACTGGGCTGGGGTGAGACACTCTACTTCAGTGAATACGGTGGAAAGCAATCACGGAAGAGACCTAATGTCAATCTTGGGCCCCCACGTCACACATGTGCATGCATACCCACATGAGAACACATCACACACACATACACACATACACACACACACCCTTCCAGGAGACTGTGGAAAGCAATCTTGCACCTAAATGTCATGTGGTTTATTTTAGTCAAGTAACCTCTGACCAGACTCATTCATCCCAGCCAGATGTTCCACCAGGCCTCCTCAACAGAAAAGAACAAAGCATACAGCCTTGGGACTCCCTTACAGGTAAGCAGATGGCAGAAAGCAATGAGTCCCAAGTACAAAGGGTTAATTTACGATTTACAACTCCTTTGACCTTGGAGAAAGTATGCCTGTCACCATCACCTCAGGCTGCCCACACACAGATCTGGCAGCTCGTCTTACCAGGTGCAGATGAGCCAGCTGGCTGCCTTTGCCTGCCCAGGGCAGTGTGGATAGACTGAGGAGACATACCTTTCCTGCCCCGCCGTGTCCCATAACTGCAGGTGGATTCTCTGGCCTCGGCCCACGGCTCCATCCGGTCCATTAGCTCTGTACACCTAAAACCAGCAAAGCAAAGATAAACCTCGGGAAATTCTGAGACCAGTGGGCTCTTCTTGACTTTTGATTCAGCATGAAACCCCAAAGCAATTTAGACTTCTTGAGAGAATTGGGTCCCTAATACAACTAGGTTTGGACTGTGGCGCAGTAGCAGTAACCACACTTGAACAATGGTACCTCCTACTGAGACCCAGCTGGGGGTGTAGTTCAGTTGGTAGTCTTGCCCAGCATCCACGAAGCTCCAGATTCTGTCCCCTGTGCCTTAAAGCAGGCATGGTGGTGCAAGCCTGCAATCCCAACACTTGGGAGGTGAGACAGAAGATAAAAAGGTCCCTCTCAGCTATAGATCAAACTGAATTTGAAGCCAGCCAAGAATGTATCTGTCTCCAAAACACCAAAATTAATCAAAATAATTTATTTTATTTTGAAAAACACCGACTTCCTATGGCTTTTCTTTATGTCATCTTTAGAAAGTGCTCTGGAAATGATTTTATAGAGACCAGGGAGATGACTCAGCAGGTAAACATGCTTGCCACAAGTAAAATGGCAGCCTGAGTTCAACCCTAGGACCCACCCACATGATGGAGAGAACCAACTCCCACAAATTGCCTTCTGACTTCTATACGTGAATCACGGCACATGTGCACACACATACACAACAAATAATTAAATAAATACAAAACTTAATGGCTTTATACATGGGCACTTCTGTCCCAGCTCTCAGGAGGTGGGACACACTAGGGCTAAAAGCAGGCTTCAGGTCAGCTAGGTCTACACAGTGAGGCCCTATCTCTGAGAGAGAGAGAGAGAGAGAGAGAGAAAGAGAGAGAGAGAGAGAGAGAGAGAGAAGGAGGGGGCATGGGGAGGAAGAGGGAAGGAGGGAAGGAAGGAAGGAGGGAGAGAAAGAGAGGGAAGGAAAGACAGGAAGAGAGGGAAGGAGGGAAGAAGAGGAAAGAGGGAGGGAGAGAGGAAGAGAGGGAGAGAGAGAGAGGAAGAGAGGGGGAAGGAGGGAGGGAGAGAGAGAAGGGGAAGGGAGGGAGAAAGAGAGAGAGCATTAAGAGTTAAAGATTGAGGCTGGAGGTGTGGCTCAGTAGTTCAGTGGGGCAGCACCGCCTTACTATGCATGAGGCTCCAAGTCTGATCCCAGGCCACATACCACACAACAAAACAAACAACAACAAATATACCAGCATGACAACCTAGAGAACCTCAGCCGGCAGCCACTGCAGAGCAGGTTTGGAGGCTTGTCAGAAGGCTTCAAAGAGAGCTCTATCCCCAGGCTTGTCCTCACCCAGAGCTTGTTCCTAAGAAAAGTCCCAGACCAGGCAAACTTGTCAACAGCCGTCCCTGTAGTTATTTACCAGACACAGCCGGCTTCCAGGGGCAGCAACACCAACTTTGGCTAATAAGTGTCTAATCTCTAGCATTGTCCCCCCAAAATAAACTTAAAACAAAAATAGCCCAGCAACGGTGGTATCTGCCTTTAACTCCAGCACTTGGAGGCAGAGGCAGGTGAATCTCTGTGAGTTGCAGGCCAGCCTGGTCTACGGATCGAGTTCCAGGACAGCCATGACTACAGAGACCTTGTCTCAAAAACAAAACAAAAAGAGTTGGGCAGTAGTGGCACACGCCTTTAACTCCAGCACTTGGGGGGGCAGAGACAGGCAGATTTCTGTGAGTTTGAGGCCAGCCTGGTCTACAGAGTGAGTTCCAGGACAGCCAGGGCTATGCAGAGAAACCCTGTCTTGAAAAACAAACAAAAATCTAATCATTAATAAGATTGGCTGTATAGAGAAAATATTTCTTTCATATGCAAATATTCCTAATAATGTTAAAATAGCAAGGAACCAGGCCTAAGGCCTCAGCATGGACAACCCCTGAGGTTAGCCTCACTCTTTCCCACTATAAACTCATAGCTCCTGGAGAACCTCACACACAAGATAATGAACTTTTCTGCCGGTCAAAGCTTAGGTCTTCAGTTCCTTGTGACCTCATGGACTAAGGATTCCTACAACCCTTGTGGCCTGTGGTTTGGCATATTGGCCTGTAACCCTGACCAGTGTACCTTGTGAACACTGTACCAGTGTACTGGTTTCTTACTAAGAGGAAAAATAGGAGGTTTTTCGTTTTTGTTTTTTGTTTTTTGTTTTTGGAGACAGGGTTTCTCTGTGTAGCCCTGGCCGTCCTGGACTCACTCTGTAGACCAGGCTGGCCTCGAACTCAGAAATCCGCCTGCCTCTGCCTCCCAAGTGCTGGGATTTTGTTTTTGTTTTTTTTTGTTTTGTTTTGTTTTGTTTTGTTTTGTTTTGTTTTCAGAAGCCCTTGGAACGGTGTGACTTCAGAAGCCACCAGTCAGGCATGGCCACTTACTGTTAAGACCCTAAAGAGTGGCTCCCTCTACCTGTGTCGAAGTCACTATCCTTTCCTTAGCACTAATCTTCTCCTTCCTAGTGCCATCATGGATATGCTAGAAAAAAAATCTGCTCAATTCTACACTTTAAATGGACGGATTTTACTTGTTGAGAATTATACATCAACAAATCTGCTTTAGACCAAAGGGAAGAGCTGGAGTTGCGCCTCCGTGGCAGAACACCCAGCATGCACAAGGCCCCGACTTCAGCCCTCAGAACTCCATGCACAAAACAAGCTGGGTCACTAAGCGAGAGGTTACCCTGTAAATGCTCCCAAAATCACTACAGGTTGAGGTTATTGCTACAAACACTTCCAAAATCACTGTGGGTTGAAGTTCTTGCAACTGTGTTGTTCAGAATAATGCCAAGAGAAAGTCTACACATTGGCCAAGGGGCAGGAAAGAGGGAGGGAGGGAGGGAGGGAAAGACAGAGACTCAGACAGACGGAGAGAAGCTAGAAAGTCTACACGGGGCCAGTGACTCACATCTGCCATTTTAGACTTAACTACACAGCACACAGTCTAATGCTGGGTGGTTCCATGTGGTTGAACCCCGAGACAGAAAACAGACAATATAACGACTCCATCAGTTATGTGACCATGAGCATCTCTTAGGGCACTCAGCTCTCAAAGTGAGTCTGAGTGTGTCTGTGAGATTCTCTGGTTGTTGGGTATGATGGCACAATCTTGTAACTCTGAGTCTGAGGCAGGGGCTCTGGGGAGGTGTGGGGGACAAGAGTTCAAGGTTAGCCTGGGCTACATAGAAAGACCCTAAAGTGATAAAATAAGGCTGATAGTAGAAAGGGCCTATGGTAGGTTAAAGGACTGACTTGTTCTGTCTTAGAAGCTGGGGACCCTGCAGCTTCCCTGACAGAATACACGTGCTGAAGGCTCTTTGGCTTCAGCCTTATGTGACCTACCAGTAGCACCATAACTGAGATTTTCAAATGATACCTTTCGTGGAAGGTCATGTCTCTTCTTGCATTACAACCTCCTGCCTTTCTCTCCCCACCCTAAGAAGACCCTGCAACTCCCAGGGTCCTCTTAAACACAAACACCTGCACACACACACACACCATCCTACAGCACACTGCATCACTGGTACCCTCCCACCCTGGCCCTCCTGGCACACGGTGTCTCCCGTGGAGCTATGGGCTTCAGGTAGGGGAGCTGTGGTTAAAGAGGAGACCATGCCAGTGTAAGAGACACTGTGAGGCACAGCCCAGCCAACAGGACCAGGAGGGGCAGGATGATTGACAGACTCCACGACAAAGGTAGACAGATTACTCTGTGGTATTCAGAAAGGAGGATATAAGCCAGAAGGGAAGAAAGGGGAGATGCTCTCTGAAGAAATGTTCCCTGCACGGGCTGGAGACATAGCTCAGTGGATCAGAGCATGCACTGCTCTTGCAGAGGACTCAAGTTTGATTCCTAGCACCTACATTAGGTGGCTCACAAACACCTGTAACTTCAGCTCCAGAGGGTCCTACACCTCTAGCCTCCATGGGTGTACACTCACACACACCTGGTGGGGCAGGGAGAGTGTAACCAAACACCTACAGGTATACACATATACACCTGATTAAAAATAAGGTAGGTTTTTTTTATTGTTTTTTCTTTTCTTTTTTTTTTAAAAAAGATTTATTTTATGTATACGAGTACACTGTAGCTGTCTTCAGACACACCAGAAGAGGGCATCAGATCCCATTACAGATGGTTATGAGCCACCATGTGGTTGCTGGGATTTGAACTCAGGACCTCCAGAAGAACAGTCAGTGCTCTTAACCACGGAGCCATCTCTCCAGCCCCTCAAATAAGTTTGTTTTAAAAGGAAAAAGTATGGGCTGGAGAGATGGCTTCTTAAGTCCTGTTAATTTGTTGATGCAGACCTGGCTGCTCTCAAACTCAGAATCTGCCTACCTCTGCCTCCAGCATGCTAGGATTAAAGGCATGGATGCCACACCTAGCCACACTTTCCTATGTACTGTAGTAATTTTAGGTCCCGAGCTTTGGCTTCTTTTTTTTTTTTTTTAATTATTTTATTTCATTTTTATGTGTATGAGTACACTGTAGCTGTACAGATGACTGTGTTCGATCATGTGTGTGGCTGCTGTTGATCTCAGGACCTCTGCTCAGGCTCGCTCCGGCCCGCTCGCTCCCGGCCCGCTCGCTCCCGCCCCGCTCGCTCTGGCGTAATTTTCTGCAGTTGTCGTCAGACGCACCAGAAGAGGGCGTCCGATCTCATTGTGGGTGGTTGTGAGCCACTATGTGGTTGCTGGGATCCGAACTTAGGACCTTAGGAAGAGCAGTCAATGCTCTTACCCGCTGAGCCATCTCGCCAGCCCGAGCTTTGGCTTCTTAAGCTCCGTTAATTTGTTGACTCAGATCAGATCCTCATGAACAGTGCAGAACTTACCACTCTCTTTTCCCTGAAATCGATGCCCACTGTGGTGATGAACTTGGAGTTGAACTTCCCATCCGTGTACTGGTAAAGTACACTGGTCTTCCCTACCCCAGAGTCTCCCAAGGCCAAGAACTTGATGAGGTAATCATAATCTCCATCCGCCATGACGGAGGGCTCTGAGCTTCACCTGTAAGACACAAAGACGTGGGTTAGGAAAGCCCACCAGAATACTAGCATCAGAGCTGGTGGGATGGCTCAGTGGTCAGAGCACTGGCCATGCAAGGCTGACGACCAATGTTCTCCCTAGAGCCCATGTAAAGGTAGAGAGAAGCAAATCCACAAGGTTGTCTGCTGACACATGCATGCCATGGTATGTGAGCATACATGCGTGCCCGTTCGTTCTCTCTCTCCTCTCCCTGACCCCCCCTCTCTCACACACACACACACACACACACACACACACACACATTTTTAATTAAGGAAATACTAGGATTTTCTATTATTAAAGTAACAATATTCTGTTCAATAAGTATTTATTTGCATGCTTTGTTGGGGTTTTGTCCATCTGTCTGTCGGTTGGTTTCCATTTATTTTTGACGTTTCAGGTACTTCAGGTTGGTCTAGAACTCCTGATCTTCCTGCCTCTGCCTCCTAAGTGCTTGGATTACAGACAGGATGCACCACCATGCCTGGCTTTCCACAGGTGCTTCTGTAACAACCTGTTCTAGGGGTCCATGAGGGAAGGTAATGAAATGTTCACTGTACCCAAGAACCTAATTATTGGTGGGTGAGATGCTCTTGGGAAAGTAAATAACAGTTTAGGGCTTGGGGTTTTGTTTTTTTTTGTTTTTTAGGGGTTTTTTTTTGGTGGGGTGGTTTTTGAGATGGGGTTTCTCTGTATAGCTCTGGCTTTCCTGAATCCAAGTGGGAATGTCAATAGGACAGTTAATCATAGTCATGGCAGACCACATAAAACAAAAGCTGGTGAACCAAAGAAGGGGCAGGTGGGTGTTGGTGGTGCAATCCAGAAACAGAAGCAGGAGGACTGCCCATGACATTGGAGCTAACCTGGTCTATATTCTCACCCAACCAGGGCTACATAGTGAGACTGCCTCCAGTAAGATAAATAAAAGAGAAAAGTAAATAAGAGAAACACAAGAAGGGGAGAGAATAATAAACAGTGGTAGATGCCCGTGACCCCAGTACCTGGAAGGGATACAGGAGGAGCCTGAATTCGAGGCCAACCTGAGTTGAGATGTTGTCTCAATGAGAAAATATGCAGACAGAGATGGGTGGGATGGGTAGGATGGGTGGGGGAGGGGGTATAAGTGGTGACTCCCAGCGCTCAGTGGCTGCAGGTCATCTTTTCAGGGCTAGATCCTGTTCTCTCTCTCTCTTTCCACTTGGACTTTAAATCATTTCATTTGTCTTATTCTGTTCATGGGAAATGGCTCAGTCCATAAAGCACTTACTGTGCAAGTGTGAGTTCTGATTCTCTAGCACACACGTGAAAAAAGGCAGGTCCATCCCTAACCCAATTACAGTGTGGGGATAGGCAGATCTGGCCAGCCAGTCTAGCTGACCGGTGAGCTCCAGATTCAGTGAGATACCCTGTCTCAAAAGATAAGGTATGGAGGGCTGGAGAAAGACATCTGACACCACCTCTGACCTCCATATGCACACACACACACACACACACACACACACACACCAAGACTGGTGACACAAGCTTTTAAACTCAGCACTTGGGAAGCAGAGACAGCCAGATCTCTGGGTTCAAAGCCAGTTTGGTCCTCAGAGTTAGTTCAAGGAGCCAGGGCTACACAGAGAAACCCTGTCTTGAAAAAACAAAAAAGGAGGAGGAGGAGAGGGGGAGGAGGAGCAGGAGGAGGAGGAGGAGCAGGAGGAGGAGGAGGAGCAGGAGGAGGAGGAGGAGAGGGGAAGGAAGAGGAAGAGAAGAGGAGGAGGAGGAAGAGAAGGAGAAGAGGAGGAAGAGGAGGAGAAAGAGGAGGAGGAGGAAATGAAACACTTAACTCACAGGTCAGATCGGTCTGATGGCTTCTGTATACATTGTTATTATTTCCTACTTGTTGGTCAGGCTGCCTAGCTGATACACTCTTTCAGGAAGTGGGTTCCATAGTGGAATAGAAACCACAACCCACAGCTAAATCCACCTCCACCTGGGTTTTCTAACAGGACGTTGCTCAAAATTCTTCAAGATCAACTGAAATAAACTCCACCCCAAAGGAGAAAATGTCATCGTCCGCAGCAGTACCCATCCACGGTTGTTTTTCTCCTCTGTGAAACTATCGTGATCTGCTTTCACTTTCTCAGTGCACAGTTCCAACCCCGAGAGAAACTGAGTCTCTCACCAGGTATGGGGAGAGCTGTGGGGACAGGGAGGACACACTTCTGACCCCAGTGCTCAGAGCCCAGAAGATTCCTGTGAGTTCAACTCAGCCTTATGTAGCAGTCTCTGTAGCATTCCAGGCCAGCCAGGCCTGCATATT
>NW_022196906.1:67757236-67764042 GCF_008632895.1 Mastomys coucha | reverse complement strand
TTACTCTTATTTTACATGTCAAATGCTAACAAACTCCCTGACAATCAGAACAAAGACCTTCTGTCTGTCCCCCTCACAGACACACCTCTTCCTGCCTGTGAAAGATGGAGTCTACCCATCTATGAGCACTTCAGATGCCCACCATGCTGCTCTGTTCCCTCACACTGTCTACTCTGGCCCTAGGCTCAACACTAGGTGCTTCCTGTATGCAGGAATTAATAAGAGCACAGACAAGGATCTTCATTCTTCAAGCTCATCTCTTCTACCCCTGCCTGTTGCCTCAACTTGGTGACTCTTAAAAATCCAAAAAACCTCAGCCCCTAGAGTGGCTGTAGTGAACTTCCTCAGACAGCCCCAGCGTAGACCCGTGACTTCACACTGCAGACTGGACTGGCCCTGTGGATAAGGGCAGAATGTCTACTAACATTCACAGTTCTGTTTGCAGGATATGAAGGGTGGCACTTAACTGATGGGCGACTGTCTGTGTTCATAGTTTCTTCTTGCAGACACAGGACTCGGGATTAATGAGCTCTCCACATGAGGACCACATGAGGCTGGAGCCTGGCTTCTTCATGTTATACATAAACAGGAGCTAGTCCAGACCAGCTCCAGTCAGTTGGAAAGGTGGGAGGCTTCAAATGGAAGCAAAGGGCTCTAGTTCTGCAATAGGAGCAGCAAACAAAGACCCTCTACCTGTTTTATTTGTTCTTTATGTTAATTTAGGGAAAGCTGGTCAGTCATGTACCTATACTTTATTTTTATAATTTACAATCATACATATGTATATATATATATATATATATATATATATATATATATATATATATATATATATATATTGGCGATAAGAGTTTCTCTGTGCAGCTTTAGCTGTCCCAGAACTCACTATGTAGACCAGGCTGGCCTCAAAGTCACAGATCCACCTGCCTCCTGAGTACTGCAATTAAAAGCCTGTGCTACCATTGCCTGGCCAGATTGTTTTTTTTTTTTTTTTTTTTTTTTTTTTTTTTTTTTTTTTTTTTTTTTTCTTTTCTTTCTTTTTTTTTTTTTCTTGTTTTGTTTTGTTTTTTTGAAGCAGGGTTTCTCTGTGTAGACCAAGCTAGTTTCAAACTCATAGATCTGCCTTCTTTTGCCTCCTGGGAATTAATGTGTGTGCCACCACACTGGCTGTGTTTCTGGTTGGTTGGTTTGGTTTTTTTGTTGTTGTTGTTTGTTTGTTTTGTTTTGTTTGTTTGTTTGTTTTGTTTTGTTTTTGAAATTAAACCCTAGGGGCTAGAGAGATGGCTTGGTAGTTAAGAACACCTGCTGCTCTTACAGAGGACCTGGGTTTGGTTCCCAGCGCCCACATCAGTCCCTCACACCACCTGTAAAGCCAGCTCTAGGATCTGAAGCCCTCTTCTGGCTTCTTCAGACACTGCATGCAGGCACCAACCCATACACACAGAAATAAATTCTAAGATCTTCAAAGAAAAAAGAACACTGATAATACACCCCCTCACACAACTGTCCTGAGGGTGGAAAGTCATGCTGTTTGTGGGATGCCCAGCATTCAGTGTCATCTAACAGCCTGTGGCTCACAGAACTGCAAGGAAATGCCCAGAACCTCATCTGCATTAAGAAGGTTACTTAATTCATCAAGCTAAAATGTGCTGAGGGCACGGGAATCTTGGATCACCTATCTGAGTCCCTCTCTCGCGGAGGAAGTACAGTTTCAAAGCCTCCATCAGGGTCCAAAGCTCCAGGCACCTTCAGAGTGGACACACTCCCACTCAGTAGGCTTCTGCCTCTCCCTTCTTACACAAATATTTTCTCAAAGTGCTCCCCACCCTCATTCTCATCAGACTAACAATAGAAAGCACAGAACACCCATTTCCTCAACAAGAACCGCATGTTAGATAAGTGCCAGAGAGGCAAAGAGCTTCCTTATTTAAAAAAAAAAAAAAAAAGGCAAGAGGAAGGCGGGGCCTGGTGGCGAAAGCCCAGAATTCCAGCTACTCCTGAGGCTAAGGCAGGAGGATAGAAAGGGCAGCCAGGGCAATTTGGTGAGACCTCCACTGGAAATAAACAGTAAAAAGGACCCTGAGGATGCGGGGGTTGGGGGGGACCTGTCTAGAGAGGTCTTAGGTTTAATTCCTACTACTCAAACTAACAAAACCCACAAATAAACAAAAACTCTAAAATATAACTAAATTGTTTTCCAAAGAGTAAAAGAGGAAAGTGGTTTCAGTTCAGACAAAAGGAGGTGAGCTTTAGCAGATCATGCCTTCAACCCTGAGACTCAAGAGGCTGATGCAGGGCTGAATAGCAAGACTGTCTCAAAAAATAAGAAAAGAACCAGGTGGTGGTGGCACAGGCCTTTAATCCCAGCACTTGGGAGGCAGAGGCAGGCGGATTTCTGAGTTTGAGGCCAGCCTGGTCTACAGAGTGAGTAACAGGACAGCCAGGGCTATACAGAGAAACCCTGTCTTGAAAAACCAAAAAAAAAAAAAAAAAGTTTTTGAGATTATAATTCTATAATTTCTCCCTTCCCTGTCCTCCAAGATCTCCCTTAAGTCCCTCCTTGTTCTCTCCTTTAAGTGTTACTACATACATATGTGTGTGTGTATATATATATATATATATACACACACAATTAAGTATATAAATTTATGTACAATTATATAAAATGTATATATATATACATACATATATATATATATATATATATATATATATATATATATACACATTTTAGCTCACAATTTCAGATGGCAGTCCATCATTTCGGGAAGTGACAATGGCAGGAACTGGAAGCAGCTAGCCAAACCATATCCATGGTCAAGAGCAGAGAGGAAATGCATGCATGCTTGGTGGTCAACTTTTCCCCTGTCCCCCCCCTGTACAGCTCAGGGTTCAAACCCAGGGGATGGCTTAACCACATCAGTTAAGACTTGCTCATAGGCCACCTTGGTCTACATAATCCCTCACTGAGACTCTCTTCCCAAGTGATTCTAGGTTGTATCAAGCTGACAAGTAAAACCAGGCATCAGAAGAACCCTATGAAGTGCGGAGACGTGACTTACGCACTAAGGTAAACTCACAAAGATTTCAGCCAAGTGATGGATCCAAACGTCCAATCATCGCGACTTATTAACAGTGTAGAGGGTTCTTTTTTTCTATTTATTTGGGGGGGCCAGGGCAGAGCATGTGTGGAGGCCATAGAAAAACTATGCAAAAGTTGGTTCTTGAGTTGGAGAGATGGCTCAGCAGTTAAGAGCACTGACTGCTCTTCTGGAGGTCCTTAGTTCAAATCCCAGCAACCACATGGTAGCTCACAACCATCTGTAACAAGATCTGACGCCCTCTTCTGGAGTGTCTGAAGACAGCTACAGTATTCTTACATATAATAAATAAATCTTTGAAAAAAAAAATAACAGTTGGTTCTCTCCTTTCACCATGTAGGTTCCAGAAATCGACTCAAGTCATCCTGTTTGGCAGCAAGTCAGTAAGCCATCTTGCCTGTCCTGGCAGTAAGGTGCATGTTTTGAGGTTTAGGGAGAATCTCAGTGTATAGCCCCAGCTGGCATGGATCTCACTTCATACACCACTCTGGCCTCAAACTCAGAGACCTGCCTGCTCTGAATTCTGAGCATTAGATTTAAAGGTGAATGGCCAGCATGGCCAGCATGCAGGATGCTTTTCATTTTAAACACCCCTCCCCTTTCTCTTCTTTAGTGGCATTGGGGATCAAATTAGGGCCTCATCCATGTTAGGCAAGTCTTCTACCCCCAAGTTACAGCCTTAGCCCTAAAACTTGTTCTTACCATTAATACGATCTGTGCCTGGATGTTCAGAAAGGCACATAGGGTCAGTGTGAGGAAAAAAACCAGCTTGAAGAAAACTTAAACGCTGTCAGTTCCAAAGTCCACTGAGGATTTGAAAAATAATGCCATCCCTTAGCAGTTGACCCAGAGACCAGGAAGTGGTAACATGGGCTGCAGCAAGATAGGGAAGGAGAGGCCATTAGTCCTTTCCTGAGTAGATCTGGAAGACCGGTGTCTGTGACTCAAAGGCGTCACTAGCTTTTTAATCCCAGCGTGGACCGTCCTTTCACTTACTCAAGGGGCAATATCTATCACTTATTGCCAAGGCCTCTTTGAGGATCAGAATATGCATATATATATTGGGATTTGGGAAATTTACCAAAATCTGGGAATGTAGTATTTATGGTTTGTGACAAATACCTCTTGCTTTATATACAGTCTAACGGGAGGAGGATACACCCTTCCATGTGTAGAGTAGAGGTGTGGCTGATTGACTTTCTGAGTAATACCTTAAATAACACAGAGGCAGCCACACAATGCACACAGCATATGTCACTCTCGTGAAACACCAGCCCACAGCTAAGCATACCTCCTAATGAACCTTGAAGCTGGGCTGTCTCCAAGAATTTAATAAAAAAAAAAAAAATGAAGAAGTGCAAAGTCTACTCCCAGTGGGTGGCTGCTTTCTGTAGGGGAAAAAACGGAGACAGTGAAGAACAGGGCCCAGAGCCAGGATCCTCTACAGAGGGACAGACACCACACCCTCCTGGGTAAAGGGAACACCAAAGAGTCTGGGCGTGGCGGATCAACTAAGTTAGAGCTGCTCATCACTGGGGCAGGTCAGGGCTTGAACCCATGTCACGGCTGTGAGCCTGGTGCTTGCCACTCAAGCTAAAGAACAGCACTTAAGCGACATTCCTCAAAGATAGGACAGAAAACATTCTCTGAGCATGCAAGTACAGGAGCAACAACCTAAGCCGCCTGGAATGCAGGCTACCTGCAAGTTCATCTGCTACTCAGAGGCTCTGAAGCTATGGGATGTGGGATTATTAGTTAAGCTGGAGACCACCACCAACCCCCTAGGCCTGCTGCTCAAGGCGGAACTGTTAGAGGCAGCACCCAAAGCAGAGGCCATGGAAGGACCAGGAGTCGGAGTCGGAAAGAGAAATCTCTCAACGCTCTACAATACAAACGCCTTTCTGAAACCCAGGTGGGGATTCTGCACATTCCTCTAGGAACAGCCCCAGAGATGAAGCATCAAAGGCGGCCATCCTCTAGGGAAATGCACCAGATCGAGAAGCAAGCCCCTCCGTTCTGTGAAGGGGCAACGCTGCTTCTCTTGTTCTAAGAAAAATGCAAATTACTTGTCTATTTGAGTAATGAAAGCAGTTATACAAAGAACCCCAAGTTGTCAGTATAACTAAGGGTCTCACTTAGAGTTAACTTTTTTGTTTGGTTGGTTTTTTGTTTGTTTGTTTTTTTTGAGACAGGGTTTCTCTATGTAGTTCTGGCTGTCGTGAAACTCACACTGTAGACCAGGCTGGCCTCAAACTCAGAAATCTGCCTGCCTCTGCCTCCCAAGTGCTGGGATTAAATGTGTGTGCCACCAATGCCTGGCTAGAGTTAACTTTCTAAGAGAATGAGTGTTGTACGTCTTCTCATCCATAGAGGAATTGGGTCCTGGGTATTTAGCACCCTGCTCTTTCTGCACCCGTTCATTTACACACCAGGGTGTTACTTTCAGCGTTTTTTTTTTTTAAGGAGTAGTGTTTCCAGTACGCTGTAATCAAATCTGACTTCTTCAACCTGAGGTCCAAAGTAGGCTTTAAGCTCTCTGTGCTGAGTCCGGCACTCCTACCCTACCACCCCGCCCCTAAGGAAAAGCGCACCCTTGGCTTGGCGCAGAGATACTCACAAAGGCTGTACTGGTGGACTATATATAGCTTCCCTTCCTCACACCCTAACCAACCTCATTAAACATGGATGCTGATCTGCATCCATGGAAACAAGCTCTTCAGGTCCATGGTGCCCCTCAACCCCAAGCAATCAAAATGTTTTCATTTGTCACGCATCTGCCAGCCACACACTCAACAGCAATCCTGAGCTCTCTCTCCATGAGGTCATCCACTGTCTTCTTCATCTTTTGGTTCTCTTGTCCCACATCTCCAGATTTTCTTCCCAAAAGCTGACCTTAGAGTTACACCGCCAGCCAATCGACTCATGCTTTCCTGGAAACACAGTGAGCTGCTGGGCCAACATCTACATATTCAACCCTTCTCAGTAAGTTCCCACAAGGCTGGGTCTCTAGGAAAGTCTACTTTTCCATTAAGAGAGAGTTTTCCCTTTCTACATACAAAGGGGAGCACCTCACAGACTCAAGCATCTCAACACTGTCCTGGTTTGGGGTTCACCATGACATAACAGAGAAGGCAGAAGGTGAACCTATCTCAAGCTTACCCTATAGTAGCTCTAGAGATTTCCACCATTCACCAGCCCAGTTCTTATAAAAGACGAGGAATAAAAACCAGTGTCATAGACTCAGAAAATCAATCTACTGTCTAAGGTTAAAAACTACTAAAATAGAGTTCTTTTAAAAACGATGATTAGGTTGTCAATCATTATCTGAAAAGAAAATATTCTAGAGTAACATTATTGAAAACAGCTCTGGGCCTGAAGAGATGGCTCAGTGACTTAGAGAACGAGTTGCTCTTGCAGAGGACCCAGGGTCGATTCCCAGTGTTCACGTGGTAGCTTACAACCATCTATAATTCCAGTTTCAGGGGATCTGACACCCTCTTCTGGCTTCTAAGGACACCAGACAAAACATTTATACACATAAAATAAATCTAAAAAAAAAAAAAAAAAGCATTGATATGGAGGGTGTAGTAGAGCACACCTTTAATCCCAGCCTTCAGGAGAGTCAGATCCAAACTGGTGATCTACAGAGCAAGTTCCAGGGCTACACAGAGAAACTCTGTCTCATAAAACCAAAAAAAAAAAAAA
>NW_022196906.1:67752131-67757226 GCF_008632895.1 Mastomys coucha | reverse complement strand
AAAAAAAAAAAAAGATAGGACTTCCTTCCATTAGTGACAAGGGTAGGACCTTAGAATCCCAAGTCTCTGCCATTAGCCGTCACTAAGTCTATGTTCTAGACTTTCTCTCTACTGTACATATTTAATTACCCCCCCAACATCCATTGTCTTTAATAGATGAATCCAAAAGAATGAAAGTAAGCTTACCAAGAGGACAGGCCTGACCACACACACTCCTTACGGTGGCTAGGCAGACTCTCCTGTCACCTTTCCTATGTGGATGTGGGTTCTCAGAACTGACTGTTGGCCAGTCTACCAGCCTCTGTTTATAGACTGGGCGTGCCTGGCCTTCACTTATGCAGAACAACGCACTCACCACCACCCGCTCATTTCCATCAGCCTGTTGGACTGCAGTATGCTTTCTTGTTGTTACTGTTAGTTTCTAACTCTACTGCGTGGTAATCTGCAAATATTGCCTGCGTGACGCCAAATTTGGAGGAATTTCAGATGATCTTTGTATTATGTTTTGATTGTGGTGTATCTCAGGTAAGTACTAGCCCTTTGAATGAGAATGGCCCCCATAGGCTCATATTTAAAAGTCTGGTTCCCAGTTGGACTATTTAAGAAGTATTAGGAGGTGTGGCCTTGTTGGAGGAGGCGTGTCACAGGAGTGAGGTTTCAAACGCCTACTCCAAGACTAGTCTCTGGTTCTCTCTCTCTCTCTTTCTCTCTCCCTTTTTCTCCCCCCTCCCCTGCCTGCAACCAGTGGATCCTCTGTAGAAACCAGCCAGTGCTCTTAACCACTAACCCACCTCTCAGCTCTCCAGCCTGAGAAAAGCAGATGTTAACTTGTGACATTATTGAAACTTCTCAAACACATCTGTTTCAAGTTGAATTATCTTTCTCCAAAATTGTCGCAGGAAAGTACTAAGCTGCAGTATCTCAGGATATAACATCTTTCATAGCTAGGACTTCTAATGGAGGTAGTCGGGTGTTGAGATCAGAGGGTGAATGTGAGACCAGTCTGGTCTACAAAGCCAGTTCCCCAGGACAGCCAGGACTACATAGAGAGATTCTGTCTCAACAAGGAAAGAAAGAAAAGAAAATTTGGATTGGTAAGACAGTTTGCCTCCTCAGACTTGGAGACCTGAGTGCTAGCCCCAGAACTCACGTAAAAAGTGGGCAGGGGAGCAGACAGCTGTAATCTCAGCACTGAGGAAGCAGAGATAAGATGATCCTGGTGTGCTGGTCAGCCAGCTTCATCTCACTTATACGCTTCAGGCTCAAATGAGAGACCTTGTCTTAAAACTTAAAGTGAAAACTATAGAGGAAGATATCTGAGGTTGACCCCTGACCTCCAGAAGCACAAGCACTGGAACACACACAGAGGAAATTGAGACCCCAACATGCATAGAGGGAAGATGACAAGCAGACTCAAGAGCAGAGGTCAGGGATGGAGTCTCCCTTGACACTCTCAGGAGGACCCATCGATGCCAGCACCCTGATTTTCGGTGACAATACATTCATTCACAAGTTGGAGTGCCACCTACATCTAACTGCCCCAAAGTGCCAAAATTTACATTAGGCTCAGACTTTCCCCCCTCCGAGCTCTGAAATAGGGACCCGGCCTTTCAAACCTAACAAAATTAACCATTTCAGTGCCTGGAACTTGGCATGGCAGATCTCGAAACCATTATAAGAAAAAATAAGAATAGATGCAAACCATACCTGAGTTAGGAGAGAGCCCGCTGTGTTTTCTAACCCTTTAGCTTGGAGTTGCCAACACCACCCGACAGAATCACATCTCTTGGTCTCCAAGGTCAATTTGAGTCTAACTTACAACAAAGAAAAACAGTAAAGGCCAAACGGCCTACTTAGGAAAGTTTTTCCAAAGACTCTTTTGAAAAGCTGTCTATCCTACAGGCTTTCCAAATCAGGCTTCTCCACAGAAACCCACAATCTGGCTAATGAGTCTCAGCTGCAAGTCATATGGCTGGGCCAAGCAGTCAAGTGACTTCCCCGGGTCAGGAAGTCTTAGATCCAATCCAAGAGGTTCTCACATAGAGCAGACTTATTCACTGTGCCTGGGACTTGGGGGTGGGGGACGAGGGGGGGAGACAGTGCTAACACTCTTACTTTCCCCACCATCAAGAAAGCACATTTGCTTTCTTTTTTTTTTTTTTAAAGATTTATTATATGTAAGTACACTGTAGATGTCTTCAGACACACCAGACGAGGGCATCAGATCTCATTATGGGTGATTGTGAGCCACCATGTGGTTGCTGGGATTTGAACTCATGACCTTCCGAAGAGCAGTCGGTGCTCTTCCCTGCTGAGCCATCTCACCAGTCTGCACATTTGCTTTCTTAACTGCAGTTTCTCTACAAATGCAATATTTGATTCAAACAGACGAAAAAGCACGCGCAAGTGGCCAGCCAGAGATAAATCAGTGCCTCCACCTGTTCCAGGCCTTCAGCTCCACTGACAAAACATCCTCCAGAGGAGTCTAGCCTGACACCCACTAGCCCCTCAAAGTTCCGCTGGCCCTCAGAGTGCCTACCTTGCTCCCCTTCCTGTGGCAGACCTGCTGCCTGTCCTCAGTCTTCAGTAACTAAGACACCTCAGCGGCCCCTCCCTCTCCTCCTCTCTGATTTCCAATTGGCCACATCTTTCCTGCTTTCGCCCTCATCTGTTTAAAACTTTATTTCTGATCTGGATGGCCATGATTACACGCTTATTTGGTATTCTGGCTGCAAATGTGTCCACACCTCTGGTCCTGGGCCCCTCATGGTACTCAAATTGTTCTTTCCACAAGCACTTCCTCCATAAAACCTGGGGGGAGGGGAGAAAACTCCGTACTTCAGGCAGTTAAGAGCATACCCGGCTCTTGCAGAGGTTGTGAGCTGCTGTGTGGGTCCTGGGAATTGAATCCAGGTCCTCCACAAGAGCACATAGTGCTGTTACACAAAAAAATAAAAACAAAATTTTAAAAGTTTTTTATGTGTGTGCCTTTTTGTCGTTATGTGCATCACATGTGTGCGAGTCCCTGAGGAGGTAAGAGGAGGGTTTCAGAACTAGAATAACACGTGGTTTTGAGTGTCCCAATGTGAAGTGAACCCAGGTTCTCTACATGAGCAGAGAACACTCTTAACTATTGAGTCATCTCTCCAACCCCAAATAAATAAATGTGCGACACACACAGTTAAAAATGAAGAACAGGGCTGGTGAGATGGCTCAGCAGGGAAGAGTACTGACTGCTCTTCGGAAGGTCATGAGTTCAAATCCCAGCAACCACATGGTGGCTCACAACCACCCGTAATGAGATCTGACGCCCTCTTCTGGTGTGTCTGAAGACAGCAACAGTGTATTTACATATAATAAATAAATATTTCTGAGTTCGAGGCCAGCCTAGTCTACAGAGTGAGTTCCAGGACAGCCAGGGCTGTACAGAAAAACCCTTTCTCGAAAAAAAAAAAATAGTTATAAGTGGGATTCCCCTCCCCACAGCCATGGACACAGGAAACACGAAGCCATGCCTACATTGTTCTCAGTGCTGAGCTGCCAAAAAACATTCTTCAAGACCAAGGCCAAGACAGATGCTCACACTCACCACTGCCCTTCAGCATGGTCACAGCTGGATCAACTAGGCAAGGGAAAGAAAGGAAAGCATCCCAGTAAGAAAGGAGGAGCTGAGGATGTGCTTGCCCTGAGTTCAAGCCCCAGCACTGCAAACAATAACAAGTAAAGAATCTGTCTTTGTTGGCAATATGAGCCTATGGACAGAGAACCCCAAAGATTATACACATATGCTCATCACACACACATATACATATATACACACACACATGTCCATGCACACACATACACACATACTCTCCTATGGAAGCAACTGACTAGGAAGATGGAACCTGGGCACGGCCATGCACATTCATAATCACACACTCAGGAGCCAGAGGATTGTCATGAGTCTCAGCCTGGCCTGAGATGTAGTAAGACCCTGTCTCAAACAAACAAACAAACAAACAAAACCACAACACAACACAACAAAACCCAACAAGCAAAAGAGGAGGTGGCATTGCACTTCCTGATTTGAAACTATTACAAAACTAAGGCTAGGCAGGGTGATGCATGCCTTTAATTCCAGCACCAGGAGGCAGAGGCAGGATCTCTGTGAGTTCAAGGCTGGCCTGGTCTACAAATTGAGTTCCAGGACAGCCAGGACTACATAGAGAAACCCTGTCTCAAAAAAACAAAAACAGGGCTGGAGAGATGGCTCAGCGGTTAAGAGCACTGACTGCTCTTCCAGAGGTCCTGAGTTCAATTCCCAGCAACCACATGGTGGCTCACAATCATCTGTAATGGGATCTGATGTCCTCTTCCGGTGTGTCTGAAGACAGCAATAGTATACTCACATACATTAAATAAACAAATATTTTAAAAAAACAAAAACAAAAACAAACAAACAAAAAGAAAGAAATCCTAAAACTGTTACAAACTACAGTAATTAAAACAGAATACACTGCCATGGTACATAAGAGAGAACTCAGAAACAAACTCACACTATAGTTACTTAATTTCGAATGAGAGAGCCAAGCGCACAGAGAAAACAGACTGAGACTCTTCAACAGTGTAGAGAAAATTGGCTATACACAGGCACAAGAGTTAAACTACACAAGCATCAACTTAACATAGGATAAAGTCCTTTTTTTCCTCCCAGCAGCTCTTACTTTACAACAGCCTGATGGCTGACAGTCCACAATATTCAAATAAGAATGCAAATAAATCAGATGTTAAAGACTGACCTTCAAATGTCATCACAAAGACCCCATGTCTGCCAATGATCTCTCCAACATAAAACCACATTCATACCTCAGTGGCCACCGAAATATGCAGCATAGTGTCCTTAACTGCGGGCTGTCTGAAGCTCTCTCAGTTTTAGCTTAGCACTTTGGATCCTTTTTTTCAGGCTCTATATAGCTGTAGGGAGCTCAGTCGGGGCTGATGAGACAAGCTCGAACTGGGTATAGAATCAAAATGTGGGCAGGTAAGTCGCAACAGTGTTCACCAATAAATACAGGAGTCGGGTGGAGGTGGGGTGAGGTGGAATGGGGTTGGG
>NW_022196906.1:67727809-67752121 GCF_008632895.1 Mastomys coucha | reverse complement strand
TATAGGGGGCTTCTCAAGGTTACGGATGAACTGGGCCATGGTCAAACATGAAAAGTCTGCCACCCCAACCTCAGCTGATTCTGGAATAAAGGAGCGGCCTAAAATTGTAAAAATCGTAGAAGAAACCAGAAAAAGCCAATAATAATAATAATAATAATTATTATTATTATATATTACATAATATATTATATTATTATATAATATATTATAATATATAATTTATATAATATATAATATAATACATAATATATTATATAATATTATATAATAATATATTATTATTATTGTTGTTGTTGTTGTTGTTGTTGTTGTTGTTGTTTTAAAACACTGGTAGCATAAGACTTTAGTTGCAGGAGGACTGCTAGGCCAGTCTGGACTACATAGCAAATCCTAGACCAGTTCAGGCTGCACATTGAGAAACCCTGCTTCAATATAAAACTAAACCAAAACTTCTTTTTTTTTTTTTTTGGTTTTTGAGACAGGGTTTCCCTGTTTATCCCTGGCTGTCCTGGAACTCACTCTGTAGACCTGGATGGCCTCGAACTCAGAAATCCACCTGCCTCTGCCTCCCAAGTGCTGGGATTAAAGGCGTGGGCCACCACTGCCCGGCAAACCAAAACTTCTAATGTAACTTGTCCATGGGGAAGAAAGGGTCAGAAGTTGTATGTGTGAGAGAGGTGTCTGGGAAAATGAACCAGTCAAGAGACAATACCTAGGGGCTGGAGAGATGGCTCCGCGGTTAAGAACACTGACTGCTCTTCCGAAGGTCCTGAGTTCAAATCCCAGCAACCACATGGTAGCTCACAACCATCCGTAATGAGATCTGACTCCCTCTTCTGCTGTGTCTGAAGTGTACTTACATATAACAATAAATAAATCTTAAAAAAAAAGAGAGAGAGAGAGAGAGACAACATCTAAACGTGAGGGGAAATGGCCACGGCAAAGTAAGAGTGCCATTTTGAGCCTACGTGTTCCAGGACCGGTGAAGCCAGCAAACTAGGTGATGAGGGAGCTGGAAATGACAGGAAGTGGAGAGCCTGCTAGTTGGTTTTCTAAATGTAAGCCTTGAAGAACAACATTTGTGTATAACCTTGATTTTAAAATGAATTAATGCAGGCCGGACGGTGGTGGTGCACGCCTTTAATCCCAGCACTTGGGAGGCAGAGGCAGGCGGATTTCCGAGTTCGAGGCCAGCCTGGTCTACAGAGTGAGTTCCAGGACAGCCAGAGCTACACAGAGAAACCCTGTCTCGAAAAAACCAAAAAAAAAAACCAAAAAAAAAAAAAGAATTAATGCAAAATAAAATGTGTTTGTTTTCCTTGAATGATTTAGGACCTCATAGTACACATCCCAAACTGGCCACACTGTATCTCCAGGATTGAGTACCTACCCTGACAGAAGACCTAGGCTCTAGGGGAAGACTGACTGGCTTTGATGCACAAACTTATCACTTTGAGAAAATTACCCAACTTCCTGTCTCACTGTCCCATACTGTGAAATAGGAAAGCTCATAGGATTGTGTCATATGAACTGAATTATGCAATGCCTGTAAAGTACTGAAAGCAGTTTGTGGGGACAGTGACACGGCTTCTTGGGTACATGATACATAGCTAAAGGCCTGAGTTCGAACCTGAGTTTGGTGGAAGAAGAAAATCAACACTTTCAAACATGTGCTGTGGCACAAAAGAGCCAGCACACATGCCTGCACATACACACCCACACTCACATTTAAAAAGTTAAAAAAAGAAAGTCTGTTTGGTGTAGGGTATATGATTAGTAACAACCATTGTCACAAAAGCTAATTTGCCTCTGTAACAAACAGCTCCTGGTGACTGCATTGCTTTTTGTGTCTTTTATTGGTTTGTATTTCATTTTCCCCTTTCCACCCATGCCATCAATCAGCCAGCTATCCCTCAACACAGTGGTCAGTGTACCCTTCTAGAACAAGCTCTGCCATCTTCCAGCATGCTGTTGCTCATTGATAGGGTACCAGGTCACCAGACAGCCAAGCAAACTGGGCGGTGTGTGGCACAGGGGAAAAGGGCACTGAGACATGTCCAAGGTCTTGACTGCTTCAGATTGGAAGTTTCCTTAGAGCAGTCATTTGTGTGATGAACAGAACCCCATGGGCTCACTTCCACACTGTCACCCGTGGGTCAGGAGACTGCTGACATAGTGACCGACTCTCCCAGTTCTCAAAGATGATCAGATTTAAGTCGATGAAAGGCCCATGACCCGGAAAAACCAACCGTGTCCCTGGCGGTAATACCAAAGGTGGATACTATTTTTTTTAAAGATTTATTTTACGTATATGAGTATACTGTAGCTGTCTTCAGACACACCAGAAGAGTCCATCTAATGCCATTAGAGATGGTTGTGAGCCAACCATGTGGTTGCTGGGAATTGAACTCAGGACCTCTGGAAGAGCAGTCAGTGCCCTTAACCGCTGAGCCATCTCTCCAGCCTATCTAAAGGTGGCTACTATGTTGAAAGGCTGCTGAAGCCTAGATGAGACAGTGTTTCCATAATTCCTCACACATTTGGTAGCGGTGGCTCCAGCTGCACCCAGGGCAAGTAGCTCTAACATAGAATAGGGTGAAGAAACATTCTCAGTAAGAAACAGGCAATGTGCTCTGTGCACAGGTGTCTTCCTGGAAGCCAGAGGCAGACTTTCTTTCTCTTTCTTTTTGGCTTTTTTTTTTTTTTTTTTTTTTTTTTTTTTTTTTTGCTAGGATCTCACTATACAGCTCTGACTGGCCTGGAACTCACTATGTAGATCAGGCTAACCTCAATTTCACAGAGATCTGCCTGTCTCGGCCTCCCAAGTGCTGGGATTAAAGGCCTGTGGCACCACAACTTGCCAATGCTGGTTTCTTATTAAACTGTCTCCATCTCTGCGCTACAAAATTTGTGTTGGGATTAAGACATACTTAAAAACGTAATGGTTGGGACCAGAGAGATAGCTCAGTGGTTAAGAGCACTGGCTGCCCTTGCACAGGACCTGGGTGTCCAACACCAACATGGTGACTCACAACCACATGTAACTCCAATTCCAGGTGCTCCAACGCCCTTTTCTAGCCTCAAAGGCTCTGCACACACATGGCAGGCAGACAGACAGACAGACATCCAGGCTCACACTCATACACATAAAATAAAAATAAATAAATCTTTCAAAAATGTTTGATAGTTCAGTACTATTAACCACTCTCCTCTACAAAGGCTGGAATTTACTGTGTTTTCATGCAAGTTTCCCTTTTCCCCACTGTGAGAGTTTCAAGGTTGTGTGTGTGTGTGTTCTTCAGGAGTTCTCCACCTTGGTTTTGTTTTCCAACTCACTACATTTCTATTCACCTATGTATGCAGGCTGTCTGTGTGGTTGCCCACACTGGGGCCTCCTTGTGGAGGAAAAGGACAGCTTTAGACACTTGCTTCTCGTCTTCCCCCAAATAGAACCCAGGGATCGAACTCGGGTGGTCAGGCTTGGCAGCAGGCAACTGGACCCACTGAGCCATCTCACCAGCCCCTTGTGTCTTCTTTGTGTTTAGATGAGATGGTAGGTGTCTCACTGTCTGGCCACCTGAAGGTCTGACTGGGCTGGTTGGCCAGCAAATCCCTGTCTTTGTACCTCCTGAGTGCTAGAATTAAAGGTGTGTAACACACACCCAGCTCACACCCGGCTTTTTCACATGGCTCTGGAACTTGAACTCAGGCCTTTATGCTTGGGCAGTACGCACTTTGGGGATTAGGCATGTTCCTAGCACTCCCTTGGGGTATTTATTGTAGTAACAGTTTCTAAACTTTCCAATAGCTAGACATTAGCATGAACTCACAAAGGACACCCAGCATCACACCTGAAGTTAGTTTTCAGTTTGTGTCTTACTTCCCTCCTCCACAGTGGTGCCAAGTCACTTAGTGTCCCACTGGGGTGCCAAATGACTCTCTCTGTCACTCCCATCTGAAAAATAAAGACTCTTATCTCTGAGCGCGTGAAACCCCATTTCTGACCTCAAAGCTGAAGCAATTTTCTATTCTACAGATGTTGACTGCAGCTCGGAGGAAGTTGCTCATGTCTGAGCTCCCCACAAACACAAGGACAAAGTCACCATAGGAAAAGTTACAAAAGTGCGGTGGGGGTGGGAGTAGGGGGTGAGGGGTGGGGTTAGGGGTGGGGGTAGAGGTGGGACTAAATAACAAAAAAGATCACAACTTACTCAAAACCAACACATGGCCTGGCCTCCCACAAGAGGCAGCCAGGATGCAGAAGCAGCCAGGCATTGGAGACTTCTCTAGGCTACAAAAGGCCTCTTCTATTTGTCCTCATATTTTCCTGCTATCTTCCCAGCCAGCACCCAAGACCTGTGAGCACAAAACAGCACCACGAAACCTCAAGAAGCCTTGAGGATGGTCTGTGCCAACCAGCTAGGGCAGGAGACAGCCTCAGATGAGGTTTCCCAGGTATGATCAGATACCCATGGGGAGAATCTTCTAGGCCTTTGATGAAAGCCCCCAGCTCTGAGCCCCACCTGAGCCTCTGAATCAGGATTCCAAGGAGACCTAGAAAATCTGCATTTAATGCCAGGCAATGGTGGCACACACCTTTAATCCCAGTACTTGGGAGGCAGAGGCAGGTGGATTTCTGAGTTTGAGGCCAGCCTGGTCTACAGAGTGAGTTCCAGGACAGCCAGGGCTACACAGAGAAATCCTGTCTTGAAAAAACAAAAAAGATGGGAGAAAGAAAGAAAGAGAGAAAGGAAGAAAGAAAGAGAGAGAGAGAGAAAGAAAGAAAGAAAGAAAGAAAGAAAGAAAGAAAGAAAGAAAGAAAAGAAAATCTGCATTTATTACTAGCTGCATAATGTTTGAGAGCTACTGTACTAGGAAGACAATGGATCACCAAATGCAGAGCCATGACGAGGTGAGAAGTCTGGAGGTGAAGGCCGTGTTCAACCTTCACCAGTCCCAAGTCTGTAAAACAGATCATAGTGTCTCCTTAGCAGGATTCCTTGTGAAAACAAAATACCAAGTGGACACTCAGAGCCCAGTGCCTCACCCACAGCAGGTGCTGGGCAGGACTTTGTTCTCCACCTTGGGTGGTATTCCTAAGAAAAGATCTTCAGGAAGGCTCAGGTTTTGAGCAGGTGTTCCTAGGCAGACCAGATGGTGAGCTTAATAAGTTACGGCTTCCACCTTACTGAGTCACCAGCTACAAAAACCAAGGTCAGCACTCTTAAGGAAAGATTGGGCTATGACCCATAGACCGCTTTCTTCAGCTTTGTGGGCCCTAGGATTACCGTGGTAGTATTAAAACCCAGGCCCTGAGCTCGCCAGCTTCTGATCCAGCGGCTTTGGGGTGGGGCTGCGAATTTGCTTTCGTGCCCCCATTCTCAGGTGGTGTTCACATTGCTGGGCTCAGATGAACTTACGGAGGGTTTTACTCTACAGCCCCACATCTAACACCTAATTCACAGGACACCATGTACCGGAAAGGAAAGCTGTGCCTGAGGGTTTCCTGTTTGACACCAGCCTGGCTAGTTACAAGTAAACAACGCAAAAAAGTAATGAGCCAATAATTTTTGAGGCTCTGGGTGCTGCCTCTGCCCTGAAAATCTTTTCTTGCTGTTTCCCGAATGGTGCAGGGAGGTAGGAATCCATGTCTCTGGCTCACATTTCCTGAGCCTTAGTTTAGCACCTCAGGGTAGAGAACATCACTGTGTCCCCAAACGCGGCTGGGAAGTCTTTTTACATAAAAGCTGATTCCTTTGGGCTGAAGAGACAGTTGAGTGATTAAGAACAGTGGCTGTTTTTTCAGAGAACCTGCGCTTGGTTGCTAGCACCCAAACCTGAGGGCTTCATAAACCGAGGCTTCCATGTTAAAGAGCCACCTACTGCAGAAGCCAAGGGCAGCAGCGTTAAGGAGAGACTGGGCTCACTCGCACCCTCTGTAACTCCAGTCTTAGGGGATCCAGTGTTCTCTTCTGGCCTTCTTGGGCACTGTACATACATATATGGCACACATACATCCATGCAGGTCAAACGCTAATACACAACAAACAAACAAAAACAAAAACAGGCTGGTTGGTGGTGGCACACGCCTTTAATCCCAGCACTTGGGAGGCAGAGGCAGGCAGATTTCCGAGTTCGAGGCCAGCTTGGTCTACAGAGTGAGTTCTAGGACAGCCAGGGCTACACAGAGAAACTCTGTCTCAAAAACCAACCAACCAACCAACAAACAAACAAACAAAACAACTGATTCCCAAGGCCTAACCTCAAACCTAACAGATAGCAGTCGATGAAGGGGACACATTCCATGCCGCTTTTAAAGGAGACTTTAAAGAGACATAATGAAACTGTCATGTGACAGTGCACATCTCTCTGGCTCCTTGGAGCAGGAAGCCCTGGGCAGTACTGATTCTTTGTCCTTACACAGTCAGAGCTCACAGTAACCTTCTCCTTCTGTTTGCTCCCTGGGGAGGTATGGACGAGTTTTGATGTTTAAGAGAATGTCTGAGCTATTTGAGGGGTGGGTGGAATAACGGCTCAGTGGTATTGCAGGGGGTTGGGGGTTGGCAAGATGGCTTAACGGGTAAGAGCACTGACTGCTCTTCTGAAGGTCCTGAGTTCAGATCCCAGCCACCACGTGGTGGCTCACAATGAGATATGACGCCCTCTTCTGGTGCGTCTGAAGACAGCTACAGTGTACTTATGTATAATAATAAATACATCTTTAAAAAAAAAAAAGAACACTGATTGCTCTTACAAAGGACCAAGGTTCAATTCCATGCACCCACATGGTGGTTCCCAAGCATGACTTCAGTTTCAGGATCCAATGTCCCCTTCTGACTCTCATGGGCACGGGTCTGGATGTAGTTATTTAAAATAATGTTCAGGGCCTAGAGAGATCTCTCCGTGGTTAGGAGTGCTTGGTGTTCTTGCAGAGGACCTAGGTTTGATTCTCAGTACCCACATGTGGGCTTACCTTTAATGCCAGATCCAAGAGATTTGCCATCCTCTTCTGGCCTCAGAAGGCACCAGGCACCCACATAGTACACAGACTTACATGCAGGTGGTCACACATAAGCATCAAAGAAGGTATGATGTATAAGAAGAAAATGGAAGCAGACTTCTCTAACTGCCTGTTCCCTTATTCACCTGTTAATTATTAACTTAGCACTCACCACCTTCTAAGTCAGTGGCTCTCAACCTGTGGGTTACAACCCCTATGGAGGGAGTTGCATATCAAATATTTATACTACGATTCAAAACAGCAGCAATATTATAGTTATGAAGTGGCAACAATAATTGTATGGCTGGGGGTCACCACATGAGGAACTGTGTGAAAGGGCCGCAGCATTAGGAAGGTTGAGAACCACTACTCTAGGTAATTTCTAGGTAGTCAGCCACAGCGGCTCACAGAGAGAGCCCATGAGCTGGAAGACACAGGCCACAAGCAAGATAAACATAGAATAATCTCAAAGAGCAACAGATACGGTAGAGACAGTAGTAACTCGCTGACAGCACAAAGTGGCCAGAGAGACAACACTAGCAGAAGCTCTCTGCGGGCTGACAGAAAACTCACTGTGAAGGACAAAGAGGACCATCATGGCAGACACTTCTGGGCAGCTTTAATGTAAGTCAAGACCATAAGATACTTGGTCGTTTTAGCCAGTTTCAAGGAAGATGCCTTGCTGGTTAGTAATATCCCATCTGAAAGTCCCTCTTGAGATCGGAAGACAGTTCAGCGGGTAGAGTACCGGCCTAGCTTGCAGGCAGCCCTGAGTTCAGTTTCCAGCATAGCCCGAAGTAAAGACAGGAGAACTGGAAGTTCAAGGGTTTCAAGGACAGTCTGGGATCCCCGATAGTCTATCTATAAATGAATGAGTGAATGAATGAATGAATGAATGAACGCCACTTCCTTTGAGCACTCAAACAACACAGTTTTTGGACTGCCTACCTTGCAGCTGGTCACAGTGAAGAAATGTCAGTCTAGACACATTGAAAAGGTTCTTCCTGGAATCCTCCCTGCTGTCAATCACCTGCTAGTATGGCCTCTAGCTTTGGACCAAGGAGACTAAGGGAAAACCAGGCTGAGCCACATGATTTTCAAGGCCCCCGTCCAACCAGATCTAAAGTTACACAATTCTGTCAATGTAACCAACGAGGTTTCCTAATGTGGGCAGCAAAATAGGCCGAAGAGCTAGAAGAAGGCTTCCCTGACTGACTCAAATGCAGGACTCCTCCCAGGCCAGCAAAATCAAGGAAGACACTGCTCAGTCCCACTATTTTCTTGGCTCCATAGCGCAAAGCTATAGGAGGCTGCTGGGAACTCAGGAAGCATAGACACCGTTGGTAGGCCGAAGACTTGAGGTACCCACAAGTTTGTCTGCCCAGGTCTCTGTCACCATTTGGTTATACCCCCTTTTGGGGTCACACAAATAGACATGTAAGTCCAACCTCTTGCGTGGCCACAGGGCCTACTCTTCTCACGAAATCCACCTGGTTCTCATCCAGGACTTCACTAGTCCCTGAGGTCTCACACCCCACGACACAGCAGGAACCCTTGTAAGAATTAAAAACATGTATAGGCAACCCGGAGTAGTGGGACAGGCCTTGAATCCCAGCGCTTTGGAGGCAGAGGCAGAGGCAGAGGCAAGTGGATCTCTGTGAGTTCAAGGCCAGGTGGTCTACAAAGCAAATCCAGGTCACCCAGAGAAACCCGGTCTCAAAAAAAAAAAATCAAAACAAACAAAAAACATGTATAGGTATTGTCTTTCTTGGTGTTCTACTGCTGTAAAGAGATACTGTCACCATGGCAACTCTTAGAAAGGAAATCATTTTAATTGGGGGCTGGCTTACAGTTTCAAAGGTTTGCTCTACTACCATCAAGGTGGGGAGTATGGCCCTCACATGTGGTGCTGGAGCAGTAGCTGTTAGATCCACAGGCAGGGGCTGGGGGCAGGGAGTGTGGGCATCACATGGATTTTTGAAACCTCAAAGCCCACCTCCAGTGACACACTTCCTCCAATAAGGCCACACCTACTCCAAGTGAGTATGAGACCAGCCTGGGACTATAAAAGAGCCTCTCTCAGACAGGCAGACACTGAAACCCCCTGGTGGCGGTGCTAGCTGCTAATATGGTACCTCACAACCAATTATCAGTGGCCTGGAAGAGAAGCGTCCCAGCGATTCTTGGCAGTGGTAGGTCTTTCCATTTCAAGCACAGGACACATAGATGAGTGACTTTCCCCATCCCCACCAAACAAACAAACAAACAAACAAAACCCACAGTCTACTTTATAATCTCATGCAGAGCCGAGAGGGATAATGAAGGGTTAGCCTGGTCTCTAATAAGAGAAGCAAAGCCCAGAACAACCAACAGACTGCTTTCCAGAGGCTGCCCCACAGCTGAGCTCTTCCTGGCATTCCCTCCTGTTCAAGTAAGCTGTGGAACGAAAACTAACACAAGAAATAAAGAAACCCTGCCCACAGCTATGGATCAATATTTTTAAGTTATTTTTCCATATTCCTTTTATTGTAATTTTTTTTTTTAAGTTTTACGTAGGACTCAGGAGCCAGTTCAGCTGGTAAGGCGCTCGTCTGGCACACGTGAAACCCTGGGTTCCATCCCTAGTACTACATAGGGCAAGAAGGGTGTCTCTGGCCTGTAATCCGAGCACTCAGGAGCGGGAGGCAGGAGGATCTGAAATTGAAGGTCATCGTTGATTACATAGCAAGTTCAGGCCAGCCTGAGCTTTAGGAGATTCTGTCTCAAACTCATAGATAATTCTTAGGTAACCTGAACGAGCAGAAAGAGGCTCACGCGTGCTAAGCAAGCACGTACTGAGTGGTGTCTCCAGCCACAGGCAAGAGATTTCTATCTGCGCCTCCAAACAGACTAAAGCTTGACACCTCACTTCCCCAAGCCAGGCCAGCACTGCAGGAATTAAAGCGCTCACTCTATTATGTTTAACCAGGTGATTGACGCCTTGTCTTTGCCTCTGATGGTACAAATCCATAGTAGATTAGTGCACAGGAACACCCAGAGGATCCGCCATCCACCCGTGTGGTTGGACAAACCTCAGCAAACAAGATGGAACAGACTTTTCTGTTTCTTGGCAACCAATTTCATTATGCTTTGACCTGGCAGCTGGGGAGGCTTTAATATGAATTAACCATGCAAGTTGTGAAAAAGACCAGGGGCTCTGAAATATGGTTTTCCTAGCAGCAGACAAAAACACATTCATTTTCAGGATAGCCTTCCTTCCTTTCTTTAAAAAGTGACTTAGATTTTTTTTTTCCTCTCTGTGTATGAGTGTTTTGCTTGTCTGTATGCCTTGTACCACATTCATGCCCACAAAAGTGAGAAGGTGGTACTGGATCCCCTGGAACTGGAGTCATATAAACATTTTAAAAACGTTCTTAAGTCTACTTACTTTATGTGTATGAGTCTTTTGTCTACTTATGTGTGTGTATGTATCGCATGCACACTTGGTACCTGAAGAGGTTAGAAGAGGGCATTGGATCCTCTGTGAATGGAATTATGGATGGTTGTGAGCCATAATGTGGGTGATGCGAACCAAACCCAGGTCATCTGGAAGAGCAAAAAGTCCCACCCCACCCCACCCTAGGCATAACTTCTTAAGGGCGGCATTGTGCCACTCACTGGTCCTGGATCTGGATCTGGCCCGTCCTCCTAGTCTATGTAACTTGGACAGACTTAGCCTCTGTAGGTGGGGATCTCCTTAACTATGAAAGACTAAAGTAAAACTAATACTCGTTTGTTTACTTGTTTCTAGCTCTAGAGCCATTAACAGAGTCTCTCCATCACTGCGGAGACACACAGCTCAGCCATTCTTTGTACAGTACCACTCATTTCCTGTGTATAAGCATGGCCTCGAACTAGAAATGTTTACATTTGTAGTATGGAATATTTTGTGATGGTGCACACTGCCATAAGGAGGCGGAGTCAGGGAGATCAAGAGCTAGCTTGACCCTGATTCAAAAGAAAAAAAATTAAAGACAGATTGAAAAATTTAATCATTTTTATTTGGTAAGTTTGAAACCCCATCCTCAAATTAGAATTTCATAGAGGCATGGTAACACACACTTGTAGTTCTAGCATAACACAGACACTTAGAAGTCCTCAGCTACACAGTTCCAGCCTAGCCTGGCATACATGAGATCCGGTTAGACACGGAATAAAAAAGGAAGGGATGAAGGAAGGAGAGAGAGAGAGGGAGAGAAAAGAGAGGGGGAAGGGAGAGAAAGAGAGAGAGGAGAAAGAAAGAGAAAAAAGAAAGAAAGAGAGAGAGAGAGAGAAGACAGAGGGAAGGGAGAGGAAGAGAGAGAGAAGAAAGGGGACAGGAAGGGAAGGGAGGGAGAAAATTCCCATCCCTTTTAGACAAGGCACTCAATTTTAATTGTCAATAAATAAAATGTGTTAATGGACCCCAAATCATACAAGAGAAATGATGAACTGAGCCCCCACACTGGAAGGCCCTGGCAAGCTAGATGCTCACTGTTCCAGTCCCTCACCCCAGGACATCAGGTTCACTAAAAGCTTTTATCTCCAGTGTCTGCTCTCAGGCTAATAAGCTTAGGGGAAGCCAGATCATCAACTCAAATGTCCTGATCACCAGGTGGAGGAACAAACACAGCCCAAACAAATCTCAGGGGGCCAGAAAGGGAGTGCTTTTGAAGGGAGACTGCTTCCTCAGGAGCCTATCACATTCCTAACAGGACCAAGAGGGCTTTCTTCCTGGGGACTCAGGCTTTAAGCTGTAAGCATCTTTCTGTCCCTCAGAAGCATCAAACCTATTCTATTTTATTTGGAAAATATGTTTTATGTGTGTGTATAACTAATGCATATATATGTTAAAATAATTCTTTCTTATTTCATAATAAATCTATAGACAAGATACATTCCAAAATAAGTCTTTTTTTGTTTGTTTGTTTTTGGGGGTTTTGTTGTTGTTGTTGTTGTTGTTGTTTTGTTTTTTTGTTTTTTTTGTTTTTTGGGGTTTTTTGGTTTTTCAAGACAGGGTTTCTCTGTGTAGCCCAGGCTGTCCTAGAACTCACTCTGTAGATCAGGCTGGTCTCAAACTCAGAAATCCACCTGCCTCTGCCTCCCAAGTGCTGGAATTAAAGGCATGCACCACCACCGCTTGGCAAGATAAATCTTAGTAACAAAGGAAGAAGGTAAATTCAATTGAAAAAATCCCATATATAGGCTGGAGAAATGGCTAAGTGGTTAAGAAAGACTATTTCTAAAGAGGACCCAAGTTCAGTTCCCAGCACTCAGGTGTGTGTATGTATGTGTGTGTATGTGTGTGTGTGTGTATATGTGTGTACCCACAGAGGCCAGAAAACTATGTCAGATCCTCTGGAGCTGGGACTCAAACAGTTGTGTGTATGTGTGTGTGTGTGTGTGTGTGTGTCTGCATGCGTGCACACACATGTGCACACACATACACACACACACAAATCTTTAATATCAGCACTTGGGAGGCAGAGGCAGGCAGATCTGAGTTCACGGCCAGCCTGGTCTATAGAGTGAGTTCCAAAACAGCCAGGGCTATACAGAGAAACCCTGTCTTGAAAAAAACAAAAAAAGAAGGAGGAGGAGGAGGAAGGGGAGGAGGAAAAAGAGGAAGAAGAGGAGAAGGAGGAGAAGAAGAACAAGAAGAAGGAGGAGAAATCTTGCTACATGTGGCGGCTCATGCTTTTAATCCCAGCACTTAGGAGGCAGAGCCAAGCAGGTCTCTGTTAATTTGAGGCCAGCCTGGTCTATATAGTGAGTTTCAGGACATATAGTAAAAACTTGTCTCAAGAAATAAAACAGGGCTGGAGAGATGGCTCAGCGGTTAAGAGCACTGATTGCTCTTCCAAAGGTCCTGAGTTCAAATCCCAGCAACCACATGGTGGCTCACAACCATCCATAATGAGGTCTGATGCCCTCTTCTGGTGTGTCTGAAGACAGCTATAGTGTACTTACACATAATAAATAAATAAACCTTTAAAAAAATTAAAAAAAAAAAAAAAGAAATAAAACAATTTCTGAGTTCAAGGCCAGCCTGGTCTACAGAGTGAGTTCCAGGACAGCCAGGGCTACACAGAGAAACCCTGTCTCGAAAAACAAAAAAAACAAAAGCAAAAACAAACAAACAAACAAAACAAAAAGAAAAAAAATGTAGAGAGAGAAATAAATAAAACAAAACACACAAGGCTTTAGAGTATAGCTCTATGGCAGAGTACTCCCTCAGCATGTGGAAGGACCTGAGCTTCAGTCCCACAAAGAGAGAGAGAGAGAGAGAGAACACACAGGCCAAGTTAGTTCAGTCCTCCCTGGGAAGATTGCCTCCCAATCCCTCATTAGTGGGATGCCCCGTTCAGCGGGAGGCCGTAGGGTAAAGTGGTCTATAAAGATGCCTGCTAAGAAAGTACAGACTTAATTGTTGCTTCTCAACCTTTGGGTCTCAACCCCTTAGGAGGGTTAAATGATCTTTCACAGGGGCTGCCTAAGACAACTGGAAAATACAGACATTTATATTATTATTCACAACAATATCAAGATTACTTATGAAGTAGCAATGAGAATAATTTTATGGTTGGGGTCACCACAACAGGAAGAACTGTATTAAAGGCTCAAAGCATTAGGGAGATTGAGAACCGCTGGACTAGATACATGGTCCTGGAGTTTTATTCAGTAACTCAAGTGCACATTCAGCCACAGTCTTATAACCTTACACTTGGTTTTGCCTCTGACTCCTTACAAAATAAGATTCAAAATGAGCCAGAGTGTTTCCAGGCTGATAGGATCTAATCAAGGATGATCTGGGGGCAGGGGAGGGGTAGCTCAGTAAATGGGAGAGCATTTGCCTAGCATATGCCAGGCTCCAAGATCAAGCCCCAAGAATGAAAGGGTGTAGTCATGGAAATGGGCCAAGACAGAAAAACAGCTGACAACTGAAAGTAGTTACACAATTAAGTGCCAACAGTTGGCCATTTCTGTTAGAAGCCACAGAAAGGTTCATCCGTTATAGTGCAAAATATTCATGAAGAAATTAATGCCCATTTCCTTCAATTTCCAAGAACTCCACTCTTGCCCTAGACTAACATTAGAGGCCAGAAGATAGATCAGCTACTAAACAGCCCTGCCTAATTTTCTCAGGGCCAGGGCAGTGGGCTGCCTACTGCCACCATCACAAGACAGGTGTGGGAGTGTGGAAGGAACAGTGAAGGGGAAACCCAGCAGAGCCATTACTACTCAGCCTTCAGCCCTTTGTAAGCTTGTTCTGCGTGCTGGCCTGGAACTCCCTAGGTAGCCAAGGATAACCCTCAACTTCTGTTCCTCCAGCCTCTGTGCCTGAAGAGGTATCAGGGCCCCTGGACCTGGAGTTATGGGTGGTTGTGAGCTGCCATGTGGGTCCTGGGAATTGAACCTTGGTCCTTGGAATGCTCCTAAGTGCTGAGCCATCTCCCCAGCCCCTTAATAATAACAACCCTGAGTGCAATGGACACAATAGTGAAGGAGCCTCTGTGCTGATCACTGCAGCACTACAAAGGAGAAGAGGGCAGGTAGAGAGAGAGAAAAGCAGGCAGGACACAGTGGGGGTGCTATGTCAGTTAGAGGGCCTGTCTAAGACAAGTGGGAACAAGTGAAGAGCACTGGGGGCAAATGGAATGCCAAGCACAAGGGTCCTGAGGCATGGGGACAAAGCAAGCAACTGGGGGCAAATGGAATGCCAAGCACAAGGGTCCTGAGGCATGGGGACAAAGCAAGCGAGAATGCCGGCATCTCAGAGTTTCCTGCCTTGCCTTGCCTTCACTTCCCTTTCGTTTCCTCCTCTTTTTCCCTTCTCTTCTTCCCTCCTCCTCTTCCTCCTTCTCCTCTTCCTCTGCTTCTTTGACACAGCTTCTCTATGTAGCCCTGGCTGTCCTGGAATTAGTTCTGTAGACCAGCCTGGCCTTGAACTCAGATCTGCCTGTCTCTGCCTCATGAGTGCCGGGATTAAAAGTGTATGCCACCACCATCCACTGAAATTTTTGCTTCTCAGTCTGGGATAAAAGTAGACTTCAGAGTAAGTGTATGTGTATGTGTGTGTATATACAGGTGATCTCTGTGTTGAGGGAAACTGTACAGATGTAAGAACAAGGTTGGGGGCTAGAGAGATGGGTCAGTGGACCTGACGGCTTTGGCAGGAACACAGCTAGAGAAAGTAGTAGGAATGGGTGCAAACAGTAGAAAAATGGTTATTATAGCAGATGTGATCATGGCCGGTGTAGGGCATACTTGTAATCCCATTCAAGAAGCTGAGGCCTAGACTACATTCTGGGTTCCAAGCTATCTTGGGATACATAATGTGGAGCCATGTTTCAACTACCACCCCCCCCCTTGAAAAAAAAAAAGTAGGCAAGATAGCTCAGTAGTTACCACCAAGCCACACAACCTGAGTTAAATCCCTGGATCCACATGGTGGAAGGAAAGAGCTGACTCCTAAAGGCTGTTCTCTGACCTCCCATAATCATACCATACACAAATAATAAATAAATGCAATATTTATGGAAGATCTATTTTTATTTCGTGTGTATGAGTATTTTGCCTACACACATGTGCATGCAGCATATGTGTGCAGTGCTTTCAGAGGCCAGAGGAGGGAATCCAGTCCCTTGGAACTGAAATTACTAAGCATTAATGAGCTGCCATGTGAGTACTGGGAACTAAACCCAGGTCCTCTGCAGGGGCAGCAAGCACTCCTAGTTACCAAGACCAGCTCATTCAGTGAACGGAAACTTTACACAGTTTACTTATTTTTAACTGTGTGTGTGTGTGTGTGTGTGTGTGTGTGTGTGTGTGTGCTTTTGTGCACATGAGTGCGATACTGGCAGAGTCCAGAAGAGAGCACTGGATTTGATCCTCTGAAGTCAGCGTTACAGGCAGTTGTGAGTCATCCGATGTGGGTGCTAGAAACCAAATTTGGATCCTCAGGAAGAGCAGTATGTGCTCTAACTTGCAGTCATTTCTCCAGCCACGTAAAAAGTTTTTAAACCCAGAAAAATATATCTAGTTATACTCGAGTTAGATTCAATAAAATGTGTTCAGGTTGGGCAAGAGACCTGGACGAACAAAGAGAATTGAGGGTGATTCTGGAGTGTTTGGTCTGAGATTCTATAAAAGTGGAATTTCTTTACTAAGCCGGGGAAAGCAGGTATCAGGAAAGGACGTTGAAAGTCTGGTTCCCAAAGGCGGCTTCCCACTTCACAATGCCTTGTGTGCGCTCTAAAGCCATGGCAACAAAATTGAGAAGCTGACCATAAATTCCACACAGAGATGCAACAGACTCTGCACGGCCAAAAACAATCTTAAAAGACTGCGGAGGAAGGGGAGAGTCATATTAGAAATAAATAAAACAACAACAAAAAAAATAAGACATTATGGAGAGGACATGGTGTTGAGAGGAGGGAGGCCAAGGTAAAATAAGAAAGCGGTTACCATTCAGGTGTGCTCAGCATTGCTGTATGCCCTCCCCCACTTTCCTTTCTTTTTGCTGGTGTTGTTCGTTTTTTGTTGTTGGTGGTGGTGGTGGTTTTTTTGTTGTTGTTGGTTTTTTTTTGTTGTTGTTGTTGTTTTTGGTTTTTTGAGACAGAGTCTCCTGTAACCCAAGCTGGTCTCAAGCTCACTATGTAGGAAAGGCTGACCTTGAACCCTGGATCCTTCTCTGTCCACCTTCCAAATGCAGGGATTACCTTCCCCATACCGGTTTCACTCTTTAGAGAGCTTTAAAGAATACGAAATGTCTCCTACCTTCCTCACCCGACTAGGCTGAACAGAACAGCTGTTAGCCCTTGGGCTTGAAAGAGAAGCCTAGCGGGGGAAACTCCAAACAGCAAGGTGCAAAAAGGCCAGGGGCTGAGATCCTCAACATCTCCTACACTTCAGAGCTGCCTTTCCAAACCGGTCCCCAGCTACTGGGCCAGAGACCCGGTCTTGGAAAAGTGACCAAAATATGTCACCGCATCAATTCTACCTCCGACAGGGTGACTCTAAGACCAGACTAACCAGCTGGGTACTCTGAATGACAGGAAAAGGGAGAGCCCTTTCTCTCCTGCAAGCAGCAGGATTCTATAATGACTTTAAAGTCAAAAACCCAAGCGAGGAAAGAAGAGAGGGGTGGGCAGACCTAGCTCTCCTCCCCTCATTAAAGGAACTCTGGCACCTAGATGCCACCCGGGATAACCTTGGACCTCAGCCCCTGGAACTCCAGCGAACCGGCATCCCTTCCGAAGATACGTCCACTGTCTCCTGATAGCCCTAGGGCCGACTTGCTCGCCTGCAACCTGCCGCGCTCAGGACGCAGAATGCTCACCCGGTTTGGCGCTCTGTCTGGTGCTGTCCTAGCGGTGTTGCGCCCCTGCAGTGCTAGATTCCCAACGTGCTGCGCCCCCGCCGTGCTCTATCGCTTAGGTACTCCCTTCCAAATGGAGCTCGGGACCCCGTGCGACTGGCCTTTTTTGGGTGCTTGGCGCTATTTTCCGGCCCCACATCACTTCCCGTAGAGGAGAGCGCGGTGGGGGCGGGTCCTGAGCGGCCTCCACCTCCGCCTCCTGTCACCTGCCCGCAGGCCCCCAGCCACAGAAACTGCTCGCTTCGCCTGGCACGGAACGGGTCTCCTCGCCCCTTCTGTAAGGTGTGAGAACCACAGAGAGTGGTTTTCGTTGAGACCTGGAGTGCCATTCACAGAAAGCTCAAAATTGCCTCAGGATCCGGGCAAGGCTAGGCGTGCCCTGGGGACTCCAAACGTCTGTCCTAAAAGCTTTTTCCTGGCTGTGCATCCTCTCTGGAGACAGCCTGGGCATGGCTTACTTGAGGTTCCTGGACCCGACGACGACGAGAAAAAATAGGTAAGATTCAGTCAGAAGAAAATAAATACTATTCTGGAAGGCAGTGGCCAGAGGAGTCTACATGCACACAATCTAACTCGGATTACACTCACCCTGAAGTCCTAAAAAACTGTTAGGGCAGTTAATGCACAGTAAGAGGGAAATTATGGGGTGGCATAACATGCTAAGACCCGTCAGGGTCAGGAGCATCCTGTGAACCTCTGCTGCCTCCTAGTGGCCTTCTCCCGATGCCTAGGTTTTCTGTGAGCAGTCTGGGTCTCAACCTGGGGACGGCTGACATTAACCAAATCCATCCAAAGGTGGTTCTGGGCTTAATACTGCCCTTTGGGCCTGCCCCGCTGCTTTCAGAATTCCACTTCCAAGACAAGCAAAATGCTGAGAAGATGGGGCTAAGTTTCTGTCCCTGCAGTTTCACTCATCCCTACAGCCTGCCACCACAAACTCTAGCTGTCCCACCCACCTGCTCACCCAACCACCCCTCCAATCTGTAGCTACTGGGACAGCACCGCAGTGCAGTCAGTTTCTAGACTATGTCCAAGGAGCTTTCTGTGGATGGCAGCTACTGGAGTCACCCACGCTTCTGTAAGCAACCGCAATAAACTGGACCTGAAGAGAATCTTTTCTATCGTTCTATTAGGGGTGAAGAGAAATAGCTTTCTCAGGAAAAGCAAGGTCACCAAACCTCTTCCTTCAGGCACTGGCTCTTAAGGAGCTGTGACCTTTCAATACCATTCCACTGGGACCAAGCTTCCTACACACAAACTTGAGGGTGAGGAAGGTATATGAACTATATTGAGGAATGACATCATCAGTGGTAATGGTTAGTACTTCTGACCCTTCTGCTCCTACCTGAGTGCTGGGATTACACAACTGCATCACTTTGCCTAGGGTATGAGGTGCTGATCCTGAAACCTAGGGCTTTACCCATGCCCTGAGACTTGACTATGCATCTGGTTCCAAGAGTCCATATCTCAGCCTGGTCTGAGATCATGCGACGTACTCTAAACCAACAAACAATGGGGAAAAAAAATGTGCCAGGCTGGAGAGATGGCTCAGTGGTTAAGAGCACTGAATGCTCTTCCAGAGGTCCTGAGTTCAACTCCCAGCAACCACATGGTGGCTCACAACCATCTGTGATGGAATCTGAAGCCCATTTGTGGTATGTCTGAAGACAGCAACAGTGTACTCATATACATACAATAAGAAATTTAGGAAAGAAAAGATTTTAGAAAGTAAAAAGATGTTTGGGGGCATAGGTCAGTGATAGAGCAATTATATAGCATTAGGGAACCTCTGGTTCCATTTCTTTTTTTTTTTCCCCCAGAGCTGAGGACCGAACCGAGGGCCTTCACTTGCTAGGCAAGTGCTCTACCACTGAGCTAAATCCCCAACCCCGCCCCCCCCCCCGGGGTTCCATTTCTAAAACTGGAGAAATATAGCACAGCAAGCCTCTCACATGTGTATGGTTTTATTGTACAAATAAGGGGGAATTAAAAGAAATTACTCTCTGTATATGGATTTTTTTGTCTGCGTATACATCTACCTGCACATCAGGAGTGATTATCAGATCCCATGGGACTTCAGTCATAGATGTCTGTAGGCCATCAATTGGGTGCTGGGAATTGAACTCAGGACCTCTGAAAGAGCAACCATTGCTCTTAACTGCTGAGCCATTTCTCCAGCTCAGAAAAGGGGAATCTTAAAAGTACACACTAAACTGTTAAACATGCTAAATCAATTTATTCAGTAGGAAATTGCTGCCCTGTCCTGAAAAGAAGACACAAGATAAGTGAATATTAAAGTGGAACACCTTGGGGCTGGAGAGTTGGCTCAACACTTAAGAGCATGTTTCTCGGGGGCTGGGGAGATGGCTCAGCAGTTAAGAGCACTGACTGCTCTTCCAAAGGTCCTGAGTTCAAATCCCAGCAACCACATGGTGGCTCACAACCGTCTGTAATGAGATCTGATACCCTCTTCTGGTGTGTCTGAAGACAGCTACACTGTACTCACTTAAAATAAATAAATAAATCTTAAAAAAAAAAAAAAAAGAGCATGTTGCTCTTGCAGAGGACCTGGATTCAGTTCCTAGGACCCACACGGCTCACAACCATCTGTGACTTCAGCTCTAGGAGACAACTCTGGCCTCACAGGCACTTGCACTCATGTACATAACCCACAAGAAGTGCATACACGATTAAATATAACTAAAAAGTGGGTTTTTTTTTAATGAAGCATCTTATTTTGAGCTAGATATGGTGATACTCTGTAATCACACCACCAGTAGCAGGATTGGATGTTTGAGGCCAGCCTGGGCTATGGAGACAGCTCCTGTCTAAAAAGCAAATGCTAGAAAGCTGAGGTTGGAGCCAGGCTGTGGTGGCGCACGCCTTTAATCCCAGCACCTGGGAGGCAGAGGCAGGCGGATTTCTGAGTTCGAGGCTAGCCTGGTCTACAGAGTGAGTTCCAGGACAGCCAGGGCTACACAGAGAAACCCTGTTTCAAAAACAAAAACAAAAACAAAAGCTGAGGTTGGACGGCTTAGAGCTTGAGGCCAGCCTGGGCTACATAGTGAACTCCTGCCTGGAAACAAACCAATAAAGACCTACTTTTTTTTTTTTAAAGAATTATTTCTTGGGTTGGAGAGATGGCTCAGTGGTTAAGAGCACTGACTGCTCTTCCAAAGGTCCTGAGTTCAAATCCCAGCAACCACATGGTGGCTCACAACTATCTGTAATGAGATCTGACATCCTCTTCTGGTGTGTCTGAAGACAGCTACAGTGTACTTATTTATAATAATAAATAAATCTTTGGGCCAGAGCAAGAGGGGCTGACTGGAGCGAGCAGAGGTCCTAAATTCAATTCCCAGCAACCACATGATGGCTTACAACCATCTATATAGCTACAGTGTATTCATATATTCTTTTAAAAATAATTCTTTTTTAAAAAGATTTATTTATTTTATGTATAATGAGTACACTATAGTTGTCTTCAGACACACCAGAAGAAGGCATCAGATCCCATTACAGATGGTTGTGAGCCACCATGTGGTTGCTAGGAATTGAACTCAGAACCTCTGGAAGAGTAGTCAGTGCTCTTAACTGCTGAGCCATCTCTCTAGCCCAAGAACTACTTTCATAAATAACTTAGATCCATTACCCATAAATAACTTAGATCCATTACCCATGATTTATTTAAAACATATCTAAATTCTTACTAGATTAATAGTCCATGTGGGATTTCAATAGAACTTTAAGCAATGTCTACAATGTCAGTTCATGCAGAATTAGCTCCCCTTTTCTTCTGATTCTTGCAACAATTTCACCTTTTCTTTTAATTCCTTCTGATCTCTGGAATATTGTTCAAATATTGGCTGATAAATATATATTCCTCCAGCAAATCCAAGGATGGCAGCAAAAAGCAGCTGTGGAAGCGGCAATCTCCCGAGCATTGCAGCGGTGGTGGTGGCAGCGGTGGATGGTGGCAGCGGCGGACAGCACACAAGCTGAGTGTGGCTATACTTCATAGGCAGCAAACCGCTTTAGATCTGTTTCCAAGGAAAGGGGGACAAAAAATGGACCACTTAGTACAGCAGCCTTTTAGAAACAATTTTATTTTAAGGGGTATGGGAAGGTGTGTGCACCTAAGCGCAGGAGCCTGGAGGCCAGAACGTGTCGGAGCCCCTGGAGCAGAAGTTACAGACAGTTGTAATCTATCACAGGTGCTGGGAACCGAACTCAGGTCCTCTGGAACAGCAGCTCACCCTTAACTCCAGGGCCATGTCTCCTGTACCACCAATGCCCTTTAGAAGATTTGTTACTACTTTCCTCCAGCATGAATGTTTTTGTAATATTTAAGAATCACTAGCTAATCAATACAAATACATAGGGTCTGCATAACAGCACATAGGCTTACTACAGAATATTTTTTAAAATTTCAATTTGATTGCCCATAGTTTAAAAATCATACTTTAGGCCGGGTGGTGGTGGCGCACGCCTTTAATCCCAGCACTTGGGAGGCAGAGGCAGGTGGATTTCTGAGTTCGAGGCCAGCCTGGTCTACAGAGTGAGTTCCAGGACAGCCAGGGCTATACAGAGAAACCCTGTCTCGAAAAATCAAAAAAAAAAAAAAATCATACTTTATATTAAAATTGGTATTTCTCCTAGGCATGGTAGCACATGCTCATATTCCCAACATTTGGGTCCAGGCAAGAGGATCAGGAACTCAAGGTCATCCTTTGGCTGTGCTGCCAGTTTTCTATCAGTTTGGATTCTATCACAGGTCTCAAACAAAGAACACAACAAGTCAACAAAAACCTTAAAAAGGAACCTATAGGGAATACAAGTTCAAGGGTGGTGTGGGACAGAGATGCATCCTCTTCTATTACAGAATGTTCCCCGTGAGTTGTTCTGTGTGTAATTGCTTGTGAGTTATTCTGGTCTATCTGCCTGTTTCTTCTGGTTCTTTATGATAGGCAGGCTGCTCTAGATTATAATTCTGTCTTCACATCCCCAGTGCTCAGAAGACAGGCGTGTGCCACAAACATGGCCACTGGAAGTCTTCTCTGTGTGTTTAAACCGGACACTTTCCAAATGGCAAAAGGACAGGAAGGGATGGCTGACACCTTTCAAGTCATTCAATACTTTTTTACTCCAAAAGATGCCCGAAAGGAACTGAGAAGTGAGCGTCTCGGTTTAAACTTCATCTAAAGAATGATAGAGAGAGGGGACAAGTGACTTCACTATTCCTTCTGCACTAGCCCATATATTTTAAGCATGCTGTGTGACAAAAATGATTTTTAAGAGGCTATAAAACTTTACTGAACCAGGTGTGGTGGCACAGGATTTTAATCCCAGCACCAGGTGTAGGCAGAGACAGGAAGAGCTCTGTGAGTCTGAGGCCAGCCTGGTCTACAGAGTGAATTCCAAGCCAGCCAAGGCTACATAGTAAGACCCTACCTCAAAAAAAAGCAAAAACAAACTATGCTAATAGTTTTGATATTTTAGGAGAAATCAAATACAAATCATTTGCATGCCTTCTCTGAGAAAAATAGGGGGGAAGGATATTTTGCTTCTCGTTCCAACAACTGAAAATAGTAGAAAGTGACAACAACATTGCACTTTCTAGAAAACAGCACTTCGTGTCAACCCCCTTAGCATCTGGGTCAGAGGCTGTGAATGAGGAGAGCAGAGTGAAGGAGCCACATGCTTTCTGGACTCTGGTATGGATTCTTTTGTTTTTTCAAGACAGTGTTTCTCTGTGTAGCCCTGGCTGTCCTGGAACTCACTCTGTAGACCAGGCTGGCCTCAAACTCAGAAATCCCCCTGCCTCTGCCTCCCAAGTGCTGGGATTAAAGGTGTGTGCCACCACTGCCCGGCTAAAACTAAACACTTTTGTTCAACATTCTAAAAGACTAGTTGACTGACTAGAACTATGTATGTAGAGCCAGAATGTTGCAGGCTCCAAGACGAATTACCGTGGACTATCTTTAGTTCCCTAGTCATTTTTTAACCTATCTGTGTGTGAACAAACATCTTTATAACCATGGGGTAAAATCCTGGGATGCAGTAACAGGCCCCTCCCTTCCACCAACCCAAAAGCTAAGACTGTTATCAGAGGGTATCTATGACCGGAAGCTCAGACTTCCCCACTTTATTGTGGAACTTACTGTTGCTATTTCCACCAACGCATTTTTTTTAAAAATTTCTTTTACTTGTGGAAGTATTCATCTTCATGAATGAATCTGCAATAGCATGCATGCCTGGTACCCTCGGAGAGATGGGGCCAGTAGGTGGGTACTGGGAATCAAATCAGGGTATTCTGCAAATGCAGCCAGGGGTTTTAAGCCCTTAGCCATTTCTCCAGCACCCCCAAAACTAACTTTTTAAAAATGCCTTGGTTGCTGGTCATGGTGGCACATGCTTTTGATCCCAATACTCATGAGACAGAGGCAGGAGTTTGAGGCCAGCCTGGTCTACAGAGCAAGTTCCAGGCCAGCCAGGGTTATATTAAGAGTGTAGCCCTGTCACAAAGATAGATAGTGGAGGCGGAGTGTGGTGGCTCAGGCATTAAATCCCAGCACTCATGAAGCAGAGACAGTAATACTCTCGAGTTCAAGGCCAGTCTAATCTACACAGTGAGATCAACTCAAGAAAATAAGTAATAAATAAATTGATGAGAAAGTAGGTACTTAGGGATAGAGAAATCCCTTCGGGGTGGTAAAAAACAGGTAATAAAAGTTCATTGAAATCCCAGCACTTGGGAGGCAGGGGGATTTCTGAGTTCGAGGCCAGCCTGGTCTACAGAGTAAGTTCCAGGACAGCCAGGGCTATACAGAGAAACTTTGTCTCGAAAAACAAAACAGCCGGGTGGTGGCGCACGCCTTTAATCCCAGCACTTGGGAGGCAGAGGCAGGCGGAT
>NW_022196906.1:67680101-67727799 GCF_008632895.1 Mastomys coucha | reverse complement strand
AAAACAAACAAAAAGTTCACTGAGTTATAACTTTTTCCTGTCCTTGTAAGAAACGTGTAAGAACCTTCCACGCGAGGACGAGGCATGAGGGGTGGGCGTCATGGTCACCCGGGAGCTGGTTCTCAGCGATGCACTGCCTCCCTCTGCTCTGTTACCTCCGAGCGCCTCCTCGGCGGCGCAGTGCGAGGTGTTTCAGGCGCAGTAAAGCATCCAGAGTCTTTATTTTTGTCTTTCCCAGCACTGAACCCCAGTCAGGGAGGTTTGCTCTTGACCCACCCGGAGACTCGGTCGCTTCCGGTAGCACTTCCTGTCGCGGTAGTGCCAGAGCAGCAAAGCGACGGCGGCTCGCGGGGCCCAATCTTAGTGCCATGTGTCCGCCTACTAGAAAGTGGGGGGCGGGCACCGTGGGCTGCAGGTATCCGGGAGAGGATGGAGTCGGAGGCCGGCGACCACAGCCCGGCCTTCCGCAATCTCCACAGCAGCTCTGCAGAGATGAAGCTGCGGAAGAGGAAGTCCACGCAGTACGTGAGCGCGCAGGAGAAGCGCTCTCGGCGCCGCGGTGAGTGGGGCTCACCGCAGAGCACCTGGCACCTGGGTCGGCGCAGCGTGGTGGAAATGAGCTCAGGCTGGCTGGACAGTATCTTCGCTGTGTTGTAACCACTGTGCTTGGGCTTGTTTCAATCCTCCTGCATCCGTCTCCTCAGTGCTGTGTGGTGCTGACACACTATCACACCCGGCATACAGACTTTAACAGAAAATCTAATCCCTCCCCCTAACCACCACCACTGCTGGCAACTAAAGTAGAAAATCCTCTGTATTCAGCATACAGGCTGCCAGCGCACTGGGAAAAGCAAACTTTGGAGACAGCCGACCTAGTCAGTAGCAGCATTTTTATGTTGGGCAAAGCAGTTTCTGAACCTTAGCCTTCCCACAAGTAAAACTGAGGCTCTCCAGTGGTTTACAGATTTTGTGTGTATGTGTGTGCGTGTGCGTGTGTGTGTTCATGTTCCCTAGTGGGCTTTGTATCTATTTTCGCAGTGGTGGGAGGTGTTCGTGGGTTGTTTTCCATTCCCTACACATTGCTAAGGACCTCACTCCAGGGCCTCGAGCAGGCTAGACAAGAGTCCCAACCCTGAGCTAGCTCAGCAGCCGGCTCAGTAATCAGCGAGATGGCCTTTGTGGAGTGCTGTGGAAGGTCTTAACAGAGCAGGAGCCAGCGTACCACAAGTGTGGAATTGTAGGGGAAGCTGTCTCACTTGATGCCACAATTACTGCTTTGATTTGCTTTTCAGATCTTTTTGGAGAAAGCATTTACCTGGTCTTGTTTACCATTGCTCTGCGAATATTTAACTGCTTCTTAGTCCAGACAAGTTTTGTTCCTGATGAATACTGGCAGTCTCTCGAAGTTGCACACCGCATGGTTTTCAGATATCCTTTAAGGTTTCTTTTCCACTCTGAGTGTGTATTCATCTCAGGAGCTCAGTTCATGACTGCATGTTTTCAATCTCTTTGAATAATTTCAGCTCAACCAAGTATGCTGTTGTTGTGTAGTGATATTTATTTTATGTCCTCCTTTAACACTGACTTAACAAGGCAAAAAGAGAGAAGAAAAAACACACAAAAAAAACATAGGCATGGTGGCACGTGCCTTGTTTGTTTGTTTTTGTTTTTGTTTTTGTTTTCGAGACAAGATTTCTCTATGTAGCCCTGACTGTCCTGGAACTCACTCTGTAGACCAGGCTGGCCTCGTTAGAAATCAGCCTGCCTCTGCCTCCCGAGTGCTGGGATTAAAGGCGTGCGCCACCACTGCCTGGCACCTTTTTAATTCTAGCACTCAGGAGGCAAAAGCAGGCAGATCTCTGAGTTTGAGGCCAAGCCTGGTCTACAGAGCTAATTCCAGGACAGCCAGGGCTACACAGAGAAACCCCATCTCGAAAAACAAACAACAACAAACAAAACACCAACAACAAAAGAACAAACAAAAGACTTGATACTGCCTTTCAATTAGTATATACACCTGCAGTGATTTGTAGTGGAAGGATAGAGATAAAGTAAAAAACTCATTCCCTCCCAGCATTTGGAAGGCTGAAACAGCAAGATCATAAATTCAAGGATAGCCTGGCCTAGCTTTGTTTCAAAACAAAGCCAGGTCCTTGAGATGGCTCAGCTAGTGAAAGCATGAGAACACATCAGGGTGGGTAGAGAGGCTGGAAGGAATGCTCAGTGCTGAGAGCCGCTCTTATCCACAGAGGACCAGACAATTCCCAGCACCCACTGGGAGGTTTATAACCATCCTGGTTCTAGTTGTGATGCCCTCTTCTGGCCTCCATGTGCACAGTGCACAGAACATATATGTGCACACACATACACATAATTTTTTTTAAAGATTAATTTATTTTATTTTATATATGTGAGTACACTGTAGCTATTTTCAAACACCAGAAGAGGTCATCAGAACCTATTAGAGATGGTTGTGAACCACCGTGTGGTTGCTGGGACTTGAACTCAGGACCTCTGGAAGAGCAGCCAGTGTTCTTAACCGCTGAGCCATCTCTCCAACCCCACATAATTTTTTTTTTTTTTTTTTTTAAAGAAGAACCAACTCGGGCTGGTGAGATGGATCAGCAGGTAAGAGCACTGACTGCTCTTCCGAAGGTCCTGAGTTCGGATCCCAGCAACCACATGGTTGCTCACAACCATCATCTGTAATGAGATCTGATGCCCTCTTCTGGTGCATCTAAAGACAGCTACAGTGAATTACGCCAGAATGAGCGGGGCTGGACTGAGTGTGTCTAAAGACTGCTACAGTGTACTCATAGATAATAAATAAATCTTAAAAAAAAAATTTATATAAAAAAAAAAAAGCTCTGCTCTGTCTTGGGGCTGGAGAGATGGCCCAGTGGTTAAGAGCACTGACTGCTTTATCCCAAGGACTGGAGTTCAGTTCTCAGCAACCACATGACTGCTCACAACTGTCTGTAACTCTAAGATCTGCCAACTTCACTCAGATATACATGCAAATAAAACACTAACTCACACAAAATAAAAACAAATTATAAAGAAAGCTAGGTGGTGGCGCACACCTTTAATCCTAGCACTGGAGAGGCTGAGGCAGGTGGATTTCTGAGTTCAAGGCCAGCCTGGTCTACAGAGCAAGTTCCAGAATAGTCATGGCTACATGGATGAAACCTGGCTCAAAAAAACAAAACAAAACAAAACAAAACAAATTTCATTGTCAAAGAATAAAGCATTGTTTTACATATCAATATAAATAAATTTGCTACAATACTACTTGCATTTAATCCTTAATGTTAATAATTATGGCTATTTGACCTGGGAATGGACAGAGAGATTGAGAGGTTATACTTACCCCCTCATCTTTGCAAGCATTTACAAGACTCTGCATCTTCTGGGGAAAGACAGCGTTCAATTACTGGTAAATTTAAATTAAAATGACCAAAATTGTTATCAGATCCAGGTTTATTCCTTTTTCAGAAGTTAATTGGTAACGACTGAATGACTTTCTTAGTACCATAAAACTTGTTTTTAAAAGTCTGTTGTTCCTAAAGTCCATCCTTATCTAGGAAGCCCAGTGTTCCAAAGACACTGATGTAGAACTCCTTAAGATATTTAAAAAGAAGTAAAATAAAAATTTAAATAAAAAAAAAAGAGGGGCTGGAGAGGTGGCTCAAGGTTAAGAGCCCTTGCTCCACAATTATGAAGACCAGAGTTAGGTCTTAACACCCATAAAACAATCTAGCTGTGTCCCTGCAAACACCTGTGACCATAGGCCTGAGGAGGTAGAGACAAGATTATCCCTGGTTGTGCTCTACCGTACAAAAACTCAGTCCTCAGGGTAGGTCAGTCCCCAGTGCCCAGTCAGTCCCCTGCCTCAAAGGGAACAAGTGACAGGGAAAGACAGAAGCACCCTCTGGCATCCTCATGTACACACAGACATAAGCATGCAGAAGCAAAAGTGAGGGAGAAAGTCTATCAAAACTCAGTTTAAAGACAACAGGATAACTATTTTACATAGTTTTTGTTCCTTGGCTTTGGTGAGAAAATGTGACAAAAAAATTGAATGACGACTTAGTTTCTGGTTTAGTGATTCTGGTCGGTACTTCAGAGGAAGCTGTGCCCAGGACCAAAGAAAGGTCTGTGTAGTCTCACTCTCTTGTTTTAGGATCCTCTGGGAAAGGGGCAGGAGGGAACCAAGCCAAGTTCCCTGATGTGCTAGCGTTCCACTGAGGTACCCTCAGCCCTCGAGGTCTGCTAGGCTGTCATCAGGTCAGACCCGGGAGTCTCGACTGTTTCATTTCAGTCAGGGAAAGCTGCAACCCGATATTCAAAGGGAGTCCATGAGGTACTGTGTGGAGCCTAGAAAAAAATGAGGCTCAGGCTCAGATTGTTTCTATACGGGGTTGTGCTTTCTCTTCTCGGAGTCTAAGACCATCTTGAAAAAAAAAAAAAAAAAAAGGTTTTATGTGTGTGTGTGCCAGGAACGTTATCAACTTGGGACCTCTGAGAGAGCAGCAAGCACTCTTAACCACTAGTCATCTCACCAGCCCTGGATTTTTAAATTTTTATTGTTAAGAGCACAGGCTGTCCAGGCATTAAGGCTCACAAGCTCTGTAGCCTTGGGAACATCACCTAACCTCTTTGTGCCTTGGTCTCTTCATGTATTAAATACGCAGTATCTGCCTCGGAGGATTACTGTCAGGAGTGAGCTGATACAGACGAAGGACTTGTTATGATGCCCAGCGTTGAGCATTATAAATGCTTCACTTAAAAACAGAAGCTAGTGTACGCTCACGGAAATAAATATGCTTCTAAAAAAAAATAGGTTCAATCCCTACTATTACAAAAGGTGAATAATTAGTGTTGTAAGATATACATGAATATAAAAATGGGTAAATGGGGTATGGTGCTTCACACCTGTATATCCTAGTACTTGGTGCTGAGGCAGGAAAAACAAAGCCAAAGCCAGCTGGGCGATGTGACAAAACCTTCCCAAAAGACAGCTGGGATGGAGGGAGGGAGGGACGGAGGGACGGAGGGACGGAGGGACGGGGGTGGGTGGGGGGGGAGAGCCAGCAAGCCAAGTACACACAGCAAGCATATGAACAGATACACGTGGAGATGGGAGGATGGTTTTCTGTTAATGGTCAGGTTCTTTATTCTTATGACAGTATTCAGGATGAACCAGGAAGATGTGCTTAACAACCTGCTTTCTTTTTAACTATTGAAGATCTGGATTCCCAGACTTGGCCAAGCTCTTCTGTCCGCTGTAGCAGATGTAAGGCTTTACTCCCTCGTGAAGCAGCTGGAAAACCAGGAAGTGGCACGATGGGTGGTGAGTCCAAGCACTTGAGACACAGTGTGATATAGCGAAAGTGTGGGGTAAAGGCTTCCTAAAGCAGTTGATCCACAGAACTTCCTGAAAGCCTTCTATAGTCAGAAACAGAAAAATCTGAATGATGTATGCCATCTCCTGACTGAGCCCCACGTGGAACAGGCTGAATCCCAGGAGCCAGCTATGGAAGCCCTTGGGCTTCTAGACTAACAGGGTCCTCATCTCTGTCCTTAATCTTTGGCACTCTGAAGCTGCTTTTAAAGCCTGCCCCCTACCCTCAACCGCCCTGTGGCTCTCCTGAGAAATCTCTTTGCACTAAAGCACAGCACTAGATGGAGTGCCCGAAGGAGCTGGGCGTGTGAGGGAGGGCATCGCCAGGAAAAGCATCTCAACAGCGGCTTAGTTCTTTTTGTTGTTTTGTTGTGTGTGTGTTTGTTTGTTTTTGTTTTTTCGAGACAGAGTTTCCCTGTGTAGCCCTGGCTGTCTTGGAACTCTGTAGACCAGACAGGCCTCAAACTCACAAGAGATCCATTTGCCTCTGCCTCCCAGGTGCTGGGGTTAAAGGCGTGCCCTACTGGTATATTTCAAGATGGGCTTTCAATACAATCTCCGAGTCAAGCTACACCCCAGTGGGTGACTGGGCTGCACAGAACCACCATTTCTTTACCTGACTTTGTCCATGTGAACCATTTACAGATGTACTGATTTTACCGTTTCTATCAGGAAGTACATTCTGAATTCCAAACTTCCCATTCACCAACATATTTCTGGAATATGATGTATTACTAACCTGGAGAAAAGGCCTATTTGTGCAGACATGTATATATATATATTTTTTGGTACATTTTAAGGTGTGTTTTATTTTCTGTGTCTGTATATGGTGCCCATGGAGGCCAGAAGAGGGTGTGGGATCCCCTGCAGCTGAAGTTACAGGTGTTCATGAGCCACCTCCTGGGGTGTTAGGACCCAAACTTCCATCCTTTAATAGAGCAATAAGTGCTCTTAGCGCCTTAGTTTGTTTGTTTTTTTTTTTTTTACATTGTAAAAAGTGATTAAGTTCTTGATAGCTGATTCAGACACACAGTCGTTTTTATGTATTATATACATTGCCGAAGGTGCACATGAAATGGAAGCAAATATCCCAGCCCACATTTGAGGCCTTCCTTCTGAGTTCTCCTTAAGGAAAACTCTTTTCTGTCATTAATATTGGCACTTTTTTTGTTTTGTTTTGTTTTTTGTTTTAAAGATTTATTTTATTTATTTTATGTGTATGAGTACACTGTAGCTGTACAGATGGCCGTGAGCCATTATGTGTGTGACTGCTGGGAATTGAACTCAGGACCTCTGCACCGGCCCTGCTCACTCTGGCCCCGCTCGCTCGCTCACTCCAGCCTGCAATTCACTGTAGCTGTCTTCAGATGCATCAGAAGAGGGCATGAGTAGTTGTGAGCCACCTTGTGGTTGGTGGGATTTGAACTCAGGACCTTTTGGAAGAACAGTCAGAGCTCTTACCCGCTGGGCCATCTCTCCAGCCCTGAATATTGGCACCTTTTAAAAAGGCCTTGTAGGCTGGGCAGTGGTGGCATACTCCTTTAATCCCAGCACTTGGGAGTCAGAGGCAGGTGGATTTCTGAGTTCGAGGACAGCTTGTTCTACAGAGTGAGTTCCAGGACAGCCAGGGCTACACAGAGAAACCCTGTCTGAAAAAAACAAAAAATAAAATAAAATAAGAAGGCCTTGTAGGAGAGCAGGAAGCCACCTGTTGCTTTAACAAGGAGTTCCTTCTAAGATATGTTTTTGTAGACTTCTGATAATTTTTTTTCCATGTTCTTCAGGAAAACTGATTTTTATTTAGCTTTCAACCCGAAACCAAATGCCTCTTGATACATCTTCTCACTTCTTTTAATTTTTCACCAAAAAATATGGGAGCCAGGGCAAAGGCTATAGCTTAGTTGCAGGATACCTGGCTCCACATGTGTGAAAGCCTTGTCAAAACTAAAAGGAAAAAGGAAAAAGAAATAATGGGGGCCAGATACTGACTAGCTCAAGACTAGCAACTTCCAGGTCAGCCTTGGCTATAGCAAAATTCTAACACTTAAAAATACAATTCAAGCCAGGTGGTGGTGGCACACACCTTTAATCCCAGCACTTGGGAGGCAGAGGCAGGTGGATTTCTGAGTTTGAGGCCAGCCTGCTCTACAGTTTGAGTTCCAGGACAGCCAGGGCTACACAGAGAAACCCTGTCTCAAAAAAACCAAAATAAAAAAAAAAAATCAAAATTATTTATGTATGTGTGTGTTTATATGCCCCTGAAAGAAAGCACTACTGGCTTTATATACATATATGAAGAAGAGGAGGAGGAGAAAGAAGAAGAAATAGGGCAGTATTTCCAAAGCAAGGTCCATAGATGCTCAGGATAGCTGACTACTGGACACTGAGGTAGGAGGTGGAGCAGTGGCCGGATGATCTAGTGGGAAGTTTCAATATCCTATAAACTCCACTATCAGTGTCCGTGTTCTGGGTATTTCATTAGCAAGAAGTAAAAGTCAGGTGCAAACCATCAAAAAGACCTGAAAGCACTATGGCTTAGCATAACAAAATACAAACTGGTATTGGAGCGTGGGTGGCACGGTCTAAGAACAGTGTGTGGCCACAGCTACAGCATCTGGGCTCGTGCTTCCTACAGACTCGAACGCCTAGCTTCCCACTTCCCACGGCAGCCATACTCACTCCTGACTCGCGTTAGTTCCTCTGCCAGCTGTGCTCCTGGTTCACGTGGTACTGCTGCACCCGGACCCTCACCAATACCACGGAGGCTGCCCTCACTGCCATCGCCCTTTTCTACTATCCTCTGGAAGGCTCGAGGTCCATGAACAGGTAAGATGGCTGTTTACTGTTAATAGATGCGGACAAAAGTCTAAGAAGTGCTACTGAAAACCCCAAGTATCAACATGGCATGTCCAGTAGACTCCCAAGCCTTCATGATGAGTATCACAGGAAACAGTCACCCTGTATGGTGAATCTTATAAAAGAGATGGTTACAAAGTATAGACAATGCTTAGGAAATCCTGTAGTACCCAGAGCTTTACTGAAGTAGCATTCTATTTAGCTCAGTTGGGTTCCAAAGGCCAGAAGAAAGTACCGGGATCCTTGTAAAGTTCTACTTGAAAGTCCCCATGCGAGGTGAGCCTGGCTAGCCTTTAGCAATGGCAAGGAGTTGGCCAGGAGAATAAATAAGCCTCACTTATGTTGTGACTGCGGTTTTGGTTCCCTAAAGCAATCAGAAGCCAGGTAGGTTTAGAGTGTTCGTGCAGGTCCGCTGACCAACATGGGTGAACAGGTTGAGCAGATCAGAATGGCAAAAAAGAAAAACCCAGACCAGCATCGAGGAAGGGCTGAGCAGAAGCACGGATCTGAGAGAGCTGCACGAGCCAGTCTGCTGGTGTGGGGAGCGAGCAAGGGTGAGGCTGGGGTGGGACCAGGCCCTTCGCCACACCTTGGGTTTTATTCTACACACAGAAAATCATCAGAGTCAAATCTGATTTCAAAACAGTGTACTGAAAGCTGGGTATGCTAGCACACAACCTTAGTCCCAGCACCCAGGGAGGCAAAAAGCAAACATAAGCTTCATCTAAGGAGAAAGTTCAGGTCAATCAGGGGCACATAGAGGCAACGTCAAAAACAGAAAAAAAGAGGGCTGGCGAGATGGTTCAGCGGCTAAGAGCACTGACTGCTCTTCCGAAGGTCCTGAGTTTGAATCCCAGCAACCACATGGTGGCTCACAACCACCCATAATAAAATCTGATGCCCTCTTCTGGTGCATCTGAAGACAGCTACAGTGTATTATGCCAAAGCGAGCAGGCCGTAGCGAGCGGGGCCAGCAGAGGTCCTGAGTTCAACAGCAGCCACATACATGATGGCTCATGGCCATGTACAGCTACAGTGTACTCATACACATAAAATAAATAAATCTTAAAAAAAGAAAACCAAAAAAACAGAAAAGAGACTGTGTTGGATGGAAGAGACAGGCTTGTGAAGTACACAACAAGCTAAGTATACTCACTCTTCCTGCACAAAGATCATCTGGATAAAATAATTTTCCTGGGTTGTCTGTCTGTTTGTTAAGACAGGGCCTCACTGTGGACTCCTGGTTGTTCTGGTTCTGGAATTCACTTTGTTGATCAGACTGGCTGCAAACTTACAGAGAAGCAGCCTGCTTCTGCCTCCCAAGTGCTAGGGCTGCCTCCCAAGTGCTAGGGCCAAAGGTGGTGTGCCACCATGCCCCACTAAGATTATTTCTGCATATAGATTCAGGTTACTGTAAATATGATGGAGACTACTATATGGGGAAAAGTAAGGATACAGGAAATGGGCTTCTCATTTTGGTTTCCTGAGCCTGGGAGGGAATTAGAATATTTCAGTCATGTAAGATAATTAGGAGATGTAGACTCCAAGGCAGTTGGGGGACGGGCTATATGGTTGTGCTTTATAACCTAAGGTCTCTAACTCCCCCTTTTGGTCCTTTATCACCATGAGACCTAGTCAGGCCCTGTCCATTTGTGGTCTCACTACCCATTGCTCAACTTTCTCTATATGTAATATTCCATTTGAGAAACTCTGGGTAGGTCTGTTAAAACATCATGACCCTATTTGGGCATAGTGGTTGCATACTTTTGAAATGCTAACATGGGAAGCAAAGACAAGAGGGTCAGAAGTTGAAATTCAGCCTCTTCCATATAGCAAGAATGAAGTCAGCCTGAGCTATATAACAGACAAAAACTTGTCTGGGCATGGAGGTTCATGACTATGATCCTAGCACTTGGAACACTCATTAAATTGCTGAACCTCACCTTGAACTCATGATGCACCTGCCTCAGTCTCTGGAGTGCTGAGATTACACACCCTTACACGTGTTTTCATACAATCTTATGTGTGCTGGGGTGTATGCATGTACACCTTTCAGATGAGTATAATTTACTCAAATTTTGGAAAAAAAAAAAACATGATACCTTCCTTCTTGTGAGTGGTGCTGGGTTCAGTGCCAGGGCTTCGGATGCTCTTCTGTTAGTCTACATCTCTGCTTTACAAGGTCATGTGTGCACAAAAGGCTTTCTCTGCAATAAACAATGGTACTTCCTTAAATGTCTGCACGTTCTTACTGTCTCACAGTGAAAGTAGCCACCTGACTTCAAGCTCAGTTTCCCAGTGTCCCTGTAACAAGCTCTCCTTGCTCCTAGTGTCAAGTACTCACTCCTGGTTGCACTTGCTTGTGTGGTCCGCCCCACAGCTCTTATCCCATGGGTGCCGTTACTCTTCAGACATTTCTACCAAGAACAGAGAAAGCTCCATCTGACTCTACATCATTTTTTACCTGTAGGGTAAGTCTGGCTGTGGTGCCATTTATAACATCTTATTAAGACTGTAGGGAAGTTTTGTTTTGTTTTGTTTTTTAATCTCTCAGCTAATTACTGCATCAGATGTCTCAGGAAAGTTCCAACTTTGTGTTTCTATTTTCTCAACACCAGTGTGTGCATGCTGGAAGGCGAATGTGGAGGTCAGAGGACAGTTTTTGTGGAGGTGGTGGTTCTCTCTGCATTACTTCCAGGAATTGAACTCAGGCTATCAGGCTTCTGTGGCCAGCACCTCTACCCACTGAGCCATTTCATTGACCCAGTATTCTATTTTAGATGTCTAGATTTATGAGACTGGTTAACCGTATTATACTTTGGTGAAACAAAAGTGTCTGCTTCTTAGAATTTCCACACTTTATTTCCTAAAGTTTTCTATTGTATTTATATAGGACCTAAAGCAGTTTTGCTCATATGACCTCATGATCTTTTTAGATTTAAGTGATGCTATTGTTCTTATAGTAAATAGAAACATGGAGAAATTTAAAGTTAGCAAAGCCAGTGAGCTGGTGAGCGATGAAACAGGAACTGTTAAACAAGATGTAAGTGCCCAGATGTGACACCCAGCACAGCATCTCAAAGAAAATTCAAACTGTCTCCCAAGCCAGCGGGTCTACTTTGCCCAGCAGAGCATGGGTTTGCCATCTGTCTTGGCTTTCTGAGTAACTAGGATCGCAGGCCCCTGTATGAGGCTTGGTCTCTCGGGGAGTGCCAGGTATTGAGCCATCTCCCCATTCTCTGGCCTTTAAAGGAATGCAAGGACCTTCAGAGGAGAAAAGTGTTAGGACATACAATGACTAAGGTGACTTAGAAATAGTACAAAGACAAGCAGACCAGTGGAAGAGTCAGGTTTGCTCTTTCTTATTTACTTGTTCGTTTGTTTTTGAGACAGGGTCTTGTGGGTCCTCAGTCCTCCCTGGAGGCTGGGTAGTTTGACTGTGCTTACCCCAAGCAGCTGCTGGATGGGTGCTAGGCTTAGGGAAGCACTGAGACACTGTTGGTGGCAGGATGGGGGGAAATGCAGTCTGAGATGTGGGAAAACTCGAAGCTGGTACTCCCTGACCTCCGGTCGATGCTGGAGAACCACACAGAGAAGTCAGGAATGAAGTGTGGGGTGGGAGTGAGGCTGGGGCCAGGCTGGGGTGGTTCTAAGACTCTTGGACATCCAGGTGCTGCTGGGAGTCTAGAATGGAAAAGGCCCTAGAACTGAGGATGAGCCCAGGGCTTGGGTGGGGGAGCTCCAGCCTAGCTCAACTGCCATTGTCCTTAGCTTGGTGGTAGGAGAAGGCCTTCTCCATGTTCCCCATGGCAGTGGTAGATGAAAGAGAGAGTCCTTGGTTCCAAACTGTTTATTAGTTGTTCATTATGGAAAATGGATGCCTACCTACTTCTCAGAGTGGACCTGAGATTAAATACCTTTTGCAGGGAGGAATGTCTGGGAAGGGAAGCTTGCATATTGGCTAAACCCTCAGGGCCTCTAGGTACCTCATTAGCATGGAGAACTCTGTTCTGGGCCTACTTGACCACAGGTCACGTTTCCTTATGTGGGAAGTGTCCAAGCCAAGATTTTGGCAGGGAGCGGGGAGGCGCCTACCGTCTCAGGAGTGTCCCTCGAGTTTCCGGGGTCTCAGACCTGTTCTACCTTACCAAGTTCTCTGGCATGATTCACTGTCCCTCAGTTCCTCCTTGTCTTTTTAATAAAAGGAGTCGCTGGTGTGACTGTCTAGTGTTGTTTGTAGTGAAATTTTGCATGGGGTGAAAGCATCAAAATAAAATACAGCATAAGTCAGAGGGGCAACGAGGGGTGGGGCTAAGGAGACAAGGGATGAGTGAGCCAGTTAATGTGTCTGGACGAAGGCAGCTTCATTGCCCCAGGCAAGGAGATGGTGGGTCGGACTTGGCAGGGTCTGTGGTAGCAGCGCTGTCTGGTTTTTGTTTGTTTGTTTGTTTGTTTGTTTTTTAAGTAGAGATAAACTGCACAGGGTGGGCAGTGTGTGTGAAGCCTGTAATAGTTTGCTTGGGAGTTCATTGCTGTTATGGTCCTAGAAAAAGCAAGGGTGTTAGAGGAATTTAGTCCTGAAAGTTTGAGAGTTACCTGTGTTGTATTAAGGAAAGCAGAAGAGTTGAAGATTTATCTGCTTTGGATGGCTGAGGAAGAAAATACCATGCTAGTTATGTATCTGGGATAGGCAGTAACAGCTTGTCTGTAAAAGGAAACTGGTTGTTAATTAAGGAATAAATAATGGTTATCAGCATAGTTTATTTGACCCGTGGGGGTAGATTAAATATGATTTTTGAACCTTAAAAGAAATTTTAAACAAATTGAAAATTTGTAGGGCAATTTTAGGTTAGAAGACACGAATTTGCTAGGGAAAAGAATAAACGTTTAAATAAAGAACTATGAAAATTTTGGGTTAAAAGGCGCAAACATTGTTTTAGGTGTTCCTGTTGGGGAGAACAAGAAGCAACAAAGACTGAAAATTTTGGGGTGAAGGGCATGCTGTCACTCCCCAGCTATGCACTCCAGTGGGCAGGTTCCCACCCCGCAACCCCCATTGGCTGGTATACCCTAAAAGTAGACCAGAGAGAGACTTGGAAGCACCCTGTCAGGTATAGGCAGAGCCAGAGGATGTGAGACAACACCCATATCTGTGCTCTGTCTGTCCAGCCGCAGGACAGCAGCGTGGGCTGGGCTATAGGAAAGGGCAATCGCATCTGCTTTTCTGTCTGCATTGTGGAGGAGCGCTGGGCAGCGGGGCTGTGGCTGGGACTGTGGGCGGGGCTTGGGCTGGCAGGCAGGGGAAGGTAGAAAGCTCTGGGCATGCGCTGCCATCAGCATCATGGCTCTGCTAGCTGAGTAGCAGCCCTAGTTGTGGGGCTGGAAAGGGGCAAAAAGTGGAGAGCCGAGGCTAGTTGCTGCAGTAGCAGGGCGAGTTAAGTCCACAATTAGATTTGAAGTGTCAAAGGGACTGGGAGCCAGGAGCAGCGGGCGAAGGATTAAGGTGGCAAGAGCAGGGAGAGTGGGGATCCTGAGAGGAAGAGAAAGGGGTCAGGAAGAGAAGAGAGTCACAGAGAGAAAGACACAGAGAGAGGAAAGCCTGGGACTTTTGAAAAAGTGTCAGAGGTTTACTCATGGTCTTAGTTTAATCTGGAATTCCGATGTGGGTCTGAGTGGTCACTAGCTGGGGTATGCTTCAGCTGGGCATGGTCCACATGGGCACCAGTTGCTGGTCTGTGCACCAGGTGCTATCCATGGAAGTCTCTGGCCTGGCCCAGAGGGAGCATTCAAGCGAAGGAGAAAGGGTGCAAGCAGGGATGGGGAAGTGCAGCCTTTGCAGCTGCTTGCTGCCCCTGCCTGAGCCGAGCCGGTGGAGGGTTGGCTAGCATGCGAGGCGCAGGGTGATGGAGTAATTCTCACACACCTTTATTCCTTCTAGATAGGATCTTCTATACAGTTTTGGAGCGGGTTGGGGTCTAACAGCAGGTGCTTCCTATTGGCTTGGTGTGAGCTATTAGGGATTTCTCATCTATATGTGGAGGGGATTGGGGTAGAGGATGCTGCCCCTATGGCCGATGGTCACAACTCTCTCTGTGGGGGCTGTGGCTACATGAGAGGGGCTTGGTGTCTGTAGCAGGTGAAGCCCCCTAGGGCTGCCAACCCAGCTCAACCTTACCAGGTCCACCGCTGCCCCACAGGTCTCATTATCAGCCCAGGCCTGCCTCTATTTTCTTTTCTTTCTGACTTTCTTTTTTTTTTTAAAGATTTATTTATTATTATATAAATAAGTACACTGTAGCTGTTTTCAGATGCACCAGAAGAGGGCATCAGATCTCATTATGGGTGGTTGTGAGCCACCATGTGGTTGCTGGGATTTGAACTCAGGATCTTTGGAAGAGCAGTCGGTGCTCTTACCCACTGAGCCATCTCACCAGCCCCTGCCTCTATTTTATGAATGATGGCATTAACCCTGTGTCCCACAAGTCCCAGCCTGTTTTGTTTTTGAGACAGCCTTATCTCAAAGCTGGCCTGGAACTTGCTATGTTAGCCAGGCTGGCCCTGAACTCCTAGACCCCTCCCTTCCTCAATCTCCCAAATTCTAGAAATAATGGCCTTGAACGAGTTTGCTGATCTTTAAAAAAAAAAAAAAGATGTTGAGCTGGGCAGTGGTGGTGCACGCCTTTGATCCCAGCACTTGGGAGACAGAGGCAGGCGGATTTCTGAGTTCGAGGCCAGCCTGGTCTACAGAGTGAATTTCAGGACAGCCAGGGCTATACAGAGAAACCTTGTGTTGGAAAAAAAAAAAAAAAAAAAAAAGCAACAAGGCAGTTGTTGCCCCTGCAGAGGATCCAGGGTTAGTTCCCAGCACTAGGTGGATTCATAACTTCAGTTCCAGGGGATCCAACACCCTCTTTTGGTGGGTTGGTTGGTTGGGTTTTTTGAGACCAGGTTTCTCCAACAGCCCTGGCTGTTGTGGAATCAGCACCCTTTTTTAACCTCTGAGGGTACCAACCACATATGTGGTACACATACATGCATACAAAACACTAACACACATATATAAATCTATATAAAATCCAGATTGCCACTAAGTTTAAAGGTGTTCATTGTACAGGATGTGGCACATAACTTTAACCACAGCACTCAGGAGGCAGAGGTAGGTAGATGTCTGTGAATTCCGGGCCAACCAGGGTTACACAGTAAGACTCGGTCTCAAAGCAAACCGAAAATGTGCTCAGCTGCACTCACTGCTTGTTTATCATGTACAAGACCTTGGGCCTTGGGTTCAATACATTTTCTTGTTTGGTTGGAACTCACTTTGTAGATCAGGCTGGCCTCGAACTCAGAAATCCTCCTGCCTCTGCCTCCCAAGTGCTGGTATTAAAGGCGTGCACCACCACTGCCCAGTTCAATACATTTCAAAAGACAAATCAAGGATAGGCATGGTGGTACATGTTTTTAATCCAAGCCCTCAGGAGGCAGGGCCAGGTGGATCTGAGTCTGAGGCCAGCTGTCCTACATAGCAAGTCCTGGTACAGTCAGGGCCACCCACATAAAGAGACCTTGTCTCAAAGACAAAAACAAAACAAAACAAAACAAATTTATATAGCTGCATCTCCTTGTTAGCTTTCTGTGGTTGTGATAAAACACTCATCAAAACCAACTTGGGGAAGAAAGGGTTGATTACAGCTTACCAACTGTGTCCATTACCCAGGGAAGCCAAGGCAGGATCCTGGAGGGACAGACTAAAGGAAGGAAACCTCTAAGGAATGCTGCTTGCTGGCTGGCATCCTCTGGCCTGCTCAGCTGCCATTCTCACACAGCCTGGCCTATGGGCCCAATGATGGCTGCACCCACAGTGAACTGCTACATCACTTAACAGTTAAGATGATGCCACACAGATGTGCCACAGACAATTACATGGACACAATTCGTCAACTGAGGTTCTCTCCGGTGTGAAAAGTTGACAACACATGGGAACTATGATAGTGTCTGCAGCCAGTGCTCAAAAAAACAAAAAACAAAAAACAAAAAAAACCTAAAAATGAGTATTGTAAAACAGAATAAAAGCAGTGTGACAATTCCACCCATGACATTAGACATGAATAAACTGCAGCACGCGCACACACAGGAAGCTTCCAGTCCTAGGAGCATGATGCCAATGAAGCTCCCAGCATCTCTGAGTGCTGGGCAGCTGATCTCTTGTAATACTGGAGCCACAGGCACCTTGCCAACTACAGTTAGGACTTTTCAAACCCTGTGGACTTCGGAATAATAAGTCTCTATATTCTTATGTTGACGGGTTAAGTATCTGAGACTAGATACAATAGTGATTTTGTTTTTTAATGTTTGCTTAAGTGCATCTTCTCATCACTGAAAGTTCTTTGAAAATGTATGAACCCACAGCTGGTGAGCTTGTAAAGCATTTTTAAAGTCGTGCTGGGACAAAGACAGTGGCCTAGAGTTCAGCAGGTTCCCATGTGAGTCACCATTCTACTTTGTTTTTCAGATTTATAACCTTCAGTCTGTCTCTGATAATTGACCGTATCTTTTTTGGCCAAGTAAGTAAAAATTAGAGTAAGCTAAATTAGCTATCTATTTTCACCACTTACTGCTCTGAAATGTCAAGCTGGTCTTTCAGAGCTTTGTATTTACTCCGGCTGTGGTGGCGTGCGCTCGGTGTAGTAGCTCACACCTGTAATCCACAAGGCTCCCTAATTGCTGGAGTCTCAGCATCCGCGTAGAAGCCGCTCATAACAGGGAATCTGATCCCCTCTCAAAGAGCAATCAGGCATGAGGGCATGTGTTCAAGTGCACACACACACACACAATTAAAAAAAAAAAAATTAAAAAAATTCCCTTTTCTGATTGGATATAAAATAAAATATATGTGTGAGTGATTATTCATAATTTGATATTTACCTTAAACCTTAAAAACTTAGCATTTTACAAATTAACACTATCAAATACTTAGAAAAACAAGTTATTAACCAGGGCGGTGGTGGCGCACGCCTTTAATCCCAGCACTTAGGAGGCAGAGGCAGGTGGATTTCTGAGTTCAAGGCCAACCTCATCTACAGATGAAATTCCAGGACAGGCTACACAGAGAAACCCTATCTCCAAGAAAAAAAGAAAGAAAGAAAGAAAGAAGGGGTGAGAAAAAAAGAAATACAAACAGACAAGTTATTAGCAAGAACTCATTACACAGACTTACTAAAGACTGATGCTTGAGTTTTTGGATTAAATTCTTATTTAATGTTGTGATTCTGTCAAATACTAGAAAGCCCTAGATCAGTTTCTGACACTAACCCGTTTTTCTTTCTCTTTCACTTATGCCAGTGGACGCTGGTCCAATTTAATTTCTTGAAATTTAACGTGCTGCAGAACTCGGGGACGTTTTATGGTTCCCATCCATGGCACTGGTACTTCAGTCAGGGGTTTCCAGTTATCCTGGGGACCCACTTACCCTTCTTCATTCATGGTTGCTTCCTGGCCCCAAAGAGGCTCCGTATACTACTGCTGACTGTGCTGTGGACACTGCTGGTGTACAGGTAAGACTTTGTTTAAAGCAGGTAAATGTTCAAATGTTACTGAGAGATTCTGAAATTACTGAGAAGTTCTTTCTAAAACTATTGAGACGTTGTTTCTTAGGATATAGTGGTAGAGATTATATCAGATGAAAGTGCTACTCAAAGGACTTAGACCTGTTCCTACAGCTGTCTAACTGTGAGATAAAAATGAGGAACTGGGGAAGATAGCTCCGCAGGTAGAGGAACCTACCACCACCTACCACCATGCCTGAGGCCCTGAGCAGTATCACCAGGATCCACATGGAAGGAGACTACCGATGCCCACAAGTCCTGGTCCTCTGACCTCCACATGGGCACTGTGGTGTGAGAGCCTCACCTGCAACATACACTAAAACATTTTAAAGGAATGTATCCTTATTCTAGGTTTGAGTAACATTACTTAACTGAATAGATAATAGAATTTTTTCTAAGTATAATTGTACATTATAATTTCAATCGCACTCTATTTAGAAAGGAGTGTGGTTCCTGAGTTGATGAGTGGTATAATGCTTGTAATGCCAGCAACATGGACTAAAGCACAAGTGTCAAGAGTTTGAGGCTGGCGAAAAAGTTATCAAAAAAAAAAAAAAAGGAATTCTGTGTCAAATACTTGAAAAATAAACAGGTCATGTAGTTTAATTACATTAATTTCTCAGACTAACATAAAATTAATGTTTTGTCTTAATATCTTTTATTATAGCATGTTGGGCCACAAAGAATTCAGGTTTATCTATCCAGTTTTGCCATTTTGCATGGTATTCTGTGGTAAGTATTTTTGTCTAATACAGAATACATTTTAGAAAGAGTAGCTAACAGAAGCCAGACTTGGCAGCACTGATGTAATCCCTGCCTTGAATAGGAAAAGGCAGGAGGATCAACCACAAGTCAAGGGCGGCCTGGGCTTCGATAGCAAGATCCTGTCTCAAAAGAGCAATGAAACATTAAGAGACTGTCAATGCCCAAGGAGCTACTTATTTCCAATTAGGCTCAATGAAACCTTTCCTAATTACAAACTATTACTGTAGTGTTTGCTTTTTTTGTATTCTAATGCTCTGTGGGTGTCTGTTGTCTGGCTATAGAGACAGAGCTGACCTAGAGCTCTCAATGTGGCCAGACCTGAACTCAAGGGTCATCCTCTTGCCTTAACCTACCAAATGCTGGGATTACAGATGTGAACCACTCTGCCTAGCTCCTAAATGGCCTTTTTCTGTATTACATAACACAAAAGAATGACCACTGGACAGTCTACTTTCTTTCCGGGGTAAGAGGTAAGACAGTCTGGCTGGCTGAAACATCCATGCAGAATTCTATGTCATCCAGGCTGGCAGTGAACTCCAGATTATTCTCTAAGCCCATCCGCACCAGTGACAGGATAACGGGCTTGCTGTGCCATGCAGCTTTCCTTAGAATTGTTGAGTCTTTCCCAAGCTCCTCAAATCTAAGCCTTATTCTGTTATCTGTTATCTGTTCTGGTGACCTATTTTAACCTGTTTCATGTAAATGTCACTATTAGCCACTGCTTTGTAGTGACTTTTAATGCTATTCTTTTTTTGTTTGTTTGTTTGTTTTGTTTTTTCGAGACAGGGTTTCTCTGTGTAGTCCTGGCTGTCCTGGGACTCACTCTGTAGAGCAGGCTGGCCTCAAACTCAGAAATCCACCTGCCTCTGCCTCCCAAGTGCTGGGATTAAAGGCGTGCACCAACACCGCCTGGCAATGCCATTTATTCTTATGAGCTACATCTTAACTCTGCTCATTCACACTGCCTGGACGGAGCACTGGATGGGCTCTAGATTTGTGGGCCACACTAGCTGTACATCAGCTCAGGAGCCTTCTCACTGCCCAGTGTGTCAGGTGGAGCTTCTTACATGATACTCTCAGGGTTCCACGAGAAGAGTGGGAAGGTAGGAGGCCTGGGCCTGAAATCTGCAGGTCTTTCCACCAGTCTTTGGGTCACAGCAAATCAAAAACCAGGCCAGATTCAAGAGGTGGTTAAAAAGTAAGGTTTTTAGTCAGTCTCTAGACTAGCCAGAGCCCTCACTCCTCTAGCGAGTTCCTCACAGTGTGCACTGTACCTTGGTGTCTTATCTACTAGCCCAAGCAGAAATGCTGAGGTGTGCTGATGTCCTGCCAACAAGAATTAGATGTCATTGGTTTGCTCCTGGCCAGTAGAGACCTTTGCTTCCCACTGAAGAGCACTTGTTCTGAGTTCTGAACTGTCTATCAACATTATTTATGCACTGCTTCAAGACGGATTCTGTGTTCTAAAGCCAACAGGTCAGGGAAAGTGGTACCTGTCTTCGTGCCAGCACTCTAGCAGCCCAGGCCAGAGGGCTGCAGGTTAAGGACAGCCTAGGTTACATGTGTGGCAAGATCCTGTCTCAAGGGGAAAAAATTGAAAACTCCAAAATAGCAGGTGTTGTGTATACTTGTAATCCTTGCACTAGAGACTGAAGAAACCAAAGTTCTAGACCAGCCTAGTGAGACCTGGGGGGCATGGACTCAAGGGATCCAACTCAGGCTTGTGTGGCAAGGCCTTTACCCACTTGCTGCCACCCCTCCCAGTCTTCTTCCCTGGAAGCAACTGCTCAACCAGAAGAGCTTGCTAAGTTGCCCAGGCTAGCCTTAAACTTACGCCCCTCTTGCCTCTGCCTCCCTACTAGCTGGGATTACTGGGAATCACACACTACATATTCTCCAGTTAATTTTAATGTCTGATATTCACAATTCCACTACAACATCTTTGTCGGAGGATTTAGTATTTAGGTTGTGTTCGGTGAAAAATATAGCTTTGTTTCCTTAAGAGAGCAGTAACCTGAACTTCCTGTTACCTCTGCCTGTGCAGAGGGTAAGATGCAGCCTTGCCCGTCTCCACTGGGCTCCAGCTAAATAAACTACCCCTTTCCTTTTCTTATGTGAACACCGTAACCGACTTAACAGCCTGCCTTCCTTCCCAGCAACATTTAGAAATGTAGAAAATAACATCTATTTCTAAGTGACCGAACATACTAGAGAAGGTAATGGGAGTTTTTCCTTGGCTTCTCCACCCCCACCCCCATCCGAGTCAGAGTTTCTCTGCGTAGCCCTACTGTCCTGGAACTCACTCTGTAGACCAGGCTGCTCTTGATCCGCCTGCCTCTGCTGTGCCACCACTGCCCAGTGACCTTGGAGTATTCTTTTTTAGAAGTTCTTGCCACTGTGCAACACAGGAGATGGAATTACTAAGTGAAAGCTCATGGCTTCCCATCCTCTCCATGGTGTGAACCACCCTGGTAAGTCACCATTGGAGAAGACTGTTATAACTGCATGACAAAACCTAAAGCCCATGCATAGTAAGGTAACTAGTACATTTATCAGCATGGTAGCACACAACTGTAATCCCAGTACTTGAGAGTCTGAGGCCATCTTGGGCTACACAGTAAAAGTACATTCCAAAAACCACAAACCCCACAAGCATACAAAGAGCTAGTTGACATAGAGTGGTTTGTACTGTGTGTGTGAGATGGAAGCCAAGCGAGCCTCCTAGCACTTAGCTGCATCCCAGCACAACACTTCTTAGGACCAGACAACAGGAGCAAAGGAGGCACTTGGAGTGATGCTTTATGAGGACTACATGCCCATGTTACATGCAAATAAAAACACCTACTGGGTGGTGGGATTTGACTGGGTATGTTTGAACAAGCAGTATTGCTCCTGTTAAGAAAATCATGAATTGCCAGGCGATGGTGGCGCACACCTTTAATCCCAGCACTTGGGAGGCAGGGGCAGGCGGATTTCTGAGTTCGAGGCCAGCCTGGTCTACAGAGTGAGTTCCAGGACAGCCAGGACTACACAGAGAAACCCTGTCTCGAAAAGCCAAAAAAAAAAAAAAAAAAAGGAAAATCATGAATCTTAGTCCAGGCTAGCTGTTTAACTATGCCCTTCAAATTGTCCTGGAATTATTCAGAATATTATTATTTATCAGAAGTCCCCTTGGAAATCTTAGGATGTCAGATGTCCTCAGGGACTTAAATCTACAAGTTAAGACTGGACAGCTGTTATCCATACCTTACCCTTGACTGACTAGAAGGCAGCTAGACCCTGCCTGAGAGTACAGTGGTGAGTGGTCAGAGATGACTCACTGCCTGTTCATTGGCCACACAGGACCACTGCTTATGTTTGCATGGAACAGTATACAAATGTATTTGCTGAGAACAGGAAACAAGGCTGCCCGGGGTTCCTCTTACCCACCTATCTCCATGCAGGTTACTCACTAGCTCACCTGAAGGCATGGAGGAAGGCAGCGCTGAGCTTCCTGCTCTTGTCAAATGTGCCGCTGGCACTCTACACTGGCCTCGTTCATCAGAGAGGGGCCCTGGATGTCATGAATCACATTCAGAAAGTCTGCCCCAGAGGTCCTGACCCAACTTCGGCTTCGGTATTCATAATGATGCCCTGCCACTCCACACCTTACTACAGGTGAGGAAGGCAGTTCTGCCTGGGCTCAAGGTCAGCCTGAAAGAATATGCAAACTTGGGGTGTCTCCTTTTCCCTTTCTCCCACAGCCATGTTCACTGCCCACTGTCCATGCGGTTTCTCCAGTGTCCCCCAGACTTGACTGGAAAAACTCAGTATCTTGATGAAGCAGATATGTTCTACGTAAACCCCTTAAGCTGGTTACAAGAAGAGTTTCACAGCAATGCGTCACTCCCCACTCACTTGGTCACCTTCAATGTTCTGGAGAAGGTATGTCAACTCAGATGTTTTCATTAGATTAACAACAATCTGCTTCCCTGATCCCTCTCGGCCTCTGTATGAGTTAGTTCTCTAATGGCTGTGGCCAAACACGTGATCAACAAAAAAAAAAGACTTTAAGGAGAAAGGTTTTATTCTGGCTCAGGTTCAGGACACCTGCCCAGTGTGGCAGAGGCGGCATGGTGCTGGGCAGGAACAACTCCCCTGTTGCAGCTGCAGTGAGAATGTGAGCCTGCTGCCTGGTCTGTGGAAGAGCATGTAATAAGGGGGAACATCCTGGTTCAGTTTGCTCTTCCCTTTTCTTTATTCAAACTGGACCACAGCCTACAGGAAATGTGTCACCAACATTCAGGGCAGGTCTCCCCTCAAGTCTTTAAAAACTTACAAACTTAGGAAATGTGCTTCTTTGCTGCCCGGCTTGTCTCCTCATTGTACATGTGTATCCATATTTCTGCATACACACGTGGAAAGGCCAGAGGTTCAAGTTCACCGATGCTACCCCCTGTTCCTTCCTACCTCATTTTTTGAACCTGGTCTCTCACTAAACCTGGAACATAACAATTATGGCTTGCCACAGCTTCCCAAATCCTATCTCTGCCCCACTCCAATGACCCACAGTTAGGGCTACAGTTATGTGCCACCATGTCTATTTATTTTTAGAGAAAGGGTCTCGCAATATAGCCCTAGCTGTCCTGGAATGCACAGGAATCCATCTGCCTCTGCCTCCCAAGTGCTAGGTAGAACTAAAGATATGTGCCACCCCACCCAACTGCCATGCCCAACTCTTTATGTGGGTTCTAGGGGTCTGAACTCAGATCCTCAGGCTTAGTCAGCAACTAGTTGGCCAAATGAGCCATCTCCTCTGCCCCCCCCCCCCAATGGCTGTCCTCAAATTCAGAGATCTGCCTCCCTCTGACTTCTTAGTGCTGGAATTAAAGGCATAGGACACCACTGCCTGGGCCTAATAGTTTCTTAATCCAGTAAAATTGACAAAATATAATGATTCCAACCCCAATATTCCATAATTGATCTTTTCCCTGGTAAAATCAACCTTGCTCTGTAACTTGCTAGATACGTTTAGCCACCAGTCATGCCTTGACCAGGAATCCTGCTTCCAGAAGGAAAAAGTCACAAAAGGAAGGTTGTAGTTGACAACTCTAGAATTCCTTCAAGTTGCACTTGGCAAACACGACTTTATTTGCTTGCAGGAGATCCATGCCTTCCTCACCTCAGGAAGCTATGAGAGGACCGCTACGTTCTTCCACACTCACTGGCCAGAGCGTCGAACAGGAAGTCACATACATGTCTATGAGCGAAGGCTAACAGGCATGGTCAATACAGGAAGGAACTGAACTGTGAGGACTTCTGCAGAGACATTGGCATAACCGAGAAAAACTGTAGGTGACTTGTGAAATGAGAGGAAGCCCCCGGGGACAGCTGTACCATACACTGTCCTGAGGCATTCTCAGAGAACACTAATACGGCGCTAGACTTGAGAGAGACCTTTAGTTTCCTCACGGTGCAGTTTATTGTTTCTTCCATAGCATTCAGGTGTGCAAGAGAGTTCACAAGACAAGCCAGCAAGCTCTTCACAAGCCAACAGGCTCTTGAACCCACAGAGAGACAAAAGCGTGAAAGTAGAAATGTTAGCACGGAGTCCCACCTTAGCTCAGGCTTGCTGCACACCTCCACACAGCACGTACCGCCCTGGGTGAGCTGAGCTCACACTAAGCTCAGCTACTCAAACCAGGCCTTGTTTCATGCACAGAATGTCTCATGCCTGGTTTCCTTAATAAAACTACCATTTTTTCCCCCAGAGCGGAAAAAAAAAGTTTTTGTTTTTAACAAACCTAAGCTATAGGGAAATGCAAGTTAGTAAGCTTTGCTTTTGCATAATGTAAGGACAGTCATGGGGAGTTCATCTGAATTTCAACATCAAACAAAGTAGAAAGCATCCACATCTCTTAACTCCCTAATCTAACTCAATCATGAATCAGTCAGTACTTAGGGTCAGAAGGTAATTGCCCCAGCTCTATCTCAAGATTTGCCGTGTGTCTTCCATTAGCACGACCGTATTTTTGCCATTTACCTTCCCTTTCATAAGGCTGTGGATGAAGGTGCTTCTGCTCTTGTTTTCGGTGCCTGGAGTTTTCAATATTTACCATACGTTGCTTTTTATCAGGTCGACTGAAAGTAGTAAACACATTTTTTATCTATGTTAGAGTTCAGTTTTCTAAAAGTAAAAATAACAATGTTTTTCTCCACTTATCTATCTGAACACTGCCAAAAGATAAAATATAAAATAAAATCCTATTATCATACCAGGAAAGAGGGGTATTATTTCAACCCTGAAGAAAAAGGATAGACATCAATACAGCTGCACTGGCTGGACGGGGAGACCTCACAGGTGATGAGGAGGAGCAGGAATGTGACCATAAAATAATGAGGTGTTTCCGCTATCACTCCAGTAAGAACAACCAATCTTGTCTCCATTGGCTTTATCCCTCAACTGAGACAATATACACATCTTGCAAAGCAGTCTCCAACACCCTCCCCTTTCCAAGCAAGTGCAGTGAGCAGGCACCACTCTCTTCCCACTCTGCCTGCTGGCTTCTCTATTGCTTTACACAAAGACCTGCACACAAGCACCTGACTTGACATCTCTGGGTTCTTGTTTGTCACTCTATATTCTTCTTGCTTAGCCTTCTCTCTAACCAGCACAGATGTCAGTGTCCCCTGCACTAGACCAATGGGGACTGGCTTTGAAGGGAGTAGAAATGGCTGTGTAACTACCAACCCGTCCTATCCAAGTAAATGTCAACAAATACCTCCAAAATCAATTTGTTTCTGGTTCCTCTTGCTTAGAGCTTCCTTCTGGTATTCTGAGTAATATCAATAGCCAACAGTGAAGTCATTCCAGATAAACCTCTAACACTTACTCTCTACTTCCCTTCACAAGATATAACTGTCTCACTATATGCGTTGTTTATCTTGACTGCTCCTCAGTACCTTCGATGACCTCATTCAGACTCCCATCAGCTTCTCATGTGCAAACAGACCACCACAGTCGGTTTCACACCTTGCCAATCAACCCTCTTTGCTGCTGCCAGTCATCTAAAGAGCTAGGCACCATTCCACCCAGTGACAAGATCCTTCAGAAATTATCTCACAAGACAGATGCTTCAGGACAAAATGGGGACCTTCCTGAGTCATCCCAGCTCACCTGTTTCTGTAAAGTAGTATGTCTTCATTTCTCCGTAGCTTTGCAAATGACCTTCCATTCCAGGGAGGACCCTTCTCTATCCGTGTACTAACCCTCACTTCTCTTCCAAAGTTAGTTTCAAAGCAAGTTTAGATGCAAGGTTACTTCAACATGAAGATTTTCCAACCATCTCTAGACTGCCTGAGGCCACTCCACCTTCATGTCTCCCTGCACACCTAACTCTTGAACAGCAAGTTGTTGTTCACGTTTCCTCCAAGCAGCCTCCAGCACTGCTCATTAAAGCACTAGACATCTGCTTCAGGAACTGAGGACATCAGAAACCAGTCTCATTATTTTATAGGCACACTGCATTTATTCATAAAGATGGAACTTGACTCTCAAAGGTAAACAGACATTTACAGTTACAAAATCAAAAGCTGAAGGACAACAGACACAGTCTTGAAGAACATTATGGGGCTCTGTGGCTCCTGAGCATCCAGCACCCTTCTCAGTAGTAACCCTGCATGAGTACTCCTAAACTCAATAAAAATGACAGTGATTACAGGTGGGCAGCTCTATATGACCCGCGCTTCACATTAAAGTCTTTGTTTCTAGCTTTCTAAGTCAAAGATTAAAGAGAAATAATTTTACTTAATTATATAAACTATACTGAAAGAAGCTAGATTAGCTCAACTAAGTATATATATATGTGTATATATATATATAAGTATATATATAGTCTTTAATTTTTAAGGTAGAAATTCAATCATTTGTTCAAGTCTAAGTGATTGACATGGATTTTTTTCAGTCTGCAATAGTTATAATTTTAAAACTCTGTCTTTCAGTTTATTCTGGATTTCATTGGCAATAAAGCTTGTCTCTTACAAACGGTAACCTTCCAAAAAGCTCAAAGTGTTAAAAAATAAAATAAAATGCTATGCACTGTATCACTGTTAGAAGCTATTATAGTAACATGGTTTTATGTAAACCGACCTGGGTCCGAATGGAAGGGCGAAAACATGCCCAAAGTGTCTATATATACATCCGTCCAACTTCTCCAAATTGTCATCCTCTACTTGATACTCCTTTATGCTCTTAAGGTAGCCTTTCACATCATCAACAAAGTCGGTGAAGAGCTTCTGGTCATGTCTAAAGACACCATCCAGAAAAAACGGGCTGATAAACTGGTCCAGTTCTTTCCAGTGGTGAAAAGTCTCCAGCTCGTTCAGTAAGTACCAGTGGATCAGCTGTCTAAAGTCATTCATCCTCACAGGACTGGCTTTAGTAACAGGGCTAGTGGATTCCTGTCCCCCACATTCAAACAGACCTGAACAAACCCTTCTGGTGGGATGGGTGCCTCTGCAGTCAAGCCCAGCCTTGGACGTGTATGAGTTTGCATTCTTTCTCATTTCTTCAGGGTGACTGGGCTTTCCTCTGCCTCCATCCCTCTGTGCAGAAGGGCCCCTGCAATTCTGGTTTTGGTTTGGTGCCTCCTGCTGTGAGTACGCAGAATAACTATAGCCTGTTCTTGGCTTTTCGGTTGCTGCTTCTTTTGGCGCCCTGAATCTCTTACTGCCCTTTTCACCAAAGATATTCTTGGTAGTGTCTTTGAACTGTCGAAAAGTGGATTTGACTGAATCTGAGAACTTTTTCAGATTTTCCTTCACAGCTTCCTTCGCCTGTTTGATTTTTTCTTTATGATGTCTCACAAACTCCTTGGTAGAATTCTTCATAGCATCAAATGTTTCCTTAACTGTCCCTAGAAATGTCTCCTTCGACTTGCTCTTCGCCCTGTGGCTTCCTCTGCTTCCTCTCTTCCTCCCATCCATCTCCTCCTTCCCATGTTGATCCTTCGCCTCGACGTACAGTCTCTCCCACAAATCGGAGCGCTGCTGCTCAAAGGTGAGCTTCTGCGCCAGCTCAGCAAGCCTCTGTTTTAACAGCACGACTTCCTTCTCTTCAGTTTGCACACTAGGAGAATCTGCACGGCTCTGTGCCTGGCGAGGGACCAACTGCTCAAGTTCTGCCTGCAGAGCCATTGCTGTGAGCTGTTCTCTCTCCAGGTCCCTTTTCAACATCTTTGCTTCCTTCAAGAGAGTCTCCCTTTCATTAAGGAATCTATTTGTTTTCTGTTTTTCCACTTCTAAGTACTGCTTAAGAACCTGGTTTTCCCTAGCTAACTGAGTACTGGTGCCTCTGTCCTCCAACAACCTGATCTGCTCCCTTAGCTGCCGCAACTCTTCCTGTGATGAAGCCAGGGCTGCTGCTTCCTTCTCCAGAGATATTCGCAAATACTGGTTTTCTGCAGCAAGGTTCTTCTTCTGAGTTTCAAAGGTAACCTTTTCTGATTCAGTAACGGTCCAACACCTCTCAAGGCTTTCTTTCAATGACTAAATTTTTTTTTTTAAATGAAAGAGAAGAGAAATGTTAAGTGCTTGAAAGTTCAATCTAAATCCTTAATCATGTAACAACCATACCCTTTACTGCCTATGTGTGTGTGTGTATGACCATGTGCACAAATCCTTTGGGTATGGCTAAATGGCGTTAAAAATTGAAAAATAAATGCTCAATGCCACTTGCAATATATTCAAGAGGCTTCTCATTCTTAAAGAGAAACAGAAGGTAAAAGTGTCACATGGAAGAAAATGAGTAGCAGGCAGGCATGTCAAATCAAGAACACTGTTGAGAAAGGAAAATTGAAACTAGAACAAGTAGGCATAATTCAATATGTCTCTAACAGCCTAAAGGCCACAGACTGACTAACAGACCCAAGGCCCCAGAGTCCGTGCACAGTGCTGCATACAGACACATCAACAGATCACACCCTTAGCTCTACGAGGGAAGCCCTCCCATCTTGTTACCACAGTAGCTGTCCTGAAAGGTGCCTACAGAGTTTAGAGAACTAACATTTTATTCTATTTATTCATTTATTTTCAGAAAGGGCCTCTCTATATCACCCTGGCTGACCTATCACTCATTCTTTAGACCAGGGTGGCCTCAAACTCAGATCTGCTTGCCTCTATCCCACCACACCCAGCAACTAAGAGATTTTAAAGTTAGTTGCATTTGCCTCCTGTAAGTAATTTGTATATTTATATCTCCATATCCCCAGACTCAGTACTGATGAGAATAAAAAAATATTCAGGGTCTGGAGAGATGGCTCATAGGTTAAGAGCACTGACTGTTCTTTCAAAGATCCTGAGTTCAAATCCAAGCAACCACATGGTGGCTCACAACCATCCATAATGAGATCAGATGCCCTCTTCTGGGGTGTCTGAGGACAGCTACTGTGTACTTACATATAATAAATAAAACAAATCTTTAAAACAAATATTCAGAAAGCAGCATGGCATGGCAGTAGCCATCTTTAATCCCAGCACTAGGGAGGCAGAAAAGGCTGCCGTGTCAGCACAGAATCTCATGGAAACATCTCTGCACACAGAGGACAGCCTGAATCCTACTAACATAGGTAAGTACTTTCCCATTCTTAAAGAGAAATGGAAGGTAAAAGTGTCACATAGAAGAAAATGAATTCAGAAATAAACAAAATAAGTAATAGAGTTTTATACGTGAGAAATAACTGAAATAGTTGTTTCCCTAAGTCATTAATCTTCAGAAAAAAAAAAAAGAAAGAAAGAACAGATTTAAAAGTATAGCTTGCAGGCTGAGCATGTGGCAGTGGCAAGTGCTTGCCTAGCGTGTGTGAGGCCTTAGCTCAATCCTCAGCACTGCGGCACATACACACAAAACTGTTGTTTGCAAGCCTGATTTGCTGGCAGAGGTGCCTGCTGCCAGACCTGCCGACCCGAGCTGGATTCCACAGGACCAGCACGGTAGATCAGAGAACTGACTCCTGAACGTGATTTTCTGATTTCCACATTTATGCCATGCATGCAAAGTGCTTTGTATGTACATACACACATAGATCAGTTTTTTAAAATCTTTGAAGTTAGATACTTGGACTAGAACTAGATCTGCTAGCCTTGCAAAGTTACTTAGCCTATCTGAACCTCTTTCTGTTTATAAAAAGATCCCTCAAGACTGCCAAGAGAAGGAAGTTACATTGATGCATGCCAATGTGTGAAACAGGTATAAAAGTACGAAACAACTTAACACTACTTTTAACGTTTTTACTACATTTGTGTGTGTGTGTGGGTGTGCATGTGGAGGTAAGTGGACAGCGTGTGGTTGTGGGAATCTGTTCTCTCCTGTTACCATGTAAGGCCTGGGGACTGAACTCAGATGCTCAGGCCTGGCAGCAAATGCCTCTCCCTGCTGGCCCAGCTCTCTCATCCACTACTCTTCATTGTAACAACACCTAACTACTTCACTGCTGGCCCACCTCTCTCATCCACTACTCTTCATTGTAACGACACCTAACTACTTCACTGCTGGTTTCTACTTTTCTTCTTCTTTCTGAGGCAAGGTGTCGCTAAGTAGCACAGGCTAGTCTTGAACTTGGCCTGATTCATGCTGCCTAGGTTCTCAAGTGCCAGGACAGGATTACAGTGTGTGTGTGTGTGTGTGTGTGTGTGTGTGTGTGTGCCCTCACACCTATTAGTTATTTTTCAATGTTAAATTAATACATACCTTGAAGTCTAGAAAAGACTCTTGTTCCTGCTTGCATTGTGAAAAATAATCCTTCACACCATTCAGCTCATCTCCATGTACCTTTCTGACTAACTGCTGACGCTTCTGAATCTGGATTGTGCCTGAAAGGAAAAACCATTACAGATAACGTAACTGCCGCTATTCAAAAATGCACAACACATGCGGCTTACACTAGCTCTTTAACCTGGGTAAGGACATTCTACTCTAAAACATTCATGGTGTCATTCCTCAAACAACACTGGATGCTAATGCATAGGACAAGCAGGTTAATGATGCAACTTAATTCATTCAGCATGCATATAAGAACATTTAAGTAGTTCACTACCCTTCCAAAGAAAAACACAGACCACTCTAGTAATCCACCTTCCCCCCAAAAAAAACAACTTCTCATCTTGCTATACCAACAGCACTTAGTTTTGAGAACACTGAAGTAAAGTGTTTCAATCTCTTTAAACAGAAAAATAAGCCCTCGGTGGAGTTATTTTCCTACAGGTTAAGTGTCAGAGAAAATGAAAATGTATGTTTCTTAATAATTTGCCTACAGGCTACAACTCAAACACTGAAATATAACACAGGAAATAACTAATTATAAATACCCATCATTCTCAAAGACAATTTTCTATTTTACTTATTTATTTATTTATTTATTTATTTATTTATTTAGAGACAGGGTCTTAAGTCTTCTAGGATAGAGTTCAACTCCCTATTTACCTGAAGATGATCTTAAACTCTTGATTCTCCTGCCTCTACTTTTGTTTGTTTGTTTGTTTGTTTGTTTTTATGAGATGGGGCTTTTCTGTGTAACTGTTCTGGCTGTCCTGGAACTCATTTGTAGACTAAGCTGGACTTGAACTCACAGAGCTCCACCTATTTTGCCTCCTGAGTGCTGGAATTAAAGCTGTGTACCACCACCACCACCCTGGCAAAGAGGTCTTTTGTTTGTTTGTTTTTGAGACTGAGTGTCTTGCAGACCAGGCTGGACTTGAATTAACTAAGAACTGGAGAATGATCATGAACAACTTCTTCTGTACCTACCTCTAGGGTGCTAGGATTGCACCAATTCCTAGTTTTTATGTTGAACCAAGACTTGAACCCAAGAGTTTGTGCATGCTAGGCAAACACTCTACCAAGAGAGCTACATCCCTTCTACTTTTTAAATACTGAGGTTACGTTTTAAAAATTATATACACATACTATTTTGGGAGAGGGACATATGCATGCCATGACACAAATGTGGATGTCAGGGAAAATTATAAGAATTGGATCCCTCCTCTCCCATGTAGACTCCGGGATCAAACTCAGGCCATCAGACTTGAAAGTAGCACCCTTACCCATGAAGCTATCTGACAGACCCTCACAGCCAAATATATTAAGAATTCTGCAATAGGGCAAGGGCAATGGAAGAGCCTCTACCTACCATCCGCAAAGCCCTCAAAACCCAGTACTAGGACAATTCCTTCATATTTGACCTTAAATTCAAAATGTTATTTTGCCAAGACAAGCTGTTTGCATGCTCCTACTACATGTATCATACATGAAAACAAAACAAAACAAAACAAGACAAAGAACACCACTAAACCAAAAAGCGTATCTGGCCCTAGTGGGCCTGCCTGCCGGTACACGCTGAAGTTTAAACAGAAGATGTAAAAATCCCTTTAATTCCTTCTCCAGGTCTTGAAACCACGTTTGAACATCACTTAACAATCTAGGAGTGGGGAATTCAGTTGGGTTGTAGAAGACCTAGCACATCATCTAACTACTTCACTGTCTCGCAGGACTCTTCCACTAAGGAACCATTTATTTCAAATGTAAAGCAGCTAGCACACTTCCTGAATTGTTGACAGACTACCAAACTAAAACTCTAGGCTGGAAACCCCCAGTGCCTTCTCACCTCTTCCTCGTTCCTTCACTCTAATCCCCAAGGCCTGCCTTTAGCACCAGTAAACAGATTACAAAACCCACAGCAGTTCCATCTGGCCACTAGCTTCTTTTATTTTTACCTCTTTCTTTTCACTGTTTTTTTTTTTTTAACTGTTGTTTTTAGTTGCTCCATAAATCAAACTTTCTCACTCAACATCCCAAACTGTCTTCAGACACCAGAAGAGGGCATCAGATCCCATTACAGATGGTTGTGAGCCACCATGTGGATGCTGGGAACTGAACTCAGGACTTCTAGAAGAGCAGTCAGTGCTCTTAACCACCGAGCCATCTCTTCAGTCCCCTTAGAGACATCTTTTATCTATAATCTAGGTAAATTTTGTTTCCAAACAAGGTTATTATAGAGTTCCCATTGCAGGAATGGTCTACTTTCCCTCCTGCCTGTCATAAGCTTACTAAAAGCCCATTTAAAGATGACTGAGTAAGTTGATATAGCCACGGATCTCAATGTTTCTCTGTACTGCATAATTTCTCATCTAGTTCTACTTACACCCTCAAATTGGCTGGACAACCTGTCAACACCTTCTACCTAAGTGTAGAAAGATGAGCAAGGACAGAGAAGCACTTCAAACATGAATTTGGTGTTAGCTTTCTTATAGATTATTTATCCTCTCTGCTAATTTTTATCTTTTTCCAAAAGTTCAGATGCACTTTTAGAATCTGAATCGTGTCAAACAGCTAGAGTACAATGTGTCACTCTTTTGCTTTCTCTTCTAGTACAGACAGGAAACCCCAGTTATTCAGAGTCAAGACTGGCTGTGTTCTAGTAGATTGTTTCTATCACATGGCTGCTTATGGGTACAGATCTCAGAGAATGGATGTTAGCATGGAGCTCAGTGCCCAGCACAGGCCAATGTCCTGCCCTGTAAGTGAGAACACTGAGAGGTCACTGAATCAGTGCTCACACTTATGTAACTCACTTCAGGATTCCCACACTGTGATAAGGCAAAGATTAAAATGTATAGGAAGGAAGATAGTGTGTTAATTTTGTTAATTTTGTTTTAAAAGGACTGTTCTAAACTCACATTTCCAAAGTCATGCAAATTGTGAGATTTTAGTCATCTGTATTAATATTCAAGTTAATAACCAATTCTTGGCTTTTAATAGAAAAAAAGATTTTAGACCTTTTCCCTTGTTTCCTTCATTTTTACCTGTAGGGGGGCAAAAATACACTCAAAACCACTGAGAAAATGTGTGCCTCAGAGCACATTGCTGAGTAAGTACTCAGGACACACACCGACAGGCCTCCCCATGAGCCCAAACACCACCCCAAGCTGAACAAAGGAAACATCATTCAGTAACTTTGACTTTAGCAAGTATGGACTGCCCTGTCATTTTATTCCAATATCACGCTCTATTAAATACCCTTACCACATTCATGAAAGAACGTATTATTGGAAAGAACTATTAAAACAGAAAATTGAAGTATAAGTTAGGTAGACCAAGAAAAGGAATAAATCTAAAAGTAGTTTATATAGGCAAACTAAGATTTTCAAATTGCCAGGCATGATGGCATAGACTTTTAGTCCAGCACTTGGGTGGTTAAAGACTGATGGAGCTCTGAGTCTGAGATCAGCCGGGTCTACACAGTGAGTATATGGGTTTGGTGCAGGAGATTGACCTCTGGAAGAATAGCCTAGCAAGTGCGCTTAACCACTGAGCCACCTCCCCACCCCCAACTTCAGATTTTTAATCTCGTCTTCTTACTTAAAAAAAAAAATACATAGCACAAATATGTATGTTACTAGTCCTTACTTATACTTGAGATTCTGATGGTATAGGAAGCTGGTTGGAGACCAGCTTGATCTTGTCTTAAAAAAAAAAAGGAATGTTGATGCTTTGCTTTAGAACAGGCTATCTCAAATTCTGAAGACTCAGCAATCCCCCACTCCCTGAGTAAAGGAGCTGACTATAGGGACAGGCCCAGTGCCCACCACTGACCGTTTCTCGCCATTCTGTCTTGCTGCTGTAGGCAAGTAGCTTCTGCACACGTGTCTGCAAACACTCACCATAGAAATGCCAAATCCCATGCTGATGGCGATCACCAAGGCCAGGTGTCTGCAGACACTCACCATAGAAATGTCCAAATCCCATGCTGATGGCGATCACCAAGGCCAGGATAACACACTTGTTGAGACCACCACTGAAGTGGCGTTTACTTGGCTCCTTGGAGGGCTCGTCTTCTGGCTCAGCGAGTGGAAGCTCCTCGGATTCCGAGAGAGATGCGGCTTTCTTCCTGTTACGGCGGCGTCTAGGAGCAGGGCTGGCCTCGTGGCTGCTGTCATCGCTACTGGATTCCCCATCACTAGGCTGAGATGAAAAGACTAGTTTAAAAAGAAAAATGTTGATATTTAAGTACACATTCTCAGAAAAACCTTGCCAGTAAATATGCCAATAATCAATGCTAGCCTTTAACATGAAAAAGCCAGAAAGAGAAACACACACAAGAACACGCTGTTCATTTACCAACACCAAACCAGACCTAAGCAGAAACAAATATTTCAGTTAAGGAAAAAAGAAACCCTGTCTTTTCATTCAACTTCATTGCTTCTTGAGGGGACAGGAAATATGAAGTACTTCCTGGTCTCTTACAACAGGTCCCTACCCCACCATGCAGGTCCGAGCACCACACACAGTTCACAAAGTTCCTGAAGTCAGGTGGGCCCCTCCCTTCCACTGCTGCTCTTAACAGGTTGAGGATTGCACCCACTAGTGAGTATGTCAGCCAGAGAGGAAGTGACACAACTGCTCTCCCCCCTTGCTAAGGTGCAGTCTGTGCTGCTCCTTCACAGGAAGAAACAAAAACTGCACAAAAACATCTCCAATCCAGGAACAATCCCTTGGAGATATCATTGGCAGCTTCTTGCACATGTCATTCCTTAATTCTATCCCATGTTTCAATGAATTATTGACAAGAAAACTTAGTGCTAATCTCTAGAGGCCAGTTAGAAGGAAAGAGAAGATGTGAACTTGAATTTAACAGAGCTCCAAAACAGTACACACTCATGCAACCAAAAACGCCAGCCTTTTAGAAAGCAGGCTGTCCATGCCACAGAAAAGCTGGTGTCTACATCAGGCAATGCTTTCTAAAGATCGAGTGTGGAGAATGTAGGTCATGTTCACATGACAACAGAGACATCATCACTGCAGAATGAACATATCCTAATGCTTAGTGACATGGGAGTCACTGAGGGGTCACTGTGTGGTGACCTCATGCCCCTCATGCTTAGCATGTGTCTGGTTATTCTTGATCACTAGTTCTCCCAAGATGCCACTGCCTCAGCTGTGAGGTCCATTTCTTAGATAAAGAGAAAGAGAGGAAGACTTAAACCAAGCATTACACGATATAAAGGCATCCAGATCAGGGCTGGGATACTGAAGTAATACCTTCTGACAGAAGCGCACTGTGTCAATGTAAAAGGCAAACTTTTCTCCAAATCGCTTAAAAATGTCTCCAAATCTACAACGCATATTGCCTTCATATATATATGAACAAACCACCTCATAGATATTAATAGTCATTAACTACCTAATGCTTCTATCTTTACCTCATACATGTAATGGTGGAAATATTGGATTTCTAAATTTCCTGTCCAGCATAATTTGGTCCACAGTGTAAGCAGCAAAGCAATGCAGAGGCATGCAGTAAGCTTAGCCAGCCTGCTTCTGGGCTCTTTCAGATCAAGACTGTCTAAAGCACTCAGCATGTCAATAGTAAATGTGACTAGCCCAGCTCCAGAAGCCACTCAGCTCAGCTCAGCTCAGCTCAGCTCAGCAGCAGTCACTCCACCTTGGAGAGCGAGCTGGCTAGGAACACGTAGTCTCAGCTGATCATCCCATCCCCTTATGCATTCAGGAATCTTCCACAGCTTCTCCCACCACCTTTCTTTTGTGAATAAACAGGAAAAAAGATGTAGAAAGCTTCATTACAAATAATAAAGGAAAAAATAAAAATACAACTTTCACCAGTTAACACTGTTATCTATATGAGATTAAAATCCAATGACTCTCATTAGAAACATACACAAGAACTTCACTACAGCAATCGCCTTCACCTTCTGGGTAGGAGGGTTGGTTGGCCAATGGAAGGTAGTAGTTTTCTTAAACAAACAAAAGCTGCATATCTATTAGAATCACACAAAAACATGAAGCTGAAAAGCTGTAAGAAAAAAAGAATCGGAGAACAGAACGGAGTAACTAAGGCCTCACCCAATGAGGCCTGGCTGTGTAGCTTTTTCAGTGCAGCCTAAAATTTACCATTATTTTTAAACATTGTCTTTTTTTTTTTTTTTTTTGGATTTTCGAGACAGCGTTTCTCTGTGTAGCCCTGGCTGACCTGGACCTCGCTCTGCAGACCAGGATGGCCTTGAACTCAGAAATCTACCTGCCTCTGCCTCCCAAGTGCTGGGATTAAAGGCATGAGCCACCACTGCCCGGCAAACATTGTCTTTTTACAAGCAATTTTAATAGGATGGATTATAATTGGTTAAAAAAATGCTTAAATTGGGTGTGGCCATACACACCTGATCCCAGCACTCAAGAAACAGAGAGAGGTCAATTTCTATGAAGTTGAGGCCAATCTGGTCTATAGCCAATTCCAGGCCAGTCAAAGATACATTATAGGACCCTATCTCAAATTAAAACACACACACATAAACACATACACAACACACACCCTTAATATTTCTGTTAACTAGTTCTGAAACATTCATAGATCTTTCAAAGAGGCTATCAAGCCAGAACCCTGGGCTTTCAGGTGCAGTCTCCATCAACAGCACGTGCCCTTCAGCTACACGCCTACCAGAGTCCATGCTTCTTAAACCAGAGGCAGACAATTATAAATGGATAATAAATATATCGAAAGGGCAAAAACTAAACATGATGGAATTGAAAAACTCAAAAGGAACCTAACTGCACGGAGTGTGTGAAGGCCTTGACATCTGGGTACCTGTTGAATTCCAACTTTTTAGAAATACAGTCACACATCTGTATCTCAGGCTCAACAAAGGATGGATTAAAAATATTCAGAAGACATTCCTTCTGCTCTGAACACATACAGACTTCTTATTACCATTCCCCAACAACTTACATACATAACACTAACGTGTCAGACATGAGTGTTACATGGAGACAGGATGTGGGTGTTTTGTGACATAATCCCAGATGAAGCAGGCAGACTGTCAAATCCAAGGCTACTCAAGGCTACCCAGTGAGGTCCGGGACAATGTGGAGATACTATCCCCAAACAAACCAACAAAAAAGCCAAGAAACGGGGCTGGCAAGATGGCTCAGTGGGTAAGAGCACAGACTGCTCTTCCAAAGGTCCTGAGTTTGAATCCCAGCATCCACATGGTGGCTCACAACCACCTGTAATGAGACCTGACACCCTCTTCTGGTGCTGTCTGAGACAGCTACAGTGTATTACGCCAGAGCGAGAAGGGCCAGAGCGAGCGGGGCTGGCAGAGGTCCTGAGTTCCATTCCCAGCAGCCACACACATGATGGCTCATGGCCACCTGTTCAGCTACAGTGTACTCATACACATAAAATAAATAAAGTAAATCTTAAAAAAAAAAGCCAAGAAACACATGAGGCATTATATTACCTTAAATTGGTCATTGTTTGATTCTGGCTGTCAAATGTATACAAATTAATAGAAAAATATAAGGAGCTAATCCAAACTATATATTCTTGGCTTTTCAACAGATTAGGAAGTTATTAAAACAGCAGTTCTAAATGGAGTTACAGGTCTCCACACTCCGACTTTAAATGATCACTTTGGGTTAATTAATAGAACTGAGTTAGCTACAGGCTTCTTTAACATTTTCTAGGACCTTTATGTTCAAGTATTTTGTGTCACATTGAAAGATACTACATGTTCAGAAACCAGAGGTTAAGAATTGTAGAAGAGCGGGGCGGTGGTGCACACGCCTTTAAACCCAGCACTTGGGAGGCAGAGGCAGACGTATTCCTGAGTTCTGAGTTCAAGGACAGCCTGGTCTACAGAGTGAGTTCCAGGACAGCCAAGGCTACACAGAGAAACCCTGTCTTGAAAAAACAAAAACAAACAAACAAACAAAAGAATTGTAAAAGAGGCTGGGTGGTGGCACGGGCCTTTAATCCCAGCACTCAAGAGGCAGACATAGGCAGATCTCTGAGTTCAAGGCCAGTCTGGTCTATAGAGAGCAAGTTCCAGGGCAGCCAGGGCTACCAAGAAAACCTGTCTGGAAAAAAATTGTGGAAGTTGGGAATGATGGCACTTGCCTGCAAATCTGCAGGCAAAGCCTAGGCTACACAGCGAGTATAAAAACAGCCAGAGTTACAGAGCTAGACCCTGCTATGCTGCAATCAATCAATCAGATATTAAAAGACAAATGCACCTTTTAAGGACTCGAGACTTTAATAAACTCAATGTAGCAGACTGCTTACCTAGCATGTGCAGTATCTGGAGCTCAGTCCCCAGTATACCCCTACACACACACACACACACACACACACACACACACACACACACACACACACACACAAGTAATGTGTCAAAGAAAGAACACTGAGCTCAGCTGTAAGGGCCAGGAAAACACTGTAACAAATTTTATCAAGATTTTCTTGAGTTTCAGAGAAATTATTTAAGAAATTGAAAGCCAGATCTGGAAAAGAAGCCATTAAATAAGATGCCAGAGGTTCGCTGCTGCCACAGCTCCATACCGGGTTCCGGCTGGCAGAAGGTGTACTGGCTGCTGGAAGAGGAACCCATGTGAAGGTCATCTGAGCTGGGCGCTTTTTGAATAATTCTAACTTCCTGGATCCCCATTTCTTCCAGCTTAGGAGGTTCAAGTGTAACAATATCCGAATCGTCACTAGTAGTTCCAAAATAGACATTGTCTTCAGGCAAAGTTGCTTCCTCCACCTACAGAAGCAAATTTTACAGGCAGTAAGCTCATTAAATTTTGGTGTTTTAATAGGCAGTAAGTCTTAAATTTTCTTCACAGTTCAAAATATAAGACACTTAGTTCATTCTTTTTGTATTCTCTCCCCCCCTTCCCTTTTCTTTTCAATACTGGGGATGGAGCTCAGGGCCTTGTGCATGCAGTGCTTCGGATCTACCACTGGACACCTCCCCTAGCCCTTAGAGACAGCGCGATTTCTATCCAACAGTAAAGGATTATGCAATCACAGGCTCACTTTTTTTTAAACTGAAGACCTCAAAGCCATCCATAATGCTAAGACTTAGATGAGATGACTGTCTCCTCCCACTGTGCTTCAGAAACTGAAGAGACTGCTCAGCCCTGCTATGACCACAGGACATGAAGAATCCACTTACTTCAGTAGTCCAGAGTTTACTGGCACAAAATAGTACTTCCAGGGAGTACGTAACAGACTGATTCAACAGCTAGGCAATGTACTACAGTCTGAATATGTCCCCTAGAATTCATTAAAACTTGGGCTAGAGCTGGGTGGTGGTGGCACATGCCTTTAATCCCAGCACTTGGGAGGCAGAGGCAGGCAGATTTCTGAGTTCGAGGCCAGCCTGGTCTACAGAGTGAGTTCCGGGACAGCCAGGGCTATACAGAGAAACCCTGTCTCGAAAAAACAACAAAACAACAACAACAACAACAACAAAAACCTTGGGCTAGCACATGCCTTCAATCTCAGTACTCAGATGGACCTCTGTGAGTTGGAGGCCAGCCTAGTCTACTTGCTGAGTTCTAGGACAGAGGGGCTATGTAGAAAGACCCTGGAAACAAAACAAAACACCAACAGCAACTATGAAAACTCAATGAGCTGAGGAGATGGGGAGGATGCTGTCTGAAGAGCCACACAGCACAATGCCATTCGGCCATTCCCTTTCTCTGTCACCCAAAGACATTGCATGTTTTCCCTACAGAGAATGTAGCCAAAGGTACAATCACCACACACCAAACCAGTTACTAGCACCTTCTTCTTGGATTTCCCAGCCTCCAGAACTGAACTATAACTTACTCGACAGCAAGACCTCTCCACTCTGGACCACCTCATCAACACTGAGGGGTTATTTACTTCTGTATCTGTTTAAGTTCTGCACATGTCTATCTGTTCACCGAGGCCAGAGGAGGGCATCAGATCCACGGAGCTGAAGTTACAAATGTTTGCAGAACACCCAGCTTATTCCACCAGGTGTGGTGAGATCTGAACTCAAGCTCTTAGGATTGAGCCGCAGGTATTTGTTGCCACTGAGCCATGTTTCCAGGACCTTCCAGAAAAGAATTATTCTTTATGTTACTCAATCTCAGCAGGAAGGGACTACAACGCCATGGAAAGGCTGGGCGGTGGTGGCACACGCCTTTAATCCCAGCACTTGGGAGGCAGAGGCAGGCAGATTTCTGAGTTCAAGGCCAGCCTGGTCTACAGAGTGAGTTCCAGGATAGCCAGGGCTACATAGAGAAACCCTGTCTTGAAAAACAAAAACAAAACAAAAACAAAAATACCACGAAAAGATTATGCAGCCAAGTAGCTATATTAAAAGACAACTGTAACAGCCAATATTTAATTTGTTATCAAATGTAAGTTAACCTTCATTTTAGACTTTCACTCAGTAAATTATGAATATGATTCAAGAATTAAATCTACTTCCAAAAATAATCACAATGTAGATTAAAGGAATAGTTTAAACTATTCTAAAAGTAGCTAATTAGATTAAACTAGCAGATAGTCAGAAGGGTTAGAAGAGTTTCTTGTCTTCTAGTCACAGTCAGCTGAGAGGGTGACCTAGGGCCATAGTCTTGTTTAGAGTCCTGTTCTGAAACCCAAAAGAAGTTAGCTTTAACCTTAAAACTGAGAGATTTTTTTCACTAGATTTTCTTATAATTTAGGTAGGAATAGAATGCTTAGCTATAAACAGGAAAACAGTGCTTATCAAATATCCACAGAATGGAATAAAAGTTTACCTCAACTGCTGACTTGGTTTCTCTCATTGATGACAACATGGTTCCTCCCATTGGTGACACACTGTTTGTGCTGCTTTCTGGTATAAAACCAAAATCAACGTCGTTATTTCTTTTGTTGAAAACACTCTAATTGTACAGCCTACATATCATTAGTCCCTCTGCTCTTGCTAACAAATTTAATTACTTATAAGTGGTGAAGGAACAATTTCACACAGGGAATGTAACTCACTACAGGTTCTCAGGTGCCAGCAGCCTGCTAACTATTCTGAGATACTTGCTGGCAGGTTTTCGACTTAAACAAGTCCACTGAATGAACATCTTGCCAATGGCAATCAAAGATGATACCCCCATCTCCAGAAAAAAAAAAACGGGAACTTAACTTACCTCCAATTCCATGCCCCACATAAAGACCGTGCAGCTCCTCTTGTTCTAATAAGGAACATTCTAGAGTCAGTCCACAGTTGTCACTGGCTGTGGCAGAATTCACGATCTCTATATCAGAGCCCTAGGGGAAAGTGGTAATTATTAATTTAGCTATTTACTCCCTAAGACTGGATTTGACTGATGATATGTAGAAAGTTCCAGATGCTATCACACTCTAAACAGTATCTATCCTGACTGGCTTTGTTCAACTCAGTCTATACAGGCCTGCAGGAGGAGGATTGCAAAATGGAGCCATAGACTTCAAGTCAATGTCAGGTGAACACAGGATGACTGTGCTATTTGGTGAGACTAAAAGCCAAACCCTGAGTCCTGCATGTCTGCACTATGGGGTTGGAGAGAGCTCAGGAGTTAAGAGCAGTTGTTGTTCTTCCAGGACCCAGGCTTGATTCCCAGTACCTACATGATGGCTCACAACTTAACTCCAGTCCCAAGAGAATCACCACCCTGTTCTGGCATTCTCAGGTACTGCATGCACATGGTATGTGAGACCAGGGGACCACTTGGAGAGTGGGCTTTCTCCTCCTACCCCGTCAGTCCCAAGGACCCTCCTCAGGAAGTCAGACTTCACAGCACCCGGGCCATGTCAGTGGCCTCCTCTTTTGATAGATGCTGCTTTGTAAAAGACATGACTAAAAAACTGTTCTAAACCTTTAATTATCACAGTAATTATTTCTATATACCATATAAACATCAAGTAGCAATTAAATGCCTACAACACAAGCACTTGGGAGGTGGGGCAGAAGACTTCCATTTGGAGGGCAGCATGGGTTCCACAGTGAGTTTAAGGCCACACTGGGCTACATTGGGACCCAGTCAAAAAAATCAAATCTCATGAAGTAAGAAATACTTACACCAGGCGGTGGTGCACGCCTTTAATCCCAGCACTCAGGAGGTAGAGGCAGGCGGATTTCTGAGTTCAAGGCCATCCTGGTCTACAGAGTGAGTTCCAGGACATCCAGGGCCACTCAGAGAAACATTGTCTCAAAAAACCAAAAAAGACATAAGAGTGTAGTTGTTCCAGGCAGCACTTGACCAAGAACTTTGAGGCCAGACCATCAAAGGTAAGGAAGTCAGCTAGAATAATGTAGAAGATTCCAGCTATGGTTTTCAGCAGTACCCAAAATCCTGGATGCTACTCTCTGGAGAAGTAGCATACTCTAGATTATGAACAACTGCTGTCCTCCACACATATAAATCTAAAATACATATTTTTTCTTATTAAATTCTGCACTTCATTAAAAGAGGGGGAGCGGGGCTGGCTATGTTCATGCCTCTAACCCCCGTACCTGGGAGGTTGAGGCAGGAGGGCTGCCCTGAGTTTTAAGCCAGCCTACGTGACAGAAGGAGACTTTCTCAAAAACAAAACAAAAGCCAGGCACACTAGCACACACCTATAATCCCAGCTCTGGAAGAACTGCTGTGAGGCCAGTTCTGGGCAGCCACAGCTACACAGTGAGGCTTTACTGTCTCAGTACAACCAAAACACCCTGCACCCTGACTGTGCTGGCACAGCCATCAGCCCGGCCTATGGAGGCAGAGACAGGAGGATTCCAAGTTCAGGAAGATCAGCATGAGCTGCACTCCAAGACCACCTAGGGCAACTTATTAAGACCCTATATCAAAGTTTTGTCTGTTTTAAAAAAAACTAGGGCTATATGTAGCTCAATGGTATTTAGTAGCCAAATTTAATATGGGTGAGAAAACAGCCAACTATAGACAAAGGAAGCCACGCTTACCTAGAAAATACTGACCTTCATAAAGTAGTTTCTGTCACAGCTAACAACATATCGGAGAACATACCTCATGATTGATGACAGTCCAGCCACAAGATGAGTCACTGTCACTGGAACTTTCAGACATTTTTCAGGTCTACAATATAAGAACATACAATGAAATATGGAACACATATTAAAATGTCTGTAAAACCTCTACCACACAGCATAAAACCTCCAGGTAAAAGTGAGACTACGGGCTGGAGAGATGGCTCAGTGGTTAAGAGCACTGACTGCTCTTCTAGAGGTCCTGAGTTCAAATCCCAGCAACCACATGGTGGCTCACAACCATCTGTAATGAGATTGAATGATCGAATGCCCTCTTCTGGTGTGTCTGAAGACAACTACAGTGTACTTCATAAATAAATAAATCTTTAAAAAAAAAAAAGTGAGACTACGCCACAGGTTTTCCATACTGACCATACAGCTGCACACTTACAAAAATAAACCAAATTGCTAAGCTGTGGGAACCCTCCTGAGCTAAAGCAACCTGCTCAGCTGTGCTTCTGCAACCAACAGAAGTTATATCTGAAAGTGAGGCATGCCTAGGATCCTGCTGGCAAACGGTAATTGGACCAGACAGCAGCAGTGAAAGTCTACTTTCAACCAGCAGTGAGCTGTGAAAAGCCTCAAAGGGCGGGGCGGTGGTGGCGCATGCCTTTAGCCCCAGCACTTGGGAGGCAGAGGCAGGCGGATTTCTGAGTTCGAGGCCAGCCTGGGCTACAGAGTGAGTTCCAGGACAGTCAGGGCTACACAGAGTCCCTGTCTAGAAAAAAGAAAAAAAAAAGAAAAGAAAAGAAAAGCCCCAAAGGCCAAGCTCAAAAACATGAAAGTTTTAATTAAAATAACTATTATCAATACCTCAATTGGTTTTATAAAGGGTGGTTTCAAACCTAAGACACACGGAGAATGACCTATTTTGTCCTGAAGCAGCACCCTGCTCAGTGCTGCCTGGTCTGTCTTCCATCTGGAAAGCCTTTACATTGTCACCCCATACTAGCTAGCCCAGGCTACCCTTGAGATTATCCACCTCTTTAACTAGCTTCTGGCCATGCACAGACACTATCAAAGTGTTGGATCTAACCTAAAGGTTGTGTTTCCAACACAACTGTATCCAGGGGTTGGGACATAGCTCAGCTGGTAGCATGCCTAGTTGGGTTTCATTTCCAGCACCATGTGACCTAAACATGCTGGCACCCATCTGTAATCCTAGCATCTGAGGCAGAGTCAGAAGGATCAGAAGTTCAAGGTCACTCTTGGCTACACAGCAGTAAGTTCCAGGCCAACCTGGTATTTAAGACACACTTAAGAAGTTGCCCCACCCTCTGTTCTGCTCTAAGAATAACTAGTCTGCAATGACCTTCCCAAGGCTCCTGGACAGCATGGCACCCTTCAATTCCAGGGCTCAGCACTGAGAAAGCTGAGGTGGGAGAGCTTCCAACTGTAAGCCAGCGGAGGACAGACAGCAAGTACTTGGGTGGTAGGTGGTGGGGGGTGGAGGTGAAAGGCAGGAGAGAGAGAAGCAGGTAGGCTCCCTTAAGCATCAGCCTCCATAAATTCTGTTGGTTTTAGCCTGCAACACTGGCACTTGGGTTCTATAGTATGAATTTGTCTCAAAATAACAAAAACCATGTTCGGCAAGGGTAACTCAAGGGCTTCCGGGCATAGTTGTGCATGCCTTTAATCCCAGTATCTAGGAGGCAGAGGAAGGAGGATCTCTGTGAGTTCAAAGCCAGCCTGGTCTACATAGTGAGTACCAGGACATCAAAAACCACACATTGAAACCCTGTCCTGTCTTGGGGAAAAAAAAAAAAGAGTAACACAACACTATTAACACTCCTCACTAACCACAACAAACAAGTTACCTGGTAAGATGTTGCCCTACATTGTCCCTAATGAGCTACATTTTACTATAAAGAAGGCAGGGTTTCCATTTCCTTATCTTCTAGAATTAGACATGAGTGAGAAGAATGGGGCACTATTATCTCACAATTCTGTGATTCTAAGCAGAACACAGACTGAAGTGAAAGCCAAGTGCTGCTGGGCTGTCCATGAATCTACTTGGATGGCTGTCCAGTATCTGACTGAATCAGGCCTGTAATCCCAGCTATTCAGGAAGCCAAGGCAGAACAACAGGTTTAAGGTTAGCTTAGGCTGTAAGTGTGGGTTCAAGGTTAATCTGAGTAACTTTGTGGAGTTTTTTCCCTTTTAAAATTCTCTTTAAGTATTTTTGCATGTGTATGTGTATTGTGCCTGCATGTATGTGCATCACATGCAAGCTTGGTGCCCATATAAGTCAAAAGGTGTTAGATTTCCTAGAACTGAGTTACAGATGGTTGAGAGCCACAATGTGGGTACTGAGAACCAAACTGGGGTCCTCTCCATGGGCAGCAAGAGTTCTCAACCACTGAGTAATCTCTCTAGCTCCTCTTCTTTAAAACTTCCATCCATTACAAGCTAATATAAATGAGGTTTAGTGGTGTGATGTGATTAGTGGTACAGCAACTGCTCCAAATGTATCTGATATTAGGTTCAACCCAATTCAGTTTGAGCATTCAAAACAAGTTTTTAGGGGGGTCGGAAAGTAGCTGAGACATGCCACTCTACAGCCACTGTTAGCCTAAATCTTGCTATGTAAACTAAGCTAGCCTAGAATTTGGAACTTTACTGCATCAGCTTTCCCAGTACTGAGGCTATGTTACTTCTAACTCTAATTAAATAGCTGTGTTAATTATAGGTATTCTTTGTGCTTATGTATGTTCATGGGTGCACATGTCTATATGTGTCCCTGAATGCATGCACACACATAAAAATGCCAGAGAACAACAGTGGCAATTATTCCTTGGTTTTTTTTTTTTTTAAGACAGCTTCTCTTAGGGATAGTCATGTACATCTTTAATCACAGCACTCAGAAGGGACAGGCAGATGGATCTCTTTGAGTTTGAGGCCAGCCTGGTCTACCTAAGCTGAGTTTCAGGACAGTCGGGGCTACAGAGATTCTATGTCAAAAGAAACATGCCAAGTAGGCTAGGCTGACTGACCAGCTAACTTCAAAGATCTGTCTGACTTATAAACAAACATGTGCTGCCATGCCACTTTCTTATATAGAATCTGGGTACCAAATTCAGGTCCTCATGCTTACCTGACAAGTACCTTAGTGACTGAGCTGGAGACAGACCCTTGCAATGTAGCCCAGGCTGGCCTCAAACTCATAAGCCTCCTTTCTTCATTTCCCAAGTTCTGGGATAGCACGGGCTTGTCACCAGTCCCAGCTAGACATATCACATTTTCATTTTATTTGATAAAATTACTGCAGGGGTTTGAAAGGTAGATTATGTAAAATGCAAATGGCTTATTTTTTTAAATTGAGAAAAAAATGAAACTGGCTTATTTTTTTTTAATTGAGAAAAAAATGAATGTTGTGAAGGCTAACATGATTATGTATACTTTATTCCCATCAAGTGTTTGAGCCCAGACTCAAGGCTAGTCTGGCAGCCCAGCAGAACCTAGTCTTCTTTATCCTGAGAAGCAGCCAAGCATGGTGGCTGGGCCTGTCATCCAGCTCTGCTCCCAACCAGAAGTAAGAAGACAGACTATGAGACCAGCCTGAGCTGGGGACTGAGACTCTAACTCAAAAAGAAAGAGAGGAAGAAAGAAAGAAAGAAAGAAAGAAAGAAAGAAAGAAAGAAAGAGAGAGAGAAAGAGAAAGGAAGGAAGGAAGGAAGGAAGGAAGGAAGGAAGGAAGGAAGGAAGGAAGGAAGGAAGGAAGGAAGGAGAAGGAAGGAAGAAGGAGGGAGGAGGGAGGGAGGTAAGAAGGAAGAAATTAAAGAAAATGGAGGGCTGGCGAGATGGCTCAGTGGGTAAGAGCACTGATTGCTGTTCCAAAGGTCCTGAGTTTGGATCCCAGCAACCACATGGACTTCTGTACTTTTGGAACAATGGGTGTGATCTAGATCTTGTGGTGTCCATGATGGTCATAAGGAGCTCAAAATCTACTTTGGGAATTCTTTGTCTGAAAGGATATGTTAGAAAGTAGTTCATGATTTACGGGCCATCTATCTGGCAACTGGTGGTCAGAAAAAAGATAGCAGTAAAAGATGGATATGTGGCATAGGATTGTCATTGTAGAATTCAGGAGGCAGAAAATGGAGGAGCAACACAGTCCAAGGCCAAGGGGCTCTACACAGGACATGCATTCCACACCAGCCAATATTACGTGGCTACAGGTTTCAAGCAAGAAAAATGCATG
>NW_022196906.1:67662518-67679956 GCF_008632895.1 Mastomys coucha | reverse complement strand
AAAGAAAGAAAGAAAGAAAGAAAGAAAGAAAGAAAGAAAGAAAGAGGGAGGGAGGGAGGAAGGAAGGAAGAAATTAAATTAAAGAAAATGGAGGGCTGGTGAGATGGCTTAGCAGGTAAGAGCACTGACTACTCTTCTGAAGGCCCTGAGTTTGGATCCCAGCAACCACATGGTGGCTCACAATGACCCATAACGAGATCTGATGGCCTCTTCCGGTATGTCTGAAGACAGCTACAGAGTATTACTCTGGAGCAAGCAAGACCAGATTGAGCTGGGACGGATGGAGCTAGGCCGGAGCAAGCTGGGCAGGAGCAAGCTGGGCAGGAGCCCACGGCCATCTGTACAGCCACAGTGTACTCATACACATAAAAATAAATAAAATAAATAAATCTTTTAAAAAAAGAGAGAAAATGGAGAGACATACTCTGTGGGACTATTTTTCAGTGCTAGGGAGTTAATCTGAGGTTTCCTCACACTAGGTAAGCACTTCACCACTGAACTACAGCCCCAATGGTTTTATTTTGATATAGGGAGGGTCTCACTACCTTACCCAGGCTGGCCTGGAAATGATTCTATAGCCAAGGCAGGCCTTGAACTTTCTACCTTCTTGACTCAGACTCTCGCATTCAGGGACTATAGGCATGAGCCACCATGTCTGGCCTTACAACAGACTGTTCTATTAAAAAAATATCTCAGACCTATAATCCTAATTACTTGGAGTCTGAGACAAGAGATCAATAGTTCCAACCTAGGGTTACATGTTGTCCTAGTCTAGCCTAGGATGTAACAAAATGGGGTGGGGGATCCTGGAAAGATGGCATACTCTCAGCTACTGCTCCAGCACTGTGCTGGCCTGCTTAATGTCATGCTCCCCATCATAATATGATGCTCATGGTCAGATTCCCTGGAACTGGAGTTACAAATAGTTGGGAGGTGCCTTGTGGGTACTGGGAATTAAACTTGGGTCCTCTGGAAGGGCAACCGGTTCTGCTAACCACTAAGCCATCTCTCCAGCCCTCAATCTCTTCTATTGTGTTGGTCAGGGTTTTCTCTTCACAGCAAGTAAGACACTTAAACAACACAAAGGCCTGTGGTGGTGTTTGCCTTTAACTCCAGCAGGCAGGTAAACTACCTAGTTTTTGGGACCAGCATAGCAAGTCACACACTGACAACAGTGTTTTTTGTTTGTTTTTGTTTGGTTTCTTTGAGACAGGGTTTCTCTGTGTAGCCCTGGCTGTCCAGGAACTCCCTCTGTAGACCAGGCTACAGTTCCAGTGGTTTTTCCTTTGATACAGGAGGGTCTCATTAACTTACTCAGGCTTGACTGGAAATTACTCTGTAGTCCAGGCAGGCCTTGAACTATCTTCCTGACTCAGACTGTCCTGTTCAGGAATCATGGGCTGCTCACAGAGATGTGTCTGCTTCTGCCTAGGTGTGTGCCAACCGCCCCCAACAAAACCAGTTTTAAGCACAGTAAAAGACGCAAATCCAAGGAACATTTTCTACCAGAAAAGTTAAAGAAACATGTTGCCTTAAAGTGTTAACCACTGGATTTTTAGTGAGTTGAGTCCACATAGTATAGGATATAAGGTCCTCTTTCTTTGGTCACAGTAATCCTATCAGTGAGTACAAAGGCTCATCTCTGTAAAAAGCAGGCTTTCCTAGTTAAAATGAGGTAGGAAAACACTGTCACTAAAAATAATGTAAGCCAGGCACTCAGCACACTATAATCCCAGTATTCAGCAGAGCAGAGGTAGTAAGACTGCCCACGAGCTCCAGGCCGACCTGGCTACAGAGTTAAAACCCTGTCTTTAATACAAAAAAAAAATTCTGAGTGTAGTAGCACACAGGTCTTAGTAAAGGAGAGGAGGGTCTGAAGTTCAAGGCCAACCTAGTCTATGTAGTGAGGCTGGATGCTAACTTGAGATACATTAAATGAAGCCTTTAAAAACAAAAACAAACAAACAAACAAACAAACAAACAAAAAAACGGGGCTAGAGAAGTGGCTCAGCAGTTAAGAGCACTGACTGCTCTTCCAGAGGTCCTGAGTTCCAGTCCTAGCAACCACATGGTGGCTCACAACCATCTGTAAAGGGATCTGATGCCCTCCTCTGGTGTCTGAAGACAGCCACAGTGTACATTTTATATATATATACATACATATATATATATATTATATGTGTGTGTATGTAAAACATAATATATATTTATATAAATGTAAAACAAAATAATTCTTTAAAAAATAAAATTAAAAAATAAAAATAACAGCTGGGCAGTGGTGATGCATGCCTTTAATCCCAGCACTTGGGAGGCAGAGGCAGGTGGATTTCTGAATTCGAGGACAGCCTGGTCTACAGAGTGAGTTCCAGGACAGCCAGGGCTATACAGAGAAACCCTGTCTCGGAAAAAAAAAATAAGTAAATAAAAATAAAAACAAAATCAATTACAATATTTTTAAAAGAATAAATATAGTCCACCCATGTAGTACTGCTATAGACACTAAATGTACCTTTTCACCCAGAACATCATTTCTGCAAGAGAAATGTGGCAACACACCGTTAATCTGTAAGTTCCCTTCTGTGATGTGACACTGCAAAGTAGGAAGCAAAACCCACTTTTGCTCTGATATCTGAAGTAAGCAGCCTTAGCCACATCTTTTTCAAAAGTGAGAAAACAATGATTCAAATGCTGAGGGAGGGGAAGTCACTTAGAGCAGGGAGAGCTCCTTTCACCAGCTCTCTGCGGTCTTATGAAATATCCTGGCTGGCCAGCGCTGTTACTGTTCAATTTTCAAAAAGCCTAAAAGAGTTAATAAATGAGGCTAAAGAGATAGCTCAGTACTGTTCTTCCAAAGGACCCAAATTACCCAGCACCCATATTAGATGGCTTACAAAAACTGCTTATGTACTAGCTTCTAAGGGATCAAACATCTCCCATGTCCATAGGTAGGGAACTCACCTGTATATACCCAGAAACAGGAACCTATAGAGTAAAAAAAAAGTACACACACACACACACCCTTATTTTAGTTAACTAATACCCAAGATGGGCAGGCTGCACACTGCCCTTTCTGGGACACAGAGTCCAGGGTGGCTTCATCACTTCACAAATCTATCTGGTTCTATCTGGTTTCCAATCTTTATAATAGTGTGTTCTTTCTCTCTCTCTCTCTCTCTCTCTCTCTCTCTCTCTCTCTCTCTCTCCACACACACACACACACACACACACACACACACACACACACACAATTGTATTTTTTAGTTCTTTTAAATGTTCTCACAAAAGATAATTTACTCTTATTTTCTTAGTTATGATCTATGATAACAAAGAAAAGCTAATAAAAGATCTATATGTTTTTTTCTAGTTCCCATTTATTAGTGTTTCTATCTGGTTACAAGGGAGAAGGGTCTGTACTGTCATCTTGTAGCACTAGGAGATGATGTGGATCTTCCTGTGTTGTCCACTAACTTCAAGAGTGGATACCCACCACAGTACATTTTACACATCTGTTTTCTTCACTTTCACATACCTGTATCACTTTGGTAAAGCCTTCCAAATGAACTTAGAAACTTCTAAAACACTGCTTTACATTAATGCTCTGTATTAATTAACCTAACTGCAGATCAACCTCAGAGTTAGATGCTAATGGCAATACCTGACTTTCCCAGGAGTAGGCGTCTTTCCACCCCACCCAGGGCTCTCACATCTGCCTGCCAGGAGGATTGCAGACTCAATATAGTCTTGCTGTTCTTGAGGGCAACATTAAAAAGAAGCCACTTCCTATGAAATCAACTAAGGCCCTCAACACATCTAACTGTGAGACTGAGACAAACATGAAAGGCCCAACCACAGAGGCACCACCTTACACTCCAGGTCTTTTAATCAGAAGAGCTAAGTCACAGTGAGGAAGAGAACCAATTGGTCTTCAAACTAGAACACACTACCCAGCTCTACCTAGAAGGAAAATAAAACCCTGGATATTTCTTCTTCAAAATTATGCTCCAAAAAAATATGCATGGCATTGCCAACATGATGGGTACTGGGTTTCATGTGTCACTTACAAAGGCCTGAGTCCCTCTTCAAAACCCACCTTGAAGGTGCATAGCTGCTACTTCCAGCTTACCAACGGAAAGCCTGGGTACCTCGATACTTGTTCATCACTGAACACTGTTTTCCTTTCCAAGTTCTCTGGAGCTCATCGGCTATATATACTCGAGTTGAATAGGTCAGCGACACTAAGAAAAATCAGACTTTGTTCTCATATAAGAAAAGAGAAAAACCTGCAACTCATGTTACTGACTTCCTAAAGCTTCCACAGAAAACCCTACTGACTCTTCAATGGCTTTTCACACATTAAATACCCTTCTAAATGCCCAAATAAAACAAAACCAAAAAAAAAAAAAGCCCTAAATATATTACATGCAATCCTTACAGGACTAAATTCTATCTCTGAACTCAAACTGAAAGATGGTTTGGTCCTGTTTAATGAAGCAAGGCAAATAGTAAGCACCGAAACCAACCTATTTACCTGCCAAATCTGATGGTTACTAAGAATAAAGACCTAGAGAAGGGGCAGTTATGACCCTGAAGGCCACATTCTTGACATTTTCCAAACAACAACAGGGTGGATTTTTACAGTTAACATTCAAATAACTTAAAAATACTTAAGCTAGTTAAAAATACAATTTCACCTACAGTAGCAACACTGTGGAATTTGGCAGCTCAGACATATTAATCTAGTACAAATTCTTTTTATATCCTGTGGATGGATCCAGAGCCTAATCACATTAAACCAACACAAGAGAGACTGGAGAGACGGCTCAGGGGTTAAAAACACTGCTGTTCTTCCAGAAGACCTGGGTTTGATTCCCAGCACCCACATGGCAGCTAACAAACCCACACAAGAAACAGAGAACACAAGTAAAAGACAGAAAATATTGAAAAGAAATTGGCATGTGGAGAAAAGCTCCCAACCAAGACAACCTAAAAAAACAAAAACAAACTTTAAATACTACCATCTAAAAAGCAATAAAGGCCGGCTCATGCTGGCTCACAACTGTACTCAGAAGGCTATAGAAAACTTGCAGCAAGCTCCAGGCCTTGGGCAGAGTAAGACCCAGACTTAAAAATGAAAACAAAACAAAGAATCCCAGAGCTCAAAAGGCAGAGGCAGATTGGAGGCCAGCCTGGTCTACCAGTCCAGTCCTAGCCAGGGGTGTTTCACAAAGAAACCGTGTCTCAAAAAAACAAAAACAAAATGAAACAAAACAAACAAAAAAAGGACCAGAAGTATAACTTAAAGGTGGAGGCACTTGCTTACAGCCACCAAGCTGGGTGGCCAGAATTTGACCTCCAGAACCCAATCACACGGTGAGTCTGAGATTCCCACAAATTATCCCTTCCTCTGTTTACATACAAAATAAAAATATAACCAAGGCAAAACTAATGAGGGTTACTTCTCTTAAGATCAATAATGACAAAACACATTCACTACTGTGAAGGACAGAAGCAAACAAAAATGTAGACTAATGAATTGTGTAACTTTATCTGTTCACACTGAACCTAACAAAAAAAATTAAATATAGCTCAAATTATCAGACATATAAAGTCTACTACTTAATCATCTTCAAACAGGGTCTGTTAGCCCAGGATGACCTTGAACTCCTGACCCTTCTTCCTACTTCTCACGTATAAGGATTGTAGACAAACTCTTACCACCCCAAGCTAACTTCTACTTGGAAATGCTAACAAATAAACAAGTTGTTTTCAGCTGAACATGGTGACCCACCAGTGAATCAGAGACCAGCCAAGGGTACAGTAACACTGTCTCCTGCCCCTCCAAAAAAATTTTTTTGCATGTGGATTTATTAAAATAACCAAGATCGTCCAGTCTAAGTTGTGTCTTTTATGTTTGATTTTTTTTTTTAGTTAACAACAGATCAAAAGATACACACATGCTAAGAATTACTGTAAGATGGTTTTTATTCTTTCCAGATAACTAACTTGTCTCTCCCTTCTCCTTAAAATAATTTCCATTTAAATTCATTTTCAGTTTGTGAATTCAGTATAACGAGGATTGTGCTTTGGTTTCTTTTGTATGTGGTTTTTTTTTTTTCCTACTTCCTGATTTGGTTTTTTGAGGTAAGGCCTGCCTCCTTAGTGACGGGATTACAGGTGTGCACCACCTGCCCAGCTACCCTGATTGGACTGTGTACTGCTTTTGTCCTTTTTTTGAAACTGGATCTTGTTGTGTAGCCCAGACTGGCCTTAAATTTCCAATTGTTCTGCCTATACCTCCTAAGCTATGTAATAGACCTGGGCCATTACACCAGCTTGTTTATTTACTTTTAGTTTTTAAGCCCAACACCCAGCCCTCAACCCCCATCTCTGTGCATCTGCATTTGGAGGGCAGTGAACAACTTGTGGGAGTCAGTTCTCTCCACCCTGAGGTTCCAGAGACGAACTTCAGATGGCAGACTTACTCGGCGAAGTCTCCTTACCCACAGAGACATCTTGCCAGCCCATTTACTTTTGAAAGTTATACTTACTTAAAGAATCTAGAGATAATGGAGGCAAGAGTATCTAGAATTCAAGGCTACATAGCCAACTGGTAGCTGGCCTGGGCTATATGAGACACTGTCTTTAAAGACTTCAGGGCTGAAGAAACAGCTCAGTGGTTAAGAGCAAATACTAGGAGTACAGTTCCTGACTCTTCTGGCCTCCACAGGCACTGCACACACATGCTGCCTTTACATACTTGCAGGCACAACATACAAAAACACATCTTTTTTTTTTTTAAAGTGGTGGCACCCCCAGAAAACACAGTAAAGCATAAAGAGGTCAGTTTAGTTTCACATCCTAGACAATCACTTCCATCACTAAATATCCTAAAAACCCTTAAACTTAAGACTCCAATGGAAATATAATTGTCTATCCTTTGGTTTACAGTACAAAACTGTTTCTAAGAGTTGTTTTGATCATCCTGGGGATTGAACTCAGGGCCTCACATACATTAAGCTAGTACTGCACCAAAGAACTACATTCTCAGACCTTTTTAATACAGAAATATGGTCTCCACTATATTGCTCAAGTGGTCGCAAACTTGACATTCCTCTGCTTCAGTTTCTAAATATCTGAGGTACCACCTTCAACTAGAATTTCAACTTTAGTGTAACGGGGTTAAAACAGCATTTACAGCAGGCTCGGTAGTACCCAACTGTGATCACAGTGCCTAGGAGGCTAAGGCAAGAGAACTCCCAGGTCTAGCCTGTGATATATTAGGCCAGAGCTACACAGCAAAAAAAAAAAAAAAGCCAAAAGCATTAACTCGCCCTCACAACCTTCTCAGTTCCCCCATGACTTGAGCTTCTCAGGATTGCAAACTATTCACACCAGCTCTACATGATAAACATGCCCTGAGAAATCTAAGGCCTATTAAGATTGGGATCTTCAAATTAGTTGGTGCACTCAGAAGGCAAAGACAAATGGATTTCTGAGTTGGAGGTCAGCTTGGACTACAGAGAGAGTTTTAAGATAGCTGGGAATACACAGAGAAACCCTACCTCAAAAAACAAAAACAAGCAAACAAACAAAACAAAAAACAAACAAACAAAAAACCCAAAATCCACCCACTCCCCCCACCCCCAAAAAAAAGGCGAAAGAAAAAATATTGGAACTTTAAAACTGGATAGTTAGTGCTGACATTTCAAACATTATGTGACCTTGCTGGAAAGGTCCCACAACACTCCTGAGAGTAATAAACTGGTTGCCCATTCTAGGTACAATCAGCCCCATACATCTAATAAAGCAAAAGTGGGAGAGGGCAGTGCATGATGGTTCACCCCCCAGGAAAACACCCCAGCTGGTTGAGGTCTAGAACTCCGGCGCTGCCCCTGGCAGAGTTGGGACAAATGAAAGGTAAACATAAACGCCACACGCGCAGCTGCTACTTAGGACAAGCCCGCCAGCCTGACAAACGCTGGGGAGGACCCGGAGGGAAAGGGTGAAGAACAAGCGGAGAAGGGGGGGAAAGGGGGAGCGGGGCGGAACGGCTTCGGGGCTGAGTAGGAGTAGACTTCTGGGGTGCACACTGGCACTTTTCTATTCCTGACACCTGGGACCTCAGGGCGGGCTCAGAGTGACGCACGGGGCATCTCAGCATAAGGATGCAGCCGCACCCGAATCCCGGGGCGCCCAGCTCCAAGCTCGCGGGGCTGCAACCCGCGAGCCCGCACCTAACACCTGCCAGGTCGCGCCCTCCGCCCGAGGTCGCCGGAGGACCAAGGCATCCACTAGGAGAAAGCCTCCCGGCGCTGCGCCGGAAGGCACGAGTTGCAGCCCGCCGCCGCCCATCAGCCCGACTTGCGCCCCAGGGTCCTACCCGAAGACAGCGCCTCTTCCGCCCGACCGCGCCAGCTGTCACCGTGGCGGCGTCCGCGCTCCAGACGCCAGTAACGCCTCATAAAAACAACAACCTGCTCGCGGGCGTCCGCAGCGGGGAAGCGGTGGCAGGCGCGGCGCAGCATGGCATGCTGGGACTTGAAGTTCCTCCTGCGTCTCCCGCCAGTTCGCGGAGAGAAGAAAGAACTACGACTCCCGAAGACTCGTACAGCCCGCAACCCTGAGGCTACCGGAAGCTGGGCGGAGCGACCGAGGATCTTCACAACATCCGGGCCCCCACGCCTTCAGCCGGTTGCCACGGAGACGGGCTGCCACACGGGAAGACTGAGGGTTTCCACCCACCCTCTCCCTGCCAAGAAATTGCGGTTTACGCGCTCCGATCGTCCTGGCTTCATCGTTGCTGCTGCTCTCAGTCGATTCTGTAAGAAGACTGGGCCCTACGCCTTTGCCAGACTTCTCGCTAGCAGAAAAGAGTTGCTTTTGCCGAAGAGATTAAGATGGAGAGAGAGACAGACTGCGATTTGGTGGGTTTGGGCTGAAAGCTAGATGCTTTTGAAAGTCGAACTCATAATAGTGTTTGAGGCATCACCTGCACATCTAGTTTAGTGGGAACTCACTAAACTAGTCAGTCACCAAGCTTTTATATTTATAATGTAAATGCACAATCCACAGAGTAATTACTCTGAAGGTGTAAAGTAGGCACCTTACTACAAATGTTTTGTCCAGGATGGTTTTTTGTTTGCATATCTGTTTGCAGTCGTGGGGATCGAACTCAAGGACTTGTGTGGGACAGGTAACCGCTGTTCTACTGAGCTACACCTCCCACCCAGCTCTAAAACCTTCATGTTTATGTCATTTATAGTATGCCTTGTGTAAAAGGGTGGGAGAGGGAGAACACAGTGCACTCACACCAGAGGAAAGTCATCTTTCCTCTGTCTCCTACCTGGCTAGTGAGTAAACAGTAAAGGAAGCCATTCAACAACCTGATGTTGGGCAAAAGCTAGTTCACAGTTAAATGTGATATTTGTGTTGCTGTAAGTAGGGATTGAACCTCAAGCCTCGCACCTACTAGGAAAGGTAGATCTCTAACCTCTCTTTGTTTTTGTTTGGGTGAGAGAGGAGTTTGGGGTGGTGGTTTTTTGAGACCAAGCTTCTCAGAGTAACTCAGGCCGACTTCAGATTCTCTGGCATTGAACTCCAGAGCCTCTTGCCTGTACTTCCCAAGCATTAGGTTTACAGGCCTAGGCCACCACACTCTGCTCTTAGAACTTGAACAGGCTAAAGTTTAAATAACAAAGCTGGTTTTACTGTGAGTGGGGTAAAGTGGTACTTACTTTGACTACTTATAAACACCTTCAATTGTTATAGAGATCTAAAAGGTATAAGGAGATAGCCTCAGCCTGTGACTTGGATTATTTAAGTGACTTTTTAAAAATGATTAAATCTAGAGCTGAAGGTGAGTTAGTTCTAGGGCCAGTAATACCAAGGGTGATGAAAACTGGAGACCTTGGTAACTGAAGGAGATAGTAATAGCCAACCCAAGCCCATGGTATGGTTAGACATGGCGGCCCAGACCTAGAATCCCAGCACTGTGAAGGCAGGAGGATTGCCAGGAGTTTAGGGCCAAGTAATTATTAAAATCTGTTTCAATAGGTTGGAGAGGTGGCTCATCTGTTAAGAGCACTATGTGCTTCCCAGAGGTTCTGAGTTTGATTCCCAGCAACCATATGGTGGTTCACAACCATCTGTGCTGGTGTCATCTTCTGGTATGCAGGTTAATATGCAGATAGAGCATCCATATACATAAAACAAGTAAATCTTAAAGAAAAAAGAAGAGAAATCCATTCATCAGTATTTTAGTATTTCTATTCACCTGTCCCTTAAGGTAGCCCAAAATCTGTGTTTTGGGTTTTGTTGATGTTTTTAGCTATTTTTTTTTATTTATTTTATGTGTATGAGTACACTGAAGCTGTACAGATGGCCGTGAGCCATAATGTGTGTGGCTGCTGTTGAACTCAGGACCTCTGCCTGTCCTGCTCCCACAGGCCCCACTCTCTCGGGGCATAATACACTGTAGCTGTCTTCAGACGCACCAGAAGAGGGCGTCAGATCTCATTACCGGTGGTTGTGAGCCACCATGTGGTCGCTGGGATTTGAACTCAGGACCTTCAGAAGAGCAGTCAGTGCTCTTACCCGCTGAGCCATCTCGCCAGCCCATTTTTAGCTATTTTTAAGTGGGTTACATCTAGATGGAAGTTCCTACCTTATACCACACTTTTCTAGTATTCTAACTTCTAGATTTTTATTTTATTTTTTTTTTTTTAAGACAGGTCCTCCTGTATCCCATGAGATGGCCTGTCTCCCTGAGATGACCCTCTGGTCCTCTGTGTGATTACTCGTATGAGCCATCATTGCCAGTTCGTGTGGTGCTGGAAATAGACTTCAGGGCCTTTTTGTATGTTAGGCAAGCATTCTACCAACTAAGCCACATCTTCAGCCTGTAAGTTTGCAGATTTTTAACTTAACATTCAGAGATTGAATTTTACTTAGATACTAAACGAATCCTGGGATTGAGAAACAATTCAGCTATGTTAACCAGAACCTGCCTAGCAGGGCATGGCAGCCTAGGTCTACGTCCTAGGACTGCAGGTCCCAAGGGTTCTGATTTCTCCAGGAAATTTGCTGTCAGGGATGGGAGGTGAAAGTAGGTAGTCCACAGTGAACCCTGGAGGCCAGAGGAGGAACTTGCCTGCTAAGGAAAGACTTGCCTTTTGCAAATAACTAAATGTACATATGCTTCTCTCCTGAGCTTCTTACCTAGAAAGGAAAGGGAGAGAGAATTATAGAGAAGAGAGCAACTTAAAAAGCTTTAAATTCAAGGGCTGCTTGGCCTGGAACTCTTAGCAACCCCTCTACCTCTGACAGGGTGCCTTTGGTGCCACCATACCTTGCTAGGGATCTAGCAAACGTCTGTAGATCACTTCTTTTTTAGCACAATCAGATCTGGCCACTCCCCCTTGAGTTGGCATCCTTTGAAGGTTGCCAGGAGGGGTTACTGCCTTGGAGCACACTAGGGAATGGGAAAGCATGAAAGACTTAGATAGGGAAGAGAGCTGTAGACTCTCACAGTGAACGACTGCATGATTAAATCATCTGCTCCAAGGGTCTCTGTTTCTCTGACAGACACAAAGCCAGGGACCTTGGCCTTCTAGGGTAGCTAGCTCCTGTAGTTTGTTTTAGCATTTTGTTTTATTTTCCTGATCAGTGGATTGAATGTATAGGCTGTACCATAGAACTCCATATGCAGTATATTTTTTGTTTTGAAACTATGTTTCATGTAGTTCACTCCCTGTATAGCCAAGAATGACCTTAGTTTCATGGTACCGCCCAAGTGCCACCAGACACTTGGTGCCTTGTTTCTGTCTTTGAAGCAGAGTCCTGTGATGTAACCCTGGAGCCCTGGCTGATTCAGAACCCTCTGTGTAGACTAGGCTGGCTTCAGACTTAGCGAGTTCATCTTGGTGACTCCTCAATGTTGACAGATGTGTGCCATACCAGAGCCAACTCTGCCTTGTAGTTACCAATGAAATAGGAAAAGCAGCCAGGAATGGAGGCTAACCCTGTCACCCCAGTACTTCTTTAGAGAACATCAGTTCACACCAGTAAACTACACTGTGGCACAGCCTCATTTTTAACTGTGTAGGGTTTCACAAGTGTTCTGGAGCTAGTACACGGAATCTCATAGCCAAGCATGCTGGCACAAGTCTGCTGCAGTGCTGCAGTGCCAGCACTCAGGAGGCTGAAGCAGGAGTGGTGCCTTAAGTTCAAAGCCAGTCTTGGCTACAGAATGAGACTCTTATTTCAAAGAACCAGGAAAAGACTTGAGTGTGTCAGCAACAGTGGGAGCCCGCAACACTCTACCAGATAAAACAGTGTGAGTTCTTTCCAGAGACCTCTTGGGTGAGAAAGAATACTAACACAGAGTTTCAGGAGTTAAGTATAAGTCAAGGCCAGAGTTATTAGGAAACATTCAGTCTAGGTTGCAGCACAGACACTAAGAGACAGGGAGAGAGATGTAAGAGGAAGACAGCAGCACATATTTTGAAGTAAGCAAGCAGTAGGACAAAGGCCTCCATAGATGATGTAAGAGCACAGCCTGGAATACTGGTGATTTTTTTAAGTAGCAGTGGCCAAAGGATTTAAAAGATTAAGTAAAACATACGTAGATGTGACAGCCCATGCGATGATGCTAATTGCTTAGAAGGTTGAGGGCAAGGTGATCAGCAGCTCAGGGTCATCTGCAGCTACATATGGAGGTCTAGGCTAGCCTAGGCCACCTGAGACTTTCTCTCAAAGAATAAGAGAAAGGTCCAGGTATGGTGGCTATAGACTTTAATCCCAGCACTAGAGAGGCAGGCAGATCTTTGTGAGTTTTGGAACAGCCTGATCTACATGGTGAGCTCCAGGCCAGCCAAGGCTACATAGACCCTTACTTGAAAAGAAAAGAAAAGAAAAGAAAAGAAAAGAAAAGCAGAAAAGAAAAGAAATCCAAGAAAAGTTAAGGGGATAAGTCATATACATGCCTGTGTAACTCAGAGTGGGTTTTGTGCCTTTTAGGATAAGAAAACTTCTTTGACTTCAGATGCAGAAATGAGACCTGAACCACCAGCTCCATGCGTGAACCCTGGCAACCCTGTGTTTTCCTGTATGTTGGACCCCAAGACATTGCACACAACCACCTCACTGTCCAAACCCCAGATGATTATGTACAAGACCAATGCCAGCCAGTACGGGGCCTTCTCACCCAGGCCCTTCTTCTTTCCCTGTAAGTACCTGCCACAGGAGCAAGAGTTTTCAGAGCACCTTAGAGCAACTGGCTTTTATCAAAACAATGGCCTAAATACTGGCCCTGACCGAACCAGAACCGTTGATTCTCCTAATTATCAACACACACTATGAAAATACATCCTTCTGATAATTGAAGAGAAAATGTCCTGGGTGATACAAGTTTTTAAGTCTAGAATACCTGATTTTGAACATTTGAAATTTAATAACTTTTAATAAAAAAGATACAAATACATGTTCTAAAAATACTTTTAAAAAAGTTTTATTGTTTTATTTTTTAATTTATTTTATGTATTTGAGTACACTGTAGCTGCCTTCAGACACACCAGAAGAGGACATCAGTTGTGAGCCACCATATGGTTGCTGGGAATTGAACTCAGGACCTTTAGAAGAGCAGTCAGTGCTCAACTTCTGAGCCATCTCTCCAGCACCTAAAAATACTTTTAAGAAAAAAAAAATTAACTGATAAATTAGTGACAGTGACCTTGCTCATTTATTTACATTAGGAGAAGGGTCTTACTATGTAACTCAGCTAGCCTAGAATTCTCTATAAAGTCTAGAAGCACCTTAGCCTCCAGATGTAAATCACTGGACCCTCCCATACAGACATGTTCAGGGGCAGAGAAGATGGCTCAGCAGTTAGGAGCACAGACTGCTCCTGTGTTGTCCTGAGTACCATGCGAGAAGGGGAAGGGACTCACAGACCCTATGATTCCAGCTCCGAGGGATCCCATGCCGCTGGCCTCTGTGGCATCTGCACTCACCAGTTTGTACACACACACACACACACACACACACACACACACACACACACAATTAAAAATTAAAAAAATAAGTTTTAAAAAGTGTTGAAAGCTAGGCGTGCTAGAATTCACTTGTACCCTGAGTACTCTGCAAACTTAGGCATGAGGACCAGAATTTCATGGCCAGCCTGGGATAACACAGTAAAACTTTTCAAAAACAACAAAACCCACCTGAGAGTACCCACTTTATAATAAAGTTGCCTATGTGTGGAGAGCGGTACAGCTGGAGAGGCATTCGCCATGGCAAGATGGCGCCTACTTCCGCTGTCAACTCCTGGTAAACAACTGTTTGCGCATGTGCGTAGAGTGAAAGACGCCTAGTCACGGCCCATCCCGGGGTGTCACATGGGGTGATGAGCAAACAGCCAATCATGGGCGGACACGCCGCGCTGTGGTGTATATAAGCAGTGCCGATTATTGGCTCGCCCCTTTTTCCTTCTGGAAGAGGGCAATAAACTTTGCTGCAGAAGGATCCTAGTGTCCGCGTGCCTTCTTCCTGGAGAGACGACTGCGCGGGCTACACCTATGTCTACACTAGCAAAAAACAAATACAGACAGGTCTGGTGGCATAGGCCTTATAACAACCACTCCGAAGACTGAGGCAAGAGAAATAGCAAGTTCAAGGTCAGCCTGATCAACTCAGTGAGACCTTGCCTCCAACAACTATGTAAACTGAAGTTCCCAGGAACAGTCATACCCCTGTTAAAAGAATTTTAGAGGTTGGTTGAGTTGGAATGTTACAGATTTAGAAACAATCTTTGGGACTATCTCTAGTCCCCTTACTAGCCATTTATCCCAGCTCTGTATCTGACCTGGCATCCTGTGACTATGAGGTAGTCATACGTTTGGAATGCATTAACTTGGTAGATAATTGGTTTTCAACAACCCAGCAGCTAAGAATGCTTCAAATAGCATCTGAAGCCTTGCTTCACTTGACCTGCTATTCCCACCAGTGTATGGAAAAGTGCCTTGATTTGTGGCTGTTTTTGTTCTGTAACTATAAACTTCTTCAAACTATTTTCACATTGAAGCATGTTACTAAGGACTGTATTAGTCAGGGTTCTCTAGAGTCAAATAACTGATGGAATGTCTCTATATATTAAGGGGATTTGTCGCAATGGCTTAACTACAGTCTGTAATCCAACTAATTCAACAATAAGAAGCTATGGATGGGAAGTCCAAGAATCTAGTAGTTGCTCAGTCCCATGAGGCTAGTTGTTTCAGCTGGTCTTCTGTAGAAGTAGATTCCAACGGATGTGCTGGCAAGTAAATACAAGCAGTGAAGAAAAGGGAATCCTCCTCCTTCCAATGTTATGTAGGTTTTCCAGCAAGGGCATGCACCACCATGCCTGGATCTGGGACTTGTTTCCTCCCAGGCTGACCTTGAACTCAGAGATCTCCTTGCCTTGGTCTCCTGGGATTAAAGGGGTGTACTACCTTGCCTGGGCCCAAGCTTTTCATAGCTACTTGCCTCAAGATCTCCATGCCAAGATCCAGGTCAGAAACTTGTGTCTTCCAGCCTCAAGATCTGGACCACTGGTGAGCCCTCCAATTCTGAACTGTAGTTCATTCAAGATATAGTCAAATTGACAACCAGGAATAGCCGTTACAGGGGCCACTTGAGTCATTGTTTTGGGGCTATGATCATTCCTGTTTGGCTCAAAAATAACCTGTCTCAGGCAAGGCATTTGGTAGTTGGTAGAGTGCTTGGCTAGCATGCCTGAAAGTATCCATATAACTAAACTGCAAGGTACTTTCATCATAGCACATGCTACTAAGTATACTTACTAAGACAAAGGAACATAGCAGCCTAGCCTGGTGGCTCACATGAACCCAGCATTCAGGAAGTTGGGGCAAGAGGATTGCAAATTTGAGGCCAGCTGGGTTTCAAAGGAAGTTCCTGACCAGCCAGAGCTACAGAGTGAAGCCTTACCTTGTTGTAAACTTGGCTCAACCCAGAGAACACAGACTGACAATAGATCTTTGCAGTAACATGAGGTTTATTGATCCACGTACGGGGGGTTGCGCACCCTCAAGGCGGGCGAGGGGGTTGTCAACGTCAACCTCAAACACAGAAAGCACACATCTTTTATATTTTACAGAGGGCAGATTTCTGCAACAAGGCTAGCTGGCTTACTCTGGTTGGTGGAACACAGGACAAAGGATTTCATCTGGCATTGGTTGGCTTGCTCAGGGGCTGTTCTTGGTTGGCTGAGTCAGCCAACTTCCCTATCCAGCTCTACACCTGGCCTTGAAAAGTCCCTGGGAAGGGGCTGAGTAACTAGGTGGTAGGGGGATTGTTGGCACCAAAGTCAGGGTGACAGTTTATGGTCTTTTTTGAAATTCATCACAGGGAGGGGCTGGGGGTTTCTTCCAAGAATTGCTAATCTTGTTTTTGTGTACCTTACATTGTGACCACCAGTTATTTTTGTTTTGGCCTTACTTAGCTTAGTCAAAATGGCCTGGTCATTCTGTCTTAACATTCTGACCACCAGAACTTTGTTTTTACAACATGCCCTTGGGTATCCCTGGAAAGCAACTTCTCAGTGTCTGAAGCTGCTGCTTGTTACTGTAAAACTTTGTTTCCACACTGCTTGCTGCTTACAAGAGCTGGAATATGGCTCTCTTATTTTACTTTATTTCTATATCTCCAGAACTCTGTTTTTCACTTTATTACTTCAACCTCTAAAAGCCAAACATAAGTTTATCACCATTTAGCTGGGCATGATGATGCACACCTAAAAACCCAATACTTGGAAGACTGAGGCAGGAGGGTTGCCATGATTTCAAGACCAGCCTTGGATCCTTAGCTTCTACCAGGCTAGTCCCCAAAAAATGAGTAAAGAGGGGTCAGTGAGATGGTTCATGTCTGTGTCAGCCTCCTAAGAGGCTCCTTAGAGGTGTGAATCACCACACCATACCCAGCTCTAGGATATGTTTATTTATTTTTGTTTGTTTGTTTCTTTTTTCTTTGGGTTTTTGGAGACAGGGTTTCTTTGTGTAGCTCTGGCTGTCCTGGACTTCCTCTCTGTAGACCAGGCCATCTGCTTCTGCCTCTTGAATGCTGGGATTAAAGGCATATGTCACCACTGCCTGGCTATAGTAACTGTTTGTAAACCCAGCATTGGTAAGGCTGAAACACAAGGACCATCATGATCCGGGCCAGACTGAACTATAAAGTTAGACCCTGTCTCAAAACATCAAAATCTGCAAACTAAATTTGTTTTAACTTTTATTAGGATGAATTTATTTTAAGTTTTATTTTTACTGTGTGTGTATGTACCATGTGAGATTGAGCTCTGTTGGAATAACCTACCCCCATATATAGTGTATCAGTGTGAATGTGTGCCCCTGTATGAGAATTGTTAATTGCTGTGCCCAAAGTGCCAG
>NW_022196906.1:67653069-67662508 GCF_008632895.1 Mastomys coucha | reverse complement strand
CCTGGCTGTCCTGGAACTCACTCTGTAGACCAGGCTGGCCTTGAAATCAGAAATTCGCCTGCCTCTGCTTCCCAAGTGCTGGGATTAAAGGCGCGCGCCACCACTGCCTAACTTGATATTGTCATTCTATAGCCCACAAGACTTGCTTGCTATATGTAAATTTTACCCCTCACTGGCCCGAAAAACAGGTAAATGATTCTGAGATTATCAGGTTAAAAGGCAAGCTGTCCTGGGGAAGGTGACATAGACCTCAGTCTGCCAAAAGGCAACACTAAGAGATAGCTCAGGCATAGTCCCGCTGATGATTGGTTCAGACGGAGTAAATTGTGAAACCACTCCCACTATGCTAATAAGCTTTTTGTATTGGGAAGGAGGAGTGATTTTGTTTTTTTGTTTTTTTGTTTTTTGGGTTTTTTAAATTTTTTTTTAAGATTTATTTATTATATGTAAGCACATTGTAGCTGTCTTCAAACACACCAGAAGAAGGTTTCAGATCTCATTATGAATGGTTGTGAGCCACCATGTGGTTGCTGGGATTTGAATTCATGACCTCTGGAAGAGCAGTCAGTGCTCTTAACAGCTGAGCCATCTCACCAGCCCATGGTTTTTATTTTTGATGAAAAGAACTGGAGGGGAGGAGCAGAGAAGGGAGAAAGCCGGTGGGTCATAGAGTCACGTGGTGGAAACTCACATGGTAGGGCAATAGTTGAGTCAGGATGGTTAGCTCAGGAGACTGCCCTCAGCAAAAAGGCTAACAGGCTAATACTATAAAGATATTTACATGTCTTTATTATTAAGCCCCAAACAAGACACCCCAAAGCAATTACAATAGTGCTCAAAGTGGTCAAAGAAGGTATCAGATCCTTGAAGCGGGAGTTCCAAGTGGTTATGAGACACCCAATGTAGGACTTGGGAACTAAACTTGAGGCCTTTGGAAAAGCCACAAAGCCGTTACACTGGCCTTTGGTTAGTTTTTCTGCGACTCAGTCTTGCTATGTTGCCCAGGCTGGCCTGGAAGTAAGCATCTGAAAGACCCCCATGGGGAGACCCCCCACTCAAATCTCGGGAGGACGTGCACCCAAGGAATCATGAGAGACCGTCTTGATGTAAACGCATGAGGCAGTTTAATATCGGAGCTCCGGGTCGACACGTATCTCATGCAGGAGATAGAGGAATCGACCAGGAGGCTCAGGGGTTAGGGGTTTATATAGGGAAAAGGTCTGAGGGAACAAAGGAATTGGTGTGGCTATACATGATTGGCTATTTTAAATATCAGCTAGTGTACGTGCAGATCAGGGCAGAAAATTCCTAAGGGTGGTAATCTGAGTCAACAGAGCATCTTGTTGACCTTAAACCATATCTAAGAGGACCAGATGACCCATTACTTAGTTGGGTCGTGCCAGGGCCCACCCGGACATATCTTTGCATGCTTTCTCCTCCACATCTTCCCAGCCTGCTAGTTCCCAGAATGTCCCAACAGCTTGCCTGCCCCTGCCCAGACCCATCTGGACATGCTCGACCTTGGTCCTCTGTGTTTTCCTCAAACCTGCAATTTTCTCATTAGCCAGCACAAGTCTCAAATTTAACTCTTTCACATCTACATTCTATTTCTTACTCAGGAGTGCTAGGATTAAGGGCATACACAAGACCCTACTCAGTTTTGTTTTCAACAACAGCCTATAACTAAGTTCAAAATACGGCTTAGGGACTGGAGAGATGGCTCAGTGGTTAAGAGCACTGGCTGCTTTTCCAGAGGTCTTGGGTTCAATTCCCAGCACCCACATGGTGACTCAGAACTGTCTAACTCCAGTTCCAAAAGATCTGATGCTCTCTGCTGGCCACTGCAGGTACTGCATACAACTGTGGTACACATTTCTACAGGCAAAACACCCATACACAGAAAATTAAATATAAACAAATAAATCTCTTAAAAAATAAAGTTTTCAGAGAAACTGGTTTTTCTGTTGTTTGTTTATTCACTTTTTCTTGAAACAGTTTCACTATGTAGCCCAGGCTAGCCTGGAATTCTACATCCTTTTACCTAGTAGACCCAGGATTGGTATACAATATATTATTACACTCTAACTGGTCTAGCCTCAAACAACAAATAATATAAAGAAAAATATATGTGTATCTGTAAGTGACTAAAAAATGTCTATATATTATACCAAAGCCAATCATTCAGAATTAAATACTATATTTAATTATGCACAATCTTTTATGTGGAAATTCTATTCTGTTGATTCTTCAATATCAACAGAATCCTGAAAATTTTCCAGTATCCTGGAAAATGCCAACAGCAACAGCTTAATTCCAAGAGCACTGGCAGTTTAGGAGAGCAACACCAAAGCCCAAGTCCTGTGCTAAGACCAAGGATTCAAACAGCCCATTCTCTGTGCTTTGTTTTGTGCTTTGAAACAGGATCTTACTATATAGCTCTGATTGGCCTCAAGTTCACAGAGACCTGCCTTCCCAGTACTGGGATCAAAAGCAGTGAGAGAGAGGTCATTTTCACCTTGGAGATGATTCCTTAGGCACTGCCATTGTAAAGACTCTCTAGCACTGTGCTTTACAGAGCTGTAGTAGTTGTAGAGACTTCTGTACTTAGCTGCCTCTAGTCATGAGACTTCAGTGTAGTCCCTTGAATTATATTCCGAATCTTCTCTGCATCATTTTTTACAACTGTGTTGGCTGGGTCAATCTTGAGTGCAGCTTCATAATCTTGCAAACCTGTATTGACATATCAATGATAATCAATAAAGCAAGTATTTCATAATACCTGTGTTATCTAGACAACTTTTTGTTTTTCTGAAACAGGGTCTCCTGTAGTTTAAAAGACTTTGACCTTGATAGGTAACTGAAGACAACGTTGAACTTCCCCAGTGCTGGGATTGCAGGTGTGTGCCACCACACATAGTTTATATGGTGCTGGGGATCTAACAGCCTCATGCATGCAAGGCAATGAAATCATTCTACTAACAGAGCTACGCCATGCCTCCATCAGTTTCTTACCTTCAACATACAATTCCAGTTGACAGAACGCTGTCCCTCGTCGGACGTGTGCCTTCATTCTTGCATTGGCATTGTCGGCAACAGGTGGTGTCAATAATTCTAGTGCCTTTCAAATAATGTATATAATTAGGGGTTAGTGAGATGGCTCAGTGGACAAACTGCTTGCTCTGCAAGCCTGAAGACCTGTGTTCAAACCCCAGCATCCACATAAAAAACCAGGCATGGCAGAATGTGCTAATATCAGTGCTGGGAAACAGAGACAGAAGGATTCCTAGGGCTGGTTGGCAGGCCAGCCAGTCTAGCTCAATCAGCAAGGAGCGAGCAGGCTGGAGCGAGCAGAGGTCCTGAGTTCAATTCCCAGCAGCCACATGATGGCTCACGACCATGAGTACAGCTACAGTGTACTCATACACATAAAATAAATCTTTTATAAATAAATAAATAAATAAAACACTAAAAGTACAAACAAACCAAACAGCTGGGCCTGGTGGTACATGCCTATAATTCCAACTATAGGGAGGCTAAGCCATAGAATGGCAAACTTAAAGGTTCAATGTGAGGCAATTACATTAACTTATAGTGCAGTAAATTGTCATGTGCTATTTGCATGTATTGAGAGCTGACTCAAGCATGTTAATTTCAACATTTCCCAAAACTCCACATCCTTGGTCAGGTTCTCTAACAGGGAGAAAGGGAAATAGCTCAGAGCTGAGGCTGTAATTAAAAACATAGCACCCCTGAGAATGGCTGGTTCTCAGGGCAAGCCGTTCCCAGCAGGTTACTATTGTTTATCACACAGTATAAAAAGGTCTGCAGTGGGAAGGAGGAACTGGAAGCTCATCCATGAGGCATATGCTCTGCCTAGAGACCTCTCAGTCAGGACCCCCAGGATGACTCTCTCAGTAACTGCTGCAGGATGTGGCAGGGCCTGATGCTTCACTTCCTGTCTGCTACAGGAACTTGCTGATTGTTCTTTCGCTTTTGCTCCCTCTAAAACAAGCTCACTCATTGGAAACAGAAAGCATGGCTATTGCAGATTATCCTCTGCACAGAACTCAGCGGTACACACTTACCTTGAAGGCAGAAGGGCTAAGCATTCAACCTCTGGGGGAGGGACTGCGTACAGAGCCCAGCACTTCACCCTGGCTAAGCAGAGGCTTTACTTCTAGGCTAAGTCCTAAACCCTAGACCATCATTTACACCAATAAAGAAGGCCTAGCAAATGCCCAACCCCCGTCCCTGTGATCTTGAACATGCTAGGTCCTATAACAATTTTTTTTTCAAACATCAGTAGTTTATTGCTTTAGTAGTCTAAACACATTCAAAATGGAAACTCAAAAAGAAAAATTAGGAAATACTTCATGAGTTTTTGTGTCATCCTTGCACAGGAACCATAGTACTCTTCTCTGTATCATTTCAATTTGAGCATTTGTGCTGCTGAATTGAGCACACATTTGTCTCATTTGGTCTTTTGTAACCTTGCCTGGAATTTGCCTGGCCTTGAACTAAGTGATCCTCTTTCTTCAACCCCTTGATGAGCCACCATAGCTGGCTCTCCATGATAATATATATATATATATATATATACATATATATATATATATATGTGTGTGTGTTTTACTTGCTTGTATATCTATGTGAAGGTGTCAGATCTTTGAGTTACAGACAGTTGTGAGGCACTATGTGGTTGTTGGGAATTGAATCTGGGTCTACTGGAAGAGCAGTCAGTGCTCTTTTTTTTTTTTATTAGATATTTTCTTTATTTACATGTAAATTTCTCCTTTCCCAGTTTCCCCTCCAAAAAACAAAGAAACAAACAAAAACAACAAAAACAAACCCCTGTTGCTTCCCCCTTCCCCATGCCTGCCACCCCGCCCTCTCCCACTTTCTGGCCCTGGCATTCCCCTACACTGGGGCACAGAACCTTCACAGGGCCGAGGTCCTCTCCTCCTATTGATGATCGAATTTGCAATCCTCTACTATACACATGCTGCCAGAACAATCAGACCCACCATGTGCAATCCTTGGTTGGTGGTTGAGACCCTGGGAGCTCTGAGGGTACTAGTTAGTTCATATTGTTGTTCGTCCTAAGGGGCTGCAAACCCCTCAGCTCCATAGGTCCTTTCTCTAACTCCTTCATTGAGGGCCCTGTACGCAGTCAGTGCTCTTAATGGCTGAGCCATGTCTCCAACCCCAAAGCATTATATTTCTAAATGAAGTAAATATATAAACATATACACAACACACCCAAACAGAGCAATATACATACCTTAGAAGAGTCCTCAATGGCCTTGTGTAAGTTTTTTAATTTGAGGTGGCAAGCAGCCCGATTCAAATACAATAATGGGATCTTACAGTTCAATCGTATGGCTAAATTATATGCATCAACCGCTGCCAAATAGTTTTCTGTTGCAAACAATTTGCTAATGAGACAAAAAGAAAAAGCCAATTTAACATTGAAGCAGACATGAGGAAATAACATCGACCCTACTTGGCACTCAGATAGATGGTTCACCATCTGCCTTGTTTATTCCCTGTCAGATGGAGACTGCCTACTGCACAGACTCCATCTCTCTACACACACCAAGCAAGTGCCTTGAGTAGGGCAGATCCTCCCACTCAAAGGCCGCCATTATTGGTTTAATGCAGCAAGTGTATGTCTATCTTCCTTGATATGGTGATTTATTTAGGGATAGGAAAGGGGCTTAAACTGGCCTGAATGAAGCTGGTGATTTGGGCCTCAAGTTGGAGTGTGAAAAGCTGGTAAGACTTCTCCCCCTGCTGGATATGGAGGATAAATGTGCTGCTCATTGTTAACCAGGAGAAAGCTGGTGCAGAGAGAATGGGAAAGGGCAAGAACTGGAGGGAACAGCTCTTCATGACATGGGGAAGCGGCTATGAGTGTGACACCTGGGTCAGCATACCAGCAACACACACAGCCAACACCAACCAGCCTGGTGGCCTGTAATCCCAGCTGCTTCACAGGCTGAGTCGAGAAATTCGAAAGATCAAGGTTTGCTTGGCTTACACAACACACTGAAGGCCAGCATGGGCAGCTTAGTGAGACCCTGCCTCAGAGCAAAGAGATTGCTGCAATCCCACTACCTGAGAGGGAGAAAGGAGACATGGGCTTTATGGCTTTGTTTCGCTACACAGCAAGTTCCCCAGACTGTGTCATGTGAGCCCCATGTCAAAACAAACAGTAAGTGACATAGTTGTAAAAAGGAAAAAAGAGCAGGGAATAGAGCTCAGTGTTATAGCACTTGTCTAGATAGTGAGACCCTTGATCAAACTACAAAAATCTACTGGACAGATAGACAGAGTGCACACAGTCCAGCCAGCCAGCATCTGTACAACTTGGTAAAAAGACACATGCCCCTTTGATTTAGCATTCAGAATGAAGCATGGAGAAGCATTCAAAATATGATTTTTTAAAAAAAATAACATGGACATGGTGCTAAAGGCCTATAATCCCAGGAGTTTGGAGGCAGGAGAACTGATATGTCAGTTCAAGAAGACTAAATTTGCTGGGTGGCGATGGCACACATCTTTAATCTAAGAGGCAGAGGCAGAGGCCAGAGGCCAAAGGGAGGCAGATCTCTGTGAGTTCAAGGCCAGCCTAGTCTACAGAGTTAGTCCCAGGACAGGTAGGGCTACACATAACCCTGTCTCAAAAACAAAACAAAACAAAACAAAACAACAACAACAAAAAACTAGTAAAACAAATCCTCACATTCCAGCACATGGGAGGCTGAGGCAAGAGAATCATTGTGAGTTCAAGACCAGCCTAGCCTATATAGAGAGTTTCAGGCTAGCCAGGGCTACAAAGTGAGAGCGTGTCTCAAACAAACAAACAAAAAACAAAACAAAACAAAAAACAAAGCAAAACAAAACAAAAATAAAGACATAAACAAACACACACACGTAGAGCTTGGTGCTTTCTTGCAGTGTGCCTACTGATTTCTCCCTTGGGGAAAAAGGTCCTTAAAAGGGAAGAGTTGACTTTCCCTCCTTTCATTTTGTTAATATACTCTAAACACCAAGTACTGCAACAGAATAGGATAAGTGGTAAAACACAATCAATGGAAGACATTTGCACCTGCATCTGGGAAGCCATCTTGTAATGGCAAGTCTAACAAGCTTCTATCAGGAAAAGCAGGGTGAGGAGACTGGCCTGTCTCTATAAACTTTAGTTTATTTAAACGCAGTGGCAAAGGTAGGTTTCCTGGCCCTGTTATGAAAGCATTTAGGTACATGGTTTAAAGAGCAATTCTCAAACTATGAGTGGTAACGCATGTCTACAATCCCAGCACATCAAAGGCTCAGGCAAGAGGACTGCTGCCACAAATTCAATGACTGGGCTATGAGAGACCCTGGCTCAACAAAATAAGGAGACAGCTCTCCATGGATCTCCTGTGACAATCTTGCGGGTTGGGGGTGGGGTTGGGGGTGGGACCTCATGTGTCGCATGTGGGAGGCATGTTCTCTACCACCAAGCAAGAGTCGTAGCCCAGAACTATCATTTAGAAGACACTGTGTAGCACTCAGCCTTGGCAGAGTGTGCCTTTTAGGGAGCAGTGCACAGATTTATACCAATAACAAACATGATAGTCCCTTTGCAGGGCAAGAGTTTGCAGGTTTACTGAAATCTTTTTACAGAAAATTTTCATTCTTAAGCCTGTCCTCCCTCAGCTCTGGGGGATAGCTACTGTCAGTATCACACTCTGCTGGCCTGCCTATGCACTGGCTGAGGGACTAGACCTGCAAAGGGAACAGGCACGGAGTGTATGCTGCTTGCTTTTGTTCCCTATATTGTTTGTCCAACAGATTTGTAGTATTGGGGTTTGAACCACGGGCCTCACTATCTAGACTGAGCTATATCCCCTACCCTTTTCCCTTTTTAAAATTACTTCACTGTTTGTTTGTTTTGACATGGAGCTCACATAACACAGTCTGGAGAACTTGCTGTGTAGCCAAACAAAGCCATAAACCCAAGTCTCCTCCTCTCTCTCTCTCTCTCTCTCTCTCTCTCTCTCTCTCTCTCTCTCTCTCTCGTAAAGGGATTGTGGCAATTCCTTCTTTATTTTGAGACAGGGTCTCTCTAAATTGCCTATGCTGGCCTTCAGCTTGTTGTGTAGGCCAAGCAAACCTTGGTGGGGACATTTTTTCAACTGATGTTCCTTCTTCCCAAATGACTCAAGCTTGTGTCAAGAAGACATAAAAGGCTGGGCAGTGGTGGCACACACCTTTAATCCTAGCACTTGGGAGGCAGAGGCAGGCACATTTCTGAGTTCGAGGCCAGCGTGGTCTACAGAGTGAGTTCCAGGACAGCCAGGGCTATACAGAGAAACCCTGTCTTGAAAAACAAACAAACAAACAAACAAAAGAAGACATAAAAGGACCAGCACATGACCTATCTCTCCCAACAGCATGCAAGCTCATAAACTCAAGGTCCTTCTAGTCCTGGAATGTGATGAGCCCAGGGTAGGATGCAGGACACTCAGACAACTCACTTTCCCTTGTCTTTCAACCAGTCTGGATTCTTCTCTTCTTCTTTTAAGTCGAAGAATTCAGGAAGATCAGTGCTCATGGCTCTCCGTGCCTCTGCTTGCTTATGCAGCCACTACAATGAGAACGCAGTGGCTGATGGACACCGTCTATGCTGGCTAGTGCAGTCAATCAAACAGTATATGGAAATCACCCAGGACATGGACCTCTAGAATACCTGTGGGATTTTTCTGATTACATTACTTAATGTGAAGAGACTCATTTTAACTGTGGATGGAGCCATTCCCTGGACTGGGACTCCTGGACTGTGTTCATGGAGAGAGGTGTAGGAACAGCAAATATGTATGAAACCCTATACACAGTGAGAAGTCACTCTTGCATTACAACTCTGTGCAATGCTTGCTGGTCTTTGCTGGTCTTGACTGCTTAGAAAGAAACACATCAAAGAACTTCTCATGGTATTTTAGCTGACTCTGGTTGCTTCTGCTGACTTGTGCCAGTTTTGGAGAGCCTTCAGGTTTCTGCTGGATTGAGCCACTGCTACTGTTTGATGGTTAGTGTTTGCTATTGAACTGGATTGCTGGTATCCTGACAGTGAAGAATGGAATCGCCCTCAAGGAACTACTACTAAGCAGGTCCACAACCCCTCTTTCCTTCTTTCATCACTACCTCTGGTGGTAGGATAAAAGGGAGGTTGAATCATTTACGAACCCTGAATAAAGTAAGTTTAGAGAAAAATATAATCACTGTCTCAAACAAAAAATGAACAGAAAAACACTAAAACAAAACATGCAACACAAAACAAAGAAATATAAAACCTAATTTGTTTTCCTTCCCTTTCCTTCCTTTTTCCTTCCTTTTTCCCCCTTCCCCTTTTTCCCCCTTCCCCTTTTTCCCCCTTCCCCTTTTTCCCCCTTCC
>NW_022196906.1:67626499-67652058 GCF_008632895.1 Mastomys coucha | reverse complement strand
TCCTTCCCTTTCCTTCCCTTTCCTTTCCTTTCCTTCCCTTTCCTCTCCTTTCCTTTTCTTTCCCCACCTCCCTCATAGGATTTCTCTCCCTAGCCCTGGCTGCCCTGAAACTCACTAATCTCCATAGATGAAGTAGTAAGGGCACTCCACCATCGGTGACGATGCTGACACTAACTGAAGAGGCGACCGCCTTACTGATGATGTGTGCCTACCTCCTCCTCTTCTGCAACTTGGGATTCCCGAAGTGCAGTTGGGAACACTCGAGGGGTGAAGCTGATTTGAATACTGCCAGGGGAGCGAGGTGCAGGAACTCTGTCTTCCTTTAACTTCTCAGAAAATATGTTTCCCCAATTCCTCCCTTCAAAAGCAAAAGTATCAAACGAGTCACTTATTTCCCATTTCTAATTAACACATTGACTTTTAAAGATAATTATACACCAAAGCTAATTCTAAGATTAATAAAAAATAATAACAAAGAAACAAATAACAAAAGTAAATAATAAAAAAAATAACAACAAACCCCAACAAAATAAAACAAGGCATGATAGGCCAGTGAGGCAGGTCAGAGGGTAAAGTGCTTGCTCTACCAGCATGGCACCTTGACCTCATAAAGTGGACGGTGCTGGGTTGGGCAGTGTACTCCTTTAGTCCCAGTACTCGGGACAGAAGCAGGCTGATCTCTGTGAGTTCAAGGCCAGACTATTCTATATAAGGAGGTTCAGGCCACCAGGACTATATAGTGAGCAAAGTGAGACCCTGTCTTTTTAAAAAAAAAAAAAAATTGGAGGTTGGGGGTGGGGAGGACACAACAGGACACTAATTCCACAGGGTTGTCCTCTGACCCCCTGTGGCACACCTCCAACACACACATACCCACAAACACACACATCATACACAAATAATAGTAACAAAATAAACCAAAGATGTTTTCTGTAACAAGGAATAGAATATTCAGCATTAACATGGCACCTAGTCTATTCTTTTTTGGGTTTTTTTTGTTTGTTTGTTTGTTTTTTTTTTTTGGTTTTTCGAGACAGGGTTTCTCTGTGTAGCCCTGGCTGTCCTCTGTAGACCAGGCTGGCCTCGAACTCAGAAATCCGCCTGCCTCTGCCTCCAAAGTGCACCACCACCGCCCAGCCCTAGTCTATTCTTTAATCCATGGCCTGCTACTTTTCTGGGGCTCACTGTCGGGCTTCTCTCCAGTTCATATCCACTCTGGGGAAGCCACACCAGGCAAACCTACTGCTGACGTGCATGCCTCTTCCAGTTGCTATGCCCCACAGCAGAATCTCTACACACTTCCTAAAGAAGGACGCTTTTTACCCTTCACAGAGAACTGTTAAGAAAGTGGCAACAATAATAACGTAAGGAAAGGCAGACAAAAGGGGTTCAGCAGACTCAGAGGCTGCCAAGCCAGAAGAAGGGGAATGAAGCCATGTGCTAGGGTGTCATCTCTACACAAGGAAAGACGCTGTTACTTAGAAACACTAACATACCTAAATATGACACACAGGCTTAGAGGCAAACGTTGAAACAGGTAGGAAAGGATTTCAAGAAACAAAGACTCAGAGTAATATACTTTAGAGAAAAGGAGTGCATACAAGTAAGAAAAGGAGGGGCTGAAGAGAAGGCTCAGCAGTCAAGAGCACTGGCTGCTCTTCTGAATGATCAGGGTTCAATTCCTGGCATCCACATGGCAGCTTACAGCTATCCAGTTGCAGGGGATCCAACACTCTCTCACAGATATGCATGCAGGAAAAACACCAATACCCATAAAATAAAAACAAATTATTTTTAAAAAGAAAAAGAAAAGGTAAAGACACTTTAAAAAAAATCCATATAGAGCATTCAGAACAGCCCTGGACTACATAGGATGCCTTCTCAAAAAAAAAAAAAATATTGTGTGTGTGTTGGATTTAGCTCAGGCGCTATAAGCTTGCCTAGAAAAGCAGAAGGCCATGGGCTTGGTCCCCAGCAATAAAGGAAAAAACAAAAACAAACTTGCTTGAGGTATGGTGGTGCATGCCTAAAATCCCAGCAGTATCGAGGTGGAGGCAGGAGGATCAGAAGTTCAAGGTCATCCTCAGCGATATGGCAAGTCTGAAGCCAGCCTGAGCTCCAGGAGATGAAAATGAAGAAGGTAAATGTGTCCTCCGTCTTTTCTGATAGCATCCTTACACTAAGATGTGGCTCCTTTCCTCTAACCCATCCATAACTAGTTCCCAGTGTCTACTCAGTGTTTTGTTGTTCTTTTCAATGTCTCTCTACACTCGATATTTCCGGTTTGTACAAAATGACTAACGTGTGGCCAGTAAGCCATGTATGATGGTAAATTCCTACAAGCCGAACATTTGTGGTTGAGGCCAGAGGATCACATTCCAGGAGGTTCAGACCTACACAGCAAATCCTGTCTCGCCCCTCAGAAAAGGTCGTCCATCTTACGTCTTTGTATCACATTGCTTATTTTCAGTACACCTGAGCATGGCCTATGCCTGCATAAAGATTTCTAAAAAGAAAGAAAGAAAGAGAAAAAGACAGGGGGCGCCACACCTCTTGTGGGGAGGCGAGCGGGCGGGGCCTTCCGGGGCAAACCCTGAGGTTTTAGTGCTCCGGTTTCTCCAGCTTGCTTTCCCTGCGGCGGTTTCTCCTTCCTCTGCACTCGTTTTTGTCCGTCAGCTTTCTTTTGACATTCTTTCCACGCTTCTATTTCTCTAGTTGCTTTTTTCCGTTCATTTTCTTTCATATCTTCTATTTTTTTCCTCTCTTCTTCTTCAATCTATAAGCATTGTAATTGGCAAATTATTTTAGACATTCAAAATGCAATGGTTGTACAGGTGGGATAAGTGTGTGTAGGATGTGCTTGTGTCCGCGTGAGTATCTGAGCCTTGGGATAAGAGCCTGGGTTTCAGTTTGCACTGAAATGCTCCCACCTCCTCCCCGTGTGTGTGTGTGTGTGTGTGTGTGTGTGTGTGTTTGTGTGTGTGTGTGTGTGTGTGACTCCAGAAATGGTGGGACAGTATACAGGTCAGTGACCAAGAAGCTGAGGACCTCATTCATGAGCTGCAGTAGCTGATCATTTGCCTAGCACTCCATCTACAAACCAAACTGGCCTCAAACTCAGAGATCTGACTGCCTCTGCCTCTCCACTGCTGGCTATCGGCTATCACGATAGCCGCTGACGGCTGCGACTTCTGATCCTCCTGTTTCACTGTCCTGTGGAGCCTGAGGAGCCTGGTGGCCTGCACCCTGACTCCTGGCTGAACTACTTCTCTGTCCCTGGCTCACAGGCACCTCTTTTAGCGAGTGCCCTGGAATCTGCCGCTTACCTTCATCATCACGCCTAGTGCGTATCTCTGATCTTCTCGCTTGGCGACAGCTTTTGCTTCTGTGGCCTCTTTTGCTTTCTCCTGTGCTTGCAAGATAGATTTTTCTCTTATTCTCTGCATCATCTCTTTATCAACTGGAATATAAGGAAAAACACTATATCAGGATTATGATTAATCTGTTCTATTGAGGAGAAAAGCACTTAATCTGGATAAGAGTTCTTTAGATCTAATTTCATAAAAGGTGAAAAGCATGGCCCAGGGTGGTTTAGCATTGTGATCCTCACACTTCATCCTCTTATGACCTGAGAGTGTAAGCAAGCACCACCTGGAGTCACCATGACACCCTGAGGGAAAACTTTTTTTTTTTTTTTTTTTTTGAGGCAAGGTTTCATGTAGCCCAGCTTTCTGATATTGGTTTACAGGTACATATGGAGCTCTCTTGAATGATACCCAGCTCAAGTGAACAACTTTCATTAAAAAAACTTACCACCTGGCATAGAAAGGCTCTCCCACAGAACTGGCTCCTTTTTATACAATGTGAAAAGAATCGTGTCATTTCCAATCTTGGCTTTGCTCTTCCCATCGTCTATGGGAGCATAAAGAAACACCTCAAATAAAAATGGAGGAAAGTTAACCTGTTCCGAAGACAGAAAGAAGGCATTGAGTTAGTTACACAAATTAAAGACACTGCCATTAAAAAAAAAAAAAAAAAAAAAGTCTGGGCTGGAGAGATGGCTCAGTGGTTAAGAGCACTTATTCTTGTATTCTGTTCCCAGCACCCACATGGAGACTCACAACTATCTGAACTCCAGTTCCAGGGGATCTGACATCCTCCTCTGAACTCCTAGGGAATCAGATAAGCACATGGTACACATTCATACATAGAGCCAAATTAGCCATACACGTAAAATAAAGTAAATCCAAAAAAATCTACAGTCATTTATATCAGGAAAAAAAACATGTTAGAGTAGCGATATAGTTCCTGGCATGGCATGGTGTCAAAGGCCTGTTATCAGGAGGTAGCAGGATGCTCAGACATTCGAGGCCATCCTCAGCTACTAAGTGAAGTGAGTTTGAAGCCAGTCTGAGCTCCCTCCCTCTCCCTCCCCCCTCTCTTTCCCCTTCCTTCCCTCCTTCCCTCCCTCCCTTTCCCCACTTCTCTGTGTATGTGTGTAATTTTTCTCAAAACCCCAGTGAATTTATTACAGGTAGCATAATTTAGCAAAGCTTGAGGACACAATGGCTGAAAGCAGTCTGTGACCTGAATGTGTCTGTAGGTGACACCTCACTGGCAACAGATTTGGTTTTGTTGCTGTTGTTTTAACGACGACGTTGTATACACGTGTGTGGGTCTGTGAGTGCCATAGCATGCAAGAGGAGGTCAGAGAATTGTGAGAAGTTGGTTTTCTCTTTTCTGGGGATTGAACCGAGGTTGTCAGGCTTGATGGTAGTGCATTAACTCATTGACCCATCTCACCAGCCCTAGGTTTGTTTTTCAAAATAGGACTTTGAGTTGAGGTTTAGCCAGGGATGGTGGAGCATCCCATTAATCCCAACATTTAGAGGTCTGAGGCAGGAGGATTGCCTAAAGTCAGAGGCCAGTGTGGGTTACAGAGTAAGACAGCTTCCCCTCTGCTCACACCCCCAAGCCATGGAGGCTGGAGAGATGGTTCAGTGGTTAAAACCATTTGCTCTTGCATCATGTGTGACTCACAACCATCTGTAACTCTAATTCCAGGAGATCTGATCCCCTCTTCTGGCCTTCGCAGGTATTGGCACACACCTGATGCACACTCATACATGCACGCATTCATACATTTAATAGATACATAATTGCTAAAAACGTAGCTCAGTGGCGTGGCATACACAGGACGCTGGGTTTGATCTTTAGCACAACAAAAATAAATTAATTAAAAGTAAAAAAAAAGTAAATTAAAAATTAACTTTAAGAAAGTAAAGCAATGGACACGGTACAGTACAAGACAGCTCCTGCTCCGGGGGCGCACTGCAACTGCATCTCCGCCCCGCCCACCTTCAGGTAACTTTCCCCACAGAATACGTCAGCATCGCGCACGCTGACGCCGCGCAGAGGCAGCGACAGGAAGATTGCGGCCGGTGTCTGCTGCCAGCTGAACTCGCTCACTCGCACTGGCATGGCGGGGCCAGGGACTGCGCAGCCACTTTATGTCGCTAAGAAGCCGATCAGGTTGCTAGGGAAGCGGTGATTGCCGGGCTGCCATCACTTCCGGTCCTTAGGGCCCTTCCGGGTCAGGGGTCCAATGGGACGCTCGGCCTCCAAACATCTGTGTCCCCGCTGCTTCTGAGAGAATGAGGAAAAAGTAGAGCAGGATAAGGGAAGCGAGAGGGCTCGGGGACAGGATGCACTGCTTTCCAGAGGGTCTGAGTTCGAGCTTCAGCACCCGTGCTTGGCTTCTCTCAGGCGCCTGTAGTTCCAATCTGATACCCTCTTCTGGCTTCCGAGGGCACCGCACTCACACGCAGACACAAATTAATTAAATTTAATATGGGGCTGGTGAGATGGCTCAGCGATTAAGAGCACAGACTGCTCTTCCGAAGGCCCCTGAGTTCAAATCCCAGCAACCACATGGTGGCTCACAACCATCCATAACGAGATCTGACTCCCTCTTCTCTTCTGGAGTGTCTGAAGACAGCTACAGTGTACTTACATATAATAACTAAATCTTTTTTAAAAAATTAAAATTAAAACAAATAGTTTAAAGCAAATTTTTGCTAAAGAAGAGAAGCTGTGCTGTGGCTACCTGGGAGAGCTGGGTTGTATTCCCAGCTCTGGAAAGGAAAAAGCTTAGAGCTCTAGGATGCAGAGGGATGTGGGTCGGCAGAGCTGGAATGTGTACATTGTGACAGCAATGCACTTTTAGAGTCAGGTTTGCTCTGACCATTTGCTGAGGAATGACAGTGTGGTAGCCTGTGATCTCAGGACTTGAGGCTGAGCCCACAGTTGCAGACCACCCTGATAAACACAAATTCTGTCTCAAAATACAAAACATTTGATGTTCAGGCAGGGCTGACTCTGTCACCCATTCTGGGAGCACTGGTGTGTCCATTTGTCTCCTCTAAACTTGGGAAGGGACCTAAACTTCAATTTTTGAGACCCAAAGGACTCACAATAACCTGCTACAATTCCATAGTAGGATCTATTGGATTTAAACCAATACATTTTCCAATAGCTTACTTACACTGGACTTAAGTAATATACACTGAACTAATGTGAGATTCCCGGAAGGACCCCCCACACTCAAATCCCGGGAGCAACAACCCCACACACTACCAAGACATGGACTTGATGCAATCTGCAAGAGGCTTTTTATTCCAGCGAGCTGGGGCGAGACTCATATCCCTCGAAGGGGTAGAGGAGTCTGGCCCCGAGTAAGGTCTTAAGCAGCTTTTTTTTTTTTTTTCGAGACAGTGTTTCTCTGTGTAGTCCTGGCTGTTGTGGAACTCACTCTGTAGACCAGGCTGGCCTGGAACTCAGAAATCTGCCTGCCTCTGCCTCCCAAGTGCTGGGATTAAAGGCGTGCTCCACTGCCCGGCCTTAGGCAGCTTTTTATTCTTGTGCAATTGCTGGGGCAAAAGGGAAGACTGGGGTAAGGGGGAAGGTACGGGGTGGTTTCTGATTGGTGCTGGCTCATCCTAGGGTCCAGGGGTGGGCTAGCCACCTGGCAATTGTTTTGGGCCGGGTTGTTTCTGAGTTCTTGGGCCAGGTCATCTTGGTTCCCTTGTTTCTGGGTTCTGGGAGCTGCTGGTCTCCCATTGTTTTTAGGTTCTGGGAGCTGGTCTCCCACTGAGTTTAACTAATGGCTAAATTCCCACAGTACAGTTTGAAAACTTAATCTTACACTTTCGCTGACAAGAAACTTGAAGGCCGCGTAGTTCAGCCCAACCACATCAGTTATTAGTGTCATACATTATTAGCTGAAAAATGATGGAGATCCTTAATTCATTCTAAATGCTCCTTCTACACTGCTTCCTTAGGCTCAGCTTCTACATTTCTAGAGTGTGATGTGAATGATAAATGTAATTCATTTAAGTACTAGAGAAGTTATTTGCACATCGGACGCTGGATTTTAAACTAAAACAAAAAAAGTTTGGAGAGCATTTAGAGAAATGTTTAAACTTAAGCATAATTTATTGCAGAAAGTTTAGGATCAGTAGAGTTGGGTTAGTAGCTGTCCCCTCCTGATCCTGACCTGTTTTGTCAGCAGAGCATTATCTCAAACTTCCAATCCTTTGTCAGTCCCTCTGAGCAGAGAAATCAACAGATCCCACAGGTTTGTTCCACTTTCATCATGCTTCTTGCCATTTCCCTCTTTCCATTCTATTCTTGTTCTTAGCATGTTGTCTCAAGCTCTTGTGTCTTTTCTGGCCTCTGCAGGCACCGTGCTCACACACACACACACACACACACACACACACACACACACACACACACAAACATACACATACTTAAAAAAAAAAAAAGCCAGGCAGTGGTGGCACACACCTTTAGCCCCAGTGCTTACGAGGCAGAGGCAGGCATATATCTCTGAGTTTGAGGCTAGCCTGGTCTATAGAGTAAGTCCATGACAGCCAAAGCTGCACAGAGAAACCCTGTCTTGGAAAACCAAATAAATTATAAAATAGTAAAGGACTTGATGGGCTGAGGAGGTAGCTCAGGTGGTAGAGAGCTTGCTTAGCATGCTCAAAGCCCTGGGTTTAATCCCATCACCACACAAACCAGGTGTAGCTGTGCATGCTGAAATCGTTGAACTTGCAAAGTGAAAACAGGAAGATCAGAAGTCCAAAGCTAACTTCTACTACATACTGAATTTGAGGCCAGCCTGGACTACATGAGACCCTGTCTCAAAGTAAAACTGTCAGGCAGTGGTGGTGCATGTCTTTAGTTCAGCACTCAGGAGGCAGGGGCAGGCAGATTTCTGAGTTCAAGGCCAGTCTATAGAGGGAGTTCCAGGATAGGCAGGGTTACAACAAAGAGAAACCCTGTCTAAACAAACAAACAAACAAAACCCACAAGTGATGTTTATCAAAAAGCATAGTATTGGGTTTTTTTTACCTGAAATATTTCTTCAAAGCTTTTTTTTTTTCTTTTGGTTTTTCGAGACAGGGTTTCTCTGTGTAGCCCTGGCTGTCCTGGAACTCACTCTGTAGACCAGGCTGGCCTCGAACTCAGAAATCCACCTGCCTCTGCCTCCCAAGTGCTGAGACTAAAGGCGTGCGCTACCACCGCCCGGTCTCTTCAGAGCTTTTCAACCAAGGCCTACAAAACATCAATCTGTAGCTGAACAAGCTGAGTTCAGTACACCCAGCAGGAGAGAACAGACTACAGGAGGAAACACCGTTGTGAAAGGGTGTTGGAATCTGGGACAGTCTAAGAGAAGGAAGTTTCCAATTACATTCAGCACTTCCAAAATTGAAAGCGCTTATCCACATCATGCTATATTTGACATATTAAATATTAGGCTAAAGAAACTTTGTTCCCCACCCCCACCCCACCCCACCCCAGTTTTTGAGATATGGTATCTTTGTGTATCCCTGGCTGTCTTGGAACTCACAGAGATCCACCTGCCTATGTCTCTGCCTTCCTAGGGCTGGAATTAAAGGCATGTGCTATCATTGCCTGGCTTAAACCGAAGGAATGTAAGAAAGACTCTTTTTTTTTTTTTTTTTCATTCTGCTTACAGAATATTTATTAAGGTTGTTTAATATATGACTTTTCATTTGACATTGTGGAAGTCCTTTATTGTAAAGCTGATCCTTCTGTCTGGTGACAGCAAAAGCCACGACGATCACTCTGGCCCCCCACGCTGGATAAATTCCATTTTCTCTTGAGACATAGGTTTCCTTCTGTATTTCTGAGGTAATGATTTTATAATTTCTGCAGTGTCTGGTGGCCCCTGATGCATTAGTAAATCTGGGGACATAGTTCCTTTTGAATGCTGTGAAATTACAGAGGAGTGGGAGGGTAGCGCTGCAGATCCCATAGCTTCACTGAGTTTAGGTTTGTCTCTTCTGTTAGGGAACTTAATTAATGGAGCATGTGGCTTCACTACCTGCACGACCCTGGAGGCGGAAGCCATCTTACTGCCCATCGTGACCCCCGAGCGGGGCAGCTTCCGGGCAAGAAAGACTCTTTAACTGTCTATAATCCAGTCTTCTCTGAGACAGATCTCATAAGAGCCTCGTGTGGAAAAAAAAAAATAGTCCTCCTTAAGGCCTCCCCTTTTCTGAAGAGAAGGGGAGGAGGGATAGATGTGGGGAGGAAGGGTGATGCTAAGGACTGGGAGGAGAGGAGGGAGGAGGAACTGCAGTCAGGATCTAAGACAGACAGACAGACAGACAAAAACAATGTCCTCCCTTAGGGGCTAGAGAGACGGCTCACCAGTTAATAGCATTGACTGCTGCTCTACAGAGCACCCAGCCTCAATTCCCAGCACCTACAAGACAGCTTATGACTGTCTGGAGCTCCAGTTCCAGGGGATATGATGCCCTCTTCTGGCCTCAAAAGGCACTGCATGCATACAGTGCATAGACATACTCTAGGCAAACGATTCATATACATAAAATAAATAAATAAAATCTTTTAAACCTGGAAAGCACCCAAATGTTTCTCAAGTAAATACACAAACAAAATGTTTTATAGTAATACAAACAAGCAAATTATTGCTATATACTAAATGATGACTGAAAAAAGGAAGTAAAAAAAAAAAAAAAAAGATTCTTAAGGACCAGTAAAATGATTCATCAGGTAAAAGGCTTGCAGCCAAGCCTGATAACATGAGTTCAATCCCCAGGACCCACATGGTGAAAGGAGAGAACCAACTCTGGCAAGTTGTTCTCTGACCTCTAAAACATAAAACAAAAGGTTCTTTTATTTATTTATTTTGATTTTTTTTCGAGACAGGGTTTCTCTGTGTAGCCTTGGCTTTCCTGGAACTCACTCTGTAGACTAGGCTGGCCTCGAATTCAGAAATGTGCCTGCCTTTGCCTCCCAAGTGCTGGGACTAAAGGCGTGCACCACCACTGCCCAGCAGGTTCTTTTAAAAAATACTATTCATTCATTCATTCATTCATTCATTCATTCATTTTAGAGACAAGGTATCCAGGCTGACCTGGAACTTGCTATATAGCTCAGGCTACTGATCTGCTGTGCCCTCATTCCCACTCTGTTTCCCTGTTTCATTATGTAGCCTAGGCTGGTCTTCAACTCCGTCCTCCTGTCTGGGATATATATGTGACTCCATATCTGACTTACTAATGGCAAATTTAAAAAATTTAAAAACATATGACATCTGTTTGTAGCCCTGGCTGGCCTCAAATTCACAGAGATCTGCATGCCTTTTCTTCTGCATCCCAAGTGCTTGAATTAAAGGTGTGTGCCATCATGTCCACTAAGTGGTTTCTTTTAAAATTTATTTATGTTATGTGTTTGGGTGTTTGCCTGTATTTCTGTGTACCATGTTCATGCAGTGCCCACAGACGCCAGAAGGGGGCATCGGATCCTTCGGGAACTGGAGTTACAGAAGGTAGTGAGTGATAAGTTGCCATGTGGGTGCTAGGAATTGAACAACATTTGGAAGATCAGCGAGTGAGTGCTCTTACCCATCTCTCTAGCCCTTCCTAACCCTGCACCTCCAAGCCCCCGCCTCACACTCCCTCTTTGCCCCAAACTGCCTTCTTGACACTAGTGTCTCCCCTGCATTACAAGTATTTAGTTGTATCTTTCTGCATTGCTTACAATATTAAAGTCACACAGATTTAACCTTCTACCCCATCTCTGTTCTTAAAAAAAAAAAAAAAGTGTACATAGAAGGACCTGACCAAAAGGATTTGTGCCATCAGTATCAACTCCTGGCAACCTCCAGGCCAGGGCCCCCCTTAACCAGCTGATGCTCCATTCCATCCAAATCCAATGCACTCACACCTACCCCTCCTAATGAGAGAAAGTTCAAACTCTTAAAATAATGAGGCCTTCTCCTTAAAAACTACCTTTATTCAAGGGAATCTGAAATAGAGTAACACCAGAGGAGACAAACTTACAAGTTGTTCAAGAAAGCCTGCATACATTTCCACAAGCAGTAAGTGTGACAGTCCTTGCACAGCACACAGATGACACACATGTCTCCCTGAAAGCAATGGTGACAAGAACATAGTTTGATGGGAAAGCAGGCTCTCTGCTTGTCTCAAAACTTTAGTTTTTAGACTAAAACATGAATGTGTGGGAGGCTTGCTCAGTGTTACACTCCAGCATGGCGTTGGGGACAGAAGGGGATTGAGCAGAATGGAGAAACTGTACAGGGTCAGTATCTCCAGCAGAGCAGAGATACTTATAATTCCAAAGGTAGAAGATTTAACACTTGGGAGACTTTAAAAAGCTATCCACATTTGACCAAATTCTATCAGCTACTGAGCTCCTTTCAGTTTCTTTGAGAAGTATATCCTGTGTATGAGTCATGTAAAGATTATAATTTGGAATGATCTAGTAATCACTTTATTATTTTGTTGTTGTTACATTGTTATTTTGAGGCTTCCATCTCACTGTGCCTACCTGGATGGCCTGGAATTTACTCTGTAGACCAGGCTGACCCCAAAATTGCAGGAGGTCCTCCTGTCTGCTTCCCAGTGCTGAGACAAAAGGAGTGTACTACTGTCCCCAGCCCTGATCACTTTATTAATTCATAGTACTACTTCCTTAAAGCTTCATGATTAAATAGAAATACTAGAGCTCTAAAGAGGCTGTTTGTTAAATTAAACCCACAAGATGTGGCACTAAGTTTTTTAACACAAAAAAACAGGCCTATGAAAATATGGACATTCAGGTCAGATAGAGCAGGACTGGCCACCAGGCAGCATCTCTAAGACTGGATGAGAGGAATTGCTATTCCATCCTGTCAACCTACTCAGCAGTAAAAAAATACAGGACATAGCACAACCAGCACACCAAACGAGGTCTGGTGCAGTCTCTGATACATAACCCAGGTACACGTTCACTTGGAAATGTATCCAAGTGGTGTAAAATAGTCTTTCTAAGTCAGAGCAGGTCTGACCAGTGAAATTGGAAAGCTTTAGAAAGATAAAGGAACTTAAGCACACACCAGCATTTGTTTTTACTTTAAGCATAAAATTTCAAATATGCAAATTGCAATGACCAAATATCACTGATTACAATTCCTTTGGGTACTAATTTTAATGATAAAGACTTTAAAAATACTTATTCCTTATTTATGTGTCTCTGTGTATGTGTGTGTGTGTGTGTGTGTGTCTGTGTGTGTGTGTGTGTGTGTGTGTGTGTGTGGTGTGTGCGCACTTGAGTGCAGATGCCCTTAGAGGGCAGATGAGGGTTTTGGATCCCCTTGAACTGGAGTTACAGGAGTTGTGAGACACCCAACTTGGGAACTGAACTCGATGTCCTGGAAGAGCAGCAAACACTCTCAAAGGCTAAATCATTCCTCCAATCCCATCAAAGAATTTCTTTTGAATGTTTTAAAACTAGTGTTCTTAAATAAACACCTCAAAAGTAAAAGATGAAAATGTGCTTCGCTGGTTAAATATTTTTAAAATCATGATCATGCATTTCAACACCAAACCTGTCATCAGATAGTACAAACTAATAGGACATCCATGTCCTTGTACATGGTCACACATTCTAAATAAGCGAGAGGCATTTTATTATTGTAGTAATTGTCTTATCCCAATAAGTTATTTTTTAATAAAGATAGGTGCCATTATTTTGCTTATAGTACAGTGAATGTTGCTTTCAGTTAGGAGTCATCTGTGTGTGTGAGCTAAGAGGATTTCTCAGAAATCATACCTGCAGGTAGATGGACACTTTTCTTCTTGAGACAGTCTTGGGGTGGTCTCCAACTCCTGGCTCAGGTTCTGAACACTGAGATTAATTAATTACACTACTTTTAGATGTATTTATGTATTATGAATGCCATGAGCTAACACCAAATTTTAATCCTCAAAGACATCAGAGCCTTTACAAACTAACCCATAAATACTGATGGTTCAGTTGCTTCATAGAATACCAGCAGACAAAATCATTAGAATTACACAGTAGTTTCCTTTGTCATAGGAATAAAGGTTGGACAAAGTCTGGAAACTTTTTATTTCCAATTTGAATTACAGTAATTTTGCCACAGACCACAGCACTGGTGCATGTATGACTTAAGACACACACTAAGAACAAAGGGACAACCTACTGCCAAAATACATGTCACCAATGTGGAACACACTTGGGATTGTACAAAAGTACTGAACTGATATCCCCAGAAGAGGCAGGTGACAACGGTACATGGGGAAGAGACAGTTTTAATATGAAACAACTGTTCAAGTCACATACATCATAAGAAGCAGGACTCTTTTTTTTTTTTTTTTTAGTAAAAGATAACATTTTAACTAACAAGCAATACCACATACATGTCCACAGAACAAGAAAGGTACAGGTACTTGGAGAACTGTTTGATATAACTGCACATAATGTGTTATTGGTAAAGCCAGGTTTCCCACCTGTGGTTTTTATTGAGTTTTGAATGACACACAGACAAGTGTCCGATGTGTTGAGGTTCTGGCTTATGCGCGACCACCTTCTTCCATCTCTCTTTGACCATCTGATTTGGGAGACGAGGGGGCTCTTCCTGGCCTCTGGGCTCCAGTACCTCCAAATTCCCATCACAGAACCACCAAGAATCGGTAGATGCAGACGATATCTTATACTGCTCTCCTGAGTAAGAGGAGAGAGAGCAAGAGAAAGTTACTGAAATTTGGGGATAAGAAGGGAACCTCCGGAGCTCAGGAAAGCTGTGAAGAGTCCAGACAGTCTGAAGGAAGTAGTCCAAAGACAGGGCACCTGGTTTCCTGTGGAGCCTGGGATACGGCCATGTTGTCGGAAATGTTAGGTGTTAAAGATTCTGAAGACTCTTTGAAAAAGGTAATGTAATGTCACAGCTATCTTCATTTGTATCCCGCAGAAAATGTTCTTCTCTTAAAACCTAGACACCCAACACCACAGGACGAAGTCGTTTCTTTTCTTTCTTTCTCCTCTGCCCCACTTTTTGAGATAGTTTTATGTACCCAGGCTAGCCTCAGACTTGCTACATAGCTGAAGATGACCTTGAGTTTCTGATTCTCTTGCTTCCATTTGCCAAGTGCTGGGATGACAGGTGGGTACCAATCACTGCGGCCCATATTTTGTGGTTTCATGCATGCTAGGCGAGTGCTCTACTATCTGAGCCACATCCACAGCTCACAAAGCAACTTCTGATCAGAGGAAAGATGGAAAGTTGGAGCATCCTGGAGGAGAAAAGACAAACTTCCTTCTACAGCAGATGCTAAGAGGACAAGTAGGGGCTACCCATGCAGGTGAACTTCATCAGCACATCAGGAGCATGGAAGGCCGCCACTTTCTCTCTTACACTAATGCATCATTTAGGAGAGTTTTAAGCCTTCATGGGCTCCCCTAAGAATCTAACCACCTCATACTGACTTCCCAACTATTATTTACAAGTGAGCTCTGTGGGTCTGGTTGATTTTCAACTTTTTAAATTAGGAAAGTACAAAACAGCACAATTGTACATGCACACAAAACCTCTCTACATTACAAAAATGAAGGCCTACACACTTAGAACCCCCCTTTAAAAACCTGCTTGTGTATCTGCTTAGTGTTCTATCGGCCCGTGTGTGGGAGAAATGCTGGCATGCTAATTTTGTTCAAGACAAATACGGCTGAAAGACTATTAAATGAAGTTGTTTGATATTTTTATGATGGTAATTCATCAGATTGCATGGTAACCAATATCACTAAGAGGTTTTCCTACCACTAGACAGAACTGTATGTTTGAAAAAAACAAACAAACCAAAACCAAACCAAACCAAGAAACCCCAAACAACAACAAAAAGGAAAACTCAAAACCTGGCTGTCGTTCTATTCTGCTTACTTACACAGAATACACCACCAGTGCAGGAAAGCCTGGATTCCTGTATGTAACCTAATTTGGGTAGCAAGAACCACAAGGGCAGCAATATTGCAGCCAGAAGACACTCATCACAAATCTAATTCTAAGCACTCTATTTGAAGACAGGTATATTTTCTTCGATTAGCTAAGCTGCTTCAGTATTTTGTGTATCCTGTAATATCTGAAGCTTGTGGTCTAGAAACCCTCTACTGAGCAAGCAAGGAGATTTCTCAGAAAACAACTAATTTGTGTCTGTGTATGCTCCGTGTTTCAAATTTTGCACACACCGATGGAGAGATGGCTCAGGGTTTAAGAGCACTGGCTTCTCCTCTAGAGGGACACAGGTTCAAATCCCAGCTCCCACACCGTAGCTCAAAATTCACATACACACATATAGTACCCTCAAAAGAGGGTATCAGATCCCCCGTGCCTGGAGTTACACATGCTTGTGAGTTGCCATGTGAGTGCTGGGAACAGAAGCTAGATTCTCTAGAGCAGTAAGTGTTCTTCACAGCTGGGTCATATCCCAGCCCAGGAACTGATCATCTTTACAACTTCATCAGGAACTTGGCTTTGTTGAGGGAGCTCAGGTATAAGAAGTGAGCTAGGTTCAACTTCAGCACAACTTGACGATTCAGATGTGAGAAGCTTGTGTAGGAGAGGAGGCCTTTCAGTGAAGAGGATCAGATCAGAACAGACACAATTCTGCCCGTACGTCTTCACCTGATACAGTTTTGAAGTTGGGAGTTTGAAGCAGGTTTTTTTAAAATCACATTTCCTAAGAAAGCCATGGCAAGCTGTGTAACAGACATCTTTGTGTAAAACGAGACAAATTTCCTGGCTGTATTCATAATTCATTCTTTTCATTGCCAAATGTATTTCTATATATCTTATAATTTTGACAGTATTTTGTACAGACAAATGTGTTAACTAGTAAGAAAATTAATTCAAACCTGTGAAGATATTCATCAGCTATGATTGCTGAAGCTTAACCACAATTCATGGCTGAAGTGCACATAAGAGTTTTCTTTTTCCCTTTTCCTTCTTTTCTCTTCTCTTCCTTCCTTCCTTCCTTCCTTCCTCCTTCCCTCCCTTCCTTTCTTTCTTTTTGTAAAGTTATGGTCTCAATACGTAGCCCTGGCTGGCCTGAAACTCCTAGAGATCCTCCTGTCTCTGCCTCCAGTGGCTTTTCTTTTCTGTTTTTGTTTTTGTTTTTTGAGAGACAGAAGCCTGGCTGTGCTGGAACTCACTATGTAGACCAGGCTGGACTCGAACTCAGAGATCCACCTGCTTCTGCCTTCTAGGTGCTGGGGTTAAAGGTGTGCATCTGCAGGTTTTCTTACATTTACAGATTCTTACTATGATGCCTGGTAAATGTAAAGCACTTGAAATTCATCTGGTTTTTTTTTTTTTTTAAAGCAGCACCTTAGAAATAAAGTGAAATAAATCATATGTCCCTAGAGGTCATTTCTTCACAAAGACAGCTAACCACAAAAAGCCATCAGCAATAAAAGGCTTATTGAACTACATAACCCATTTTAACAATAACCAAATCAATACTACCACAGCGAAGGGTTAACTCCTGAGAGAGAGTACCCGCCATCTTGTTTCATTCAGTCATGGAGTCACGACCTAATGCTGGGAGCGAGAACAAAGCATGAAGTATGTAATTCTCCCTACGTCAGGACTCAATGCTTAGAGGTGGCTTCGAGGTTAAGCTTGCATACTGCTCTTGCTGAGGACCAGAGCTCGCTTCCCAGTGCCCACCGCAAGCTGCTTACAACTGCCTGTCAATTCCACTAGGGGCTCTGATGCCCTCTCCTGGCCTCTATGGATACCCACATGCAGAGACACATAATTAAAAACAAGAGACACCTTTAAAAAGTCAGCACTCAAAAGAATGTCAAGAAAAACATAACCAGATCTTTAAACATTTAGAAATTTAGCTCTAGCCTGGCGGTGGTGGCGCACGCCTATAATCCCAGCACTTGGGAGGCAGAGGCAGGCGGATTTCTGAGTTCGAGGCCAGCCTGGTCTACAGAGTTCCAGGACAGCCAGAGAAACCCTGTCTCAGAAAAAAAAAAAGAAAGAAAGAAAGAAAGAAAGAAATTTAGCTCTAACAAAAATACCAGCCTAAGAATATGGAGCTACACTGAACTCCAGCACATGCAGGGAGCCCCCACCTCGTGGGGTTCCTGCAACTGCTGAGGTTTGCACCCGAAGAGACGTCAGTTACAGAGCTCATTATCATTTCACTTCCTAAAGCTGTGACAATATATATTATATGATTACCCAGTTCTAGCCAGTCAAGGGTAGAGGGAGAAAATCTTGCATTACGTGTACTGTATGAAACTATCAAAATTAAAGCACTGTATTTTCCCCCACTCCAAAGCACTATATATTTTTTTTAAAAAAAAGTTTAAGTCAATAATAATCTACATCAGAAACACTGTTTTCTACCAACAGGGTATCAGATTTCTAATATTCACACAATTCACCATTTTGTCAACTGTGAAAATTATTCAAATCCTATAGTTACTACTTCTTAATTGGAACATGCTGTTTCCTAGAAAATAGGCCCAGATGGCAAAAAGCTAACCTTCCATTAAATAATGGTCTCGGGATGAGGGTGGATGACAAGGCTCATGGCTCATCAGTCAACTGTGATTCAGTGCATTGAGACCTGTGACACACATGAGGTACGAGCCTACAGTGTCGATGTCTGGTTTCTGTTAACAAAAAGATTTTTTTAAGTCAAAAATATCTTTTTATTTATTTGTGTTTTGTCTGCATGTATGCCTGCGTGCCACACAAGGAGGCCAGAAGATAGTACAGGATCTTCTGGAACTGGAGTTAATGATGGTTGTGAACTGCCACATGGGTGCTGCTGGGAATCAAACTCTGGCCCTTCAGAAAAATCAGCTATTCCCTTAACTGCTGGGCCATCTCTCTAGCCCTTCCGTTAAAAATCTTCACATTCTTTTAAGTTTCTTGATAACATGTTGCTGCTGTCTCGGGTTCCCTTCCCTTCAAGCTTACTGTAGCAATTATCCTCTTTAAGAGCAGCATAGTGTTCAGAGCTTTTACATTTTAATCTCTTTAATTTTCAGTAATTTTGATTATTACGTTTTAAGATGTTTTTATGGTTTGTGTATCTGTGCATGCACAAACATGTATGTGCACTTTGTGTGTGCAGTGCCTATAAAGTCCAACAGAGGGAATCAGATTCTCCAAACTGGAGAGAGATACAGGTGGTTAAAGTTGACTACTGTGGCTTCTGGGAACTGAACCCAGGTCCTCTGCAAGAGCAGCGGAGGATCCTGTATACAGTGCCAGGCCACCAGTCCCACATTCAGAACTTTTTATGGTCACACTGATAATGAATGTCAAAACATTATTAGGGATGGTCATCAATACCCCACCATTGTCTAAATTGCTACCTACTGTCATAGACACTGTTTATTAAAGTCACAGGTTATGATCTTCTCCTAACACATCTGTGTGTCATTTCAGAGGATCTTAGAGCATCCCTCTGGAGGTAAGGTCCTCTCAGGTGCCTTCTCACACTGTCTCCAGTTATAGCAGAAGCCACTAAGCCTGAAGCACAGCCCCAAAGAAGCTTTGGCCTAGGCTCTTCACCAGCCTTTACTTAAACATTTGAACTTCCCCGAGGTTCATCTTACAGACTCAGATCTCTAGAACATTCCTCCAACCACCAGTGCTTAGCTCTCAGAGCAGCAGAGCCCTATAAGACCACACCACCACTTCTCTCCCTCTCTTTGCAAGCTGTCCCAGTTTAGAAGCACGTGGAAGAAAGTTTTCACAATTCTGAAGACACTGCATTATTATGTGGAGAACATTAATAGAAATAAGAATAATTTAAAAATTGAGAACATAATGCCAGCATAATTCTAAACGACACAAGTGGAAACATGTGTTATGCCAACCTTACTAAAATCGGCGAGTTGATATTAGCAATGTCATGTGGGACAACCCACCAGTTAATTAGCAACTACTACTTGGAATAGACTATATGCCATGACTAGTGTCTGTCTTGTACCTACATAGATATCCTGGAAAGACTGATTTGAACAGTGAAATTCACATATTTCAAAGACCCTCACAGAGGAAGAATCAGGTGTTAAATTCTAACAATAAGAAAAAAAAACATTTAAAATCCATTAAAGATACGCATCCCCTTATGTTATCCCCGCACAGATTGTATTCAGAGAACATTTTAAATTGGTCTTCTCTTGAACCAAATATGTACGTTCACACGGTCAAAGTTTAGCACTGAAATATACATTTTTCAATGACTCTAACTTTTAAAAGTTACAACCTGCCTATTTTTGTCATATATTACTTTGAAACTTCAAGAGGCTTTTATGTTTATGATAAATAACAATGAACATTTATTTATAAGTGTTGTCTCTACAACAACCCCCCACATTAATCTCATTTTAAGACAACAAACAAAAACAATAAAATGAAGCATTGTTAGTAAGAACTAAAATGCAATATTTTTGTGTGTGCCTTTAAAAAAATAATGTCAAACATTAAAATCCCATGTCACCAAATCTCTGTTCTACACGGAATAATGAACCAACGTTAGCTGACAGCCATGCTTAGGCATCGCCGCCCATGGCAGGTGGACCAAAGGCCTCTCGAGTGCGCATCAGCTGGACATCCTTGTCAGCCATGCACGTGTCACAACCCCATACTGCAGACGCTTCAGCTGTCAGGAGTCCATAGGCTGTCTCCGTCATCCCAGTGCAGATGCGATGAAACCATTTCTGACAAGAGGCCTCACACAGGATGGCGTCCTGATCGTCATTCACTTCATTTGTACAAATCCCGCACGGGTACACAGGGTCAGAGGATGAATGGCCATGCCGGCTGGGGTGCAGGGAGAACTTGCGGCTTTTGTCGGTGGTGCACAGGTCAGCCGTGCCCCTGGGCTGCCGGGGCTTGTTCTGGGTCCCATTGGCATGGTTGTTGGTGGCCTCTGCGCTGCCCGAACGGCTGTTCTCTTGGACAATGTTGTTTCGGTTGACATTTTTTAACTCGACGTTACTCCGGTTGACTGGATCCTCCGTATTTAAGTGAGGTGGGTGAGTGGAAGAATTCTGATTCGTGGTTTTGGTTGCCCCTTGAGTGAAGTCTTGTTTGGGAACTGGAGCTTTTGCTTGACCAAACGCGTTTGGGGGTGGAATAAATGAATGATTTGATTCTATCGGAGAGGTAAAATTTGAATTATTTACAGGGGCAAAATTAGATGCCAGGTCAGGGTTAGATACTTGGCCAACACTCTGCGGGGGAATCTGATTGAAGTTTTCAGCAGAGCCTTGTCTAAAATGCTGAGCAGCCATGTTAATGTCCTGAGTCAGTACATTATTATAAGGTGGGTTTCCAAAATTTGAATTATCATGTGGCCCAAAGTTAAAGGCATGAGGCCGGTTAAAGCCCATGCCCAAAGGATTCTGAGGAAATGGGTGTGGCTGATTCCTGAGTGAGTAAGGACCACAGTAGGGAGAGGACATTCTTGGAGGGACGTGGGGTGGCATTCTGAACGTGCTGTAGCCTCCGAAGCCAGGATACCCAGGGCTAAGATATGGATTAGATGAAGGCAGTGGTTTATAGGAAATAGTGTTGTAGCTGTCATCAAACGGATTGGCAGCCACTAGATGGTCAGAGTTTGGATTTGGTGGTGGTGCATACTCAGACAACGGAGGAAAGGAAGGTCCCTGCAAAGAGAATAGAACGGGAAAAACAAACGGTCCTGAGGCAAGTTTAGTTTCTTCAATTGCCCTTCCTGATGTTTATATTTAATTATATTTGATAAAAATATATGGAGCTGGAGCTTCAAAAAACCAATATATATACACTATCTATCTATCTACATATATATATGTACATATATATATATATGGAGGGAGAGAGAGAGAGAGAGAGAGAGAGAGAGAGAGAGAGCTGCAGAGATGGTCAAGAGCATTCACTGCTCTCCCAGAGGACCCAAGTTTGCCCAGCACCTGGACCCTCTACAAGTCCAGCTCCAGGGTATCTGACTCCTTCAGGCCTCCACCAGCACTAGCACTCAGGTGCACATGCCCACAGTATAAAACACATTTTTCTCATTTAGGAATGGAGATGAGGCACGCTTCTCTAGCTCAAACTTGTTGCTACTTCAAACTTCATTTAACTCTCTCAAGAAGCCTGCGATTGGGCAGAAGTGCTCCGCAGTGGGGAGCACTCAGCAGTGGGGAGCACTGACTGCTCCTCAGGACCGAGGTTCCAGGCCCAGCACCCATGTGGTGGCCCACAACTGCCTGTAGCTGCAGATCCTGGGGATCTGATGCTTTCTTTGGGTCTCCATGGGTACCAGGTATACAGAGATATATGCAGACCGTCACTCATACACATAAAATGAATAAGTAATTTTAAAGGCCTGCCACAATTTTCATGTATGTGCTTGCCTGCAGCTACATTCTCTCTCTTAAAACACTGAAGTACTTCAAGCAAAACTTTTCTATACCCCAGATAGTCATAAAGTCACATAATGATAAACAAATTCCAAGTGTTTTTTTTTTTTAATGTCAAGAGAGCCATAATTAAAGCATTCTCAAAGCCCTAATCTCTATACATCTTAATGGTTACACTTCAGATTTAACCAACAGTGACCAAAATGGAAAAAAAATATAATTTAGATTCCTATCAAAGTAACTCATACTCATTATCAGCAGAAGAGTGCTTCAGTTTATAGCAAATAAAGCCATAAAACAGGGCTGGAGAGATGGTCTGTGGAAACAGCACTGCTGTTCCTGCAGACGGTGGGGTTTAACCCCCAGCACCTGCAGGCGCTCACAACCATCTCCGGAACCAGTTCTGGGTGATTCAAAGCCCTCTTCTGGCCTCCAAGGGCACTGCATGCACAGGATACACATATAAACAAATAAATAAAAAACCATAAATGGCTGTGTGTGTTTATTATAGCCACGCGTCACAGCAAAGGCTTCCACTATGATTACCTCATGATATCTGCACAATATCGATTGCCATAATAATAGGACAATTACTCAAGTTAGAAATTATTTAAAAATCTTTAAATAGAACTACAGGTTAGACTGGCAAATGGCACAGTGAGTGCAGAGCCCTCCATTAGGCTCTGAAGCAGACAGGAAGCAAACCCCAGGGCCAAACGTAAACACGCAAGTAGTCTCTTGATGACCCCAAGTGAAAACTGTTACTAAGGAAAACCTCAGGGCTCCAGAGGCTGCTCCGTGCGTAAGAGCACTTAACACTCTTCCAGAGGACCTGAGTTCAGTTCCCAGCACACACTTCAGGTGGATCACAATTGTTTTTCCAGAAGTCTTGTACCTTCAGGCCTCCTGGAGTATCTGCACTCACACATATACAAATTTCTTTAAAACAAACAAAAAACCAACAACAAAACACCAGATCTTAAAAATAAAAATAACATTTTTTTTTAAAAAGTCAACTTACCTGTGTGCTGGCCTTGCGTTTTTTCTTATCTGGGCTTCCTAGTTGTATATTGGGCCCTCCTAACCCATCCAGTCCACTGTCACCACCTACAAAACAGTAAATCCCATAATATTCCCACTTGGAGGTGAAAATGCTTCACAGATCTCATTGTGATATAAGGAGGACACAAGGACAAGGACAATTAAGGGACAGGAAACTGGGAGAGGCCCCTCCCCTAGGAATCTAGCACAGCAACTGCTGAAGGCCAGCTTCCTCCCCCGCAGCGCTCAGGATTCAACCCCTTGTTACTCCAGCAGCCCCTGGTTTCCCCTCATCAGAGTATAATCTCACCCAGGTCATCTCTGCAGCATCCTATAACTTCACCTATTCAGACCTAACTTGAGCGCCCCTAAAATGGTTTTTGTAATAAAGCGGATATAACGAACGCACTCTTCTTGAGAAGCCCACACCTACCCACCCTTGGGCATGTATCAGTTTTTCCTGAGCTTCTCATTTTTCCTAACTTTCACAATTCAAGTCTACATTAGATATATTTAATAGGGGGCTGGAGAGATGGCTCAGAGGTGAAAAGCACTGATTGTTCTTCCAGAGGTCCTGAGTTCGATTCCCAGCAACCACATGGTGATTCATAACCATCTATAATGATTTCAGGCAGAACACTGTATACATAATAAATCAATAAATCTAAAAAAAAAAAAAGAGATATCTTTAATAAAGTATCCAACTCTACTTCATGCTGACTAATCCTGAAATTCTTTTTCAGCATCAAAGCCACCAATCCCAGTTTGGCCTAAGTCAAGGTCCCTAAAAGATTAAAGGAATGGTCACTGGAGCCACTAAAAAGATCTACTTTCTTTATCATTTTTTGTTTTGTCCTTATAAGTATGTTAAGTGTATATAAGATATATTGTTCCCAAATGAAGGAGCTAGAGAAAGGACCCAAGGAGCTGAAGGGTTTGCATCCCCATAGGAGGAATAACAATATGAACTAACCAGTACCCCCAGAGCTCCCAGGGACTAAACCACCAACCAAGGAGTACACATGTTGGGACTGATTGCTCCTGCAGCATGTGTATAGTAGAGGATGGCCAAGTCAGTCATCAATGGGAGGAGAGGCCCTTGGGCCTGTGAAGGTTCTGTGCCCCAGTGTAGGGGAATGCCAGGGCCAGTAAGGGGGAGAGGGTAGAGTGGTGAGCAGGGGTGGGGAGAGAACAGGGGTTTGTTCTTGTTGTTTTTTGGTTTTTTTTTGGAGGGGAAACCAGGGAAATATGACATGTAAATAAAGAAAATTTCTAATAAAAGAAAAAAAAAGATATATTTATGTGTGCGTGTGGTAGGGGGAGTGCAGTCAATGCATGACACAGGGTGTGTGTGAATGTCAAATGGCAACCTGAGAGAACTGGTTTCACTTTCCACTGTGGAATCAGAGGATCAAACTCAGGTTGGTAGGTTTCAGCAAGCGCCTTTCCCCACTGAGCTGTCTCGCCAACAATCAGTATCTATTATATTTAACTTGTTGTATTATTTTCTTGGCTCAGTTTCAGAGGTTCAGTTACAGCTGTTTGGGTCACCAAGGCGGGGTGGAGGAAATGTTACACCTCAAGGAAAACAAGATGCAGAGAGCAATTAAGAAAGAAAGGGCTGTGGATCCGCAGTCCCTCCTGAGTCCCTGGGTTGGAGCACTCCCTGGAGGCAAGCTCTCCGCTTGCGGGGAAGGGGCAGAGAGGGATGAATTTATGAAATTCTTGGGGAAATGGGTGGATCTGGAGAATATCATCCTGAGTGAGGTAACCCAATCACAAAAGAACACACATGGTATACACTCTCTGGTAAGTAGATATTACCCCAGAAGATCGGAATACACAAAGTACAAACTACAAACCACAAGAAACTCAAGAAAAATGAAGACCAAAGTGTGGATACCGTTCCTTCTTAAAAGGGGGAACAAAATACCCATGGAAGGAGAGACAAACTATGGAGCAGAGACTGAAGGAAGGACAATCCAGAGACTGCTCCACCTGGGAATCCTTCCCATATTCAATCATCAAATCCAGACACTATTGTGGACGTCAGCAAGTGCTGGATGACAGGAGCCTGATATAGCTGTCTCCTGAGATGCTCTGACAGTACCTGACTAATACAGAAACAGAGGCTCACAGCCATCCATTGGACTGAGTACAGGGTCCCCAACAAAGGAGCTAGAGAAAGGACCCAAGGAGCTGAAGGTTTGCAGCCCCTTAGGACGAACAACAATATGAACTAACTAGTACCCTCAGAGCTCCCAGGGACTAAAACACCAACCAAGGAGTACACATAGTGGGACTAATGGCTCCAGCAGCATATTTATAGGAGAGGATGGCCTAGTTGGTCATCAATGGGAGGAGAGGCCCTTGGCCCTGTGAAGGTTCTATGCCCCAGTGTAGGGGAATGCCAGGGCCAGTAAGCAGGAGGGGGTGGGGTGAGGGAGGGAACAGGGGTTTGTTTTTGTTGTTTTTGCTTTTGTTTTTGATCAGAGAGCATTGATAATCAAGCCCTTAGTTGGAAAAGCTGTGTGCCTCTAGTTTGTGATGCAAGCTGGCATGATTTCCCGCAGCCCATTATGCTTTGCCACGTGGCTGATGCTGATTGGGACCAGGGAAAGTATTTAACCCACAAGGGCTGGGGCTGGATATATAGAGAGTAAGTATGAGAGTAGAGTAGTAAGTATGTAGAGATAGTACGTATGTAGAATTAGGGCTGG
>NW_022196906.1:67615880-67625939 GCF_008632895.1 Mastomys coucha | reverse complement strand
AAAAAAAAAAAACAAACAAAAAAACAAAAACAAAAACAAAAAACAAACAAAACAAAACAAACAAAAAAAGAGAAGCCCAGATATAGCTCCAAGGCACAGCCCCTTAGGTCTAATCTCCTAAAACAGCGCTCCCAGCTAGGGAACAAGTGTTCAGCACAGGCGCCTAGCTATTAACATCGGAATCTCAGTCTCTGAGGGCTTAACTCTACAGGGTCATCCCTCCAACCCTCCAGGTTCCAGGGACCCTAACTTCATTTTTCTTTGTTCACTAAATCCTGAATATGGACGTTATTTCCTGCAGTTATGTTTCCATAATCCCCATAGTTTGCTTTTTTGGTTAGCATCTTTCATTCTTTTCTTTCTTTCTGTCTGTCTGTCTGTCTGTTTTTTTCTTCCTTCCTTCCTTTCTTCCTTTCTTTCTTCCTTCCTTCCTTTCTTTCTTTGTTTTTGTTTTTTTCAAGACAGGGTTTCTCTGTAGCCTGGCTGTCCTACAGAGTTAGCTCTGTAGACCAGGCTGGCCTCAAACTCAGAAATCCACCTGTCTCTGCCTCCCAAATGCTGGGATTAAAAGCATGCACCACTACTGCCCAGCTCCTATCTTTATTTTTTATTTTTATTTTTAGATAGTATACCAGGCTGTCCTTAAACTTACAATCCTCAAACCTCTAGCCAGGTGGTGGTGGTGTACGCACACCTTTAGATACAGCACTCAGGAGGGAGGCAGAGGCAGGGGGAATCTCTGAGTTCAATAGCCTGGTCTACAGAGTAAGTTCCAAGACAGCCAAGGTTACACAGAGAAACCCTGTCTTTAAAAACAAGGAAAGAAAGGAAGAGAGAAAGAAAGAAAGAAAGAAAGAAAGAAAGAAAGAAAGAAAGAGAGAAGAAAGAGAGAAGAAAGAGAGAAAGAGAAAGAGAGAGAAAGAGAAAGAGAGAAAGAGGGAGGGGGAAGGAAGGAAGGAAAATAGATAGACAGACAGACAGATAGGCAGGTTGACAGAAACCATTCAATGCAATGCTATCAACTGCAGTCAGTAGTATACCTAAAGACCACATCATGATATAGCAAGATTTCCACCAGAAATACAAGCTTGACTCAACAGATGAAAATCAAGCAACATAATAAACTTTTAGTATAAAGAGAGGAAACTCCCACATGATCATTTCAACAGATGCAGATAAACATTTAACAAACCTAGAATATTTTCATGATTTAAAAAAAAATTGCAAGTCGGGCAGTGATGGCACACACCTTTAACCCCAGCACTTTGGAGGCAGAGGCAGGCAGATTTCTGAGTTCAAGGCCAGCCTGGTCTACAGAATGAGTTCCAAGACATCCAGGGCTACACAGAGAAACTTTATCTCAGAAAAAAAAAAATTCAGCCAAGCCATATCCATAATCCTAGATTTTGAAGTCTGAGGCAAGTTTTAAGCCAGCCTGGGCTATAGAGTGAGACCGTGTCTCAAACTAAACCAAACAACAGAGTAGAACCTTCTCTTTGTTTGTCTGTTTGTTTTGTTTTTTAGAAGAGGGTTTCTCTGTGTAGCCCCGACCACCGGAACCACTCTGTAGACCAGGGTGGCCTCAAACTCAAAGTTCATTTTTTGACCCTTCCTCTCTCCCTCCGCAGACACAGATCTTATAAACATTGTGGCCTCATTACAGTTCAGTGGACAAAAATAGCATGTTCAGTTTTCAATGGCAGCAACTCTGCCACTGAACAAGTTTTTCCTCTTTATTTTAAAACAATTTTTTAATATCTAAACTTGCTCTCTCCTCTATTTCTTCCTAGCTACTACACCTGTCCAGTGTAGCTCTTACATATGGATGTTTAAGGTATAGGAGACCCCTACTGGTAACCAACAGCCTATCCTAACAGGGTCAGGAGCTCTCTATGTATGAGGCTGTCAAAAGCTAATTCAGTTCCCCATACCTCCCTTATCCACCTCTCCTTCACTAGGGTTTACCCCCCCCCCACCCCCATGCCTGTTTTCTCTGTAACCAAAAGGAAAATTACTGTAAAAAGTGGCCAGAAATTTAACAAGTTTACTCAATGGTCTAGCAACATACCATGGAACAAATGTGGGCCATCCTAATTGCAGATCAGCTACTGAATAACACTCTGCCTGGCCACTCTGGAAAGCGCTGGTTGCATGTCCCTTCTGCGGTGTCAAACTCCCAAGCATCACCACCCACCACCCACCGGACTATCATACTCTACCACCTTACCACTCAGTAACTGCTCTCAACCAATGCCCACTCCTTATTTCTCCTGCATCTTTCCCTGGGGTACCACACCCTGATTCAACTCCTCAGAGACACACTTTACGGGAACACTACATTCCTCAGACTGTGGTAATCCCTGACCCTGAGCACTACCACCCAGCCCTCACGTCCATACATTCACAACCCCTCCATCCTCTGCAGCACTCAAGTGTTCTGCTGCCTGTCCACCTTGTGGTCTGGGATTTGTGTCCTGGTGGTCCTTTTCCCAAAATTGGGGGTGGAGAAGAGCCCTTGCCTGCTCCCATCACAGAGTTTAAACTGGCATGATATGACAAATGAATAGTTCAGATCTTACTCCTCCTTCACAATCTGGGAGTACCACTGTGACAGAAGGACTAACTACGTCCCTAACTGCCTCCTATCAGTTTTTTTCTCAGTTCATCCAAATCTCCTACAGGTGACTCAGACGATCCACACCCTCCAGGGTCAAACAAGCTCACTGGATGCTGTAGCATTAAAATTGGTGAGGATTAGATTTACTAACAGTGCCTCTTCCTCAGGGAAGAATGTCGATTTTTAGGTCAAGCAGTCAGGTATAGAAAAAGATAAGATCTGACAATGGATCACTGACAATCCAATATAGAATTGGACACTGCCTTTTGTTTGTTTGTTTTTTGTTTTTTAGAGACAGGGTTTCTCTGTGTAGCCCTGGCTATCCTGGAACTCACTCTGTAGACCAGGCTGGCCTCGAACTCAGAAATCCGCCTGTCTCTGCCTTCTAAGTGCTGGGATTAAAGGTGTGCGCCACCACTGCCCGACTCTAACAAGATTTTTAACCAGTTGCTATTACAGGATTATCAGCCCCTAAATATAGGTGCACAGGCCTATGACCTCAGATAATACCCTGACACTGAAGGTCAAGTTTGCTCCAAGGACCTAGGTGCCCCCAATCAGCATGAAGTAGTCTAATGATAACATGAACCACTTTCCTCACCCCTGATTGTTGAGGTTTGGTCTGTTTCTATGTATTGTAATGTTAAATTCTAGATCCAAAGGTCTGGACCTATGAGTGAATCCTCATGTTTACAAGCTTTTGTTGTATAAAACCTTGTTCCTTGATTTAAAACTATCAGTTAAATGAAATTGGCTACAGACAATTACTGGAGGGATTAGAGGTAGGTGGGTTTGGAGTGACCTGGTTGGAGGAAAGAGGGGAGAAGGAAGAAGAACCAGAGAGAGGAAGAAGCCACGATGGTGAGAGAAGAACCATGAGCACATGACCAGGAGAAATAGCAAGTATCTGGGATACACTGCTGGGGAGGTAGCCAGGTCATCAGCTAGAAAAGTAGATTAGGGGTGACCCCCAAGTAATTGTCAAAGCCAAATAAAATACCTATAGTCTGAGTCTCATTTATTTGTAATCTAGTTGGGAATAAGCTTAAATCAGTTGTACATTTAGGTGCCCAACATGGGGCAGGAACCCATGATCCTGAGATTAATAGTCTCATGGTCTACCAACTAGCTAGCTGGGCAGCTGAGGTGGGGCTAACACAGCACAAGATATAAACTAAAAAGTCCCAAGAGTCTAACTGATAAGGTATTGTGTTTAAAGAACAATAAAAGAGAAGGGAAGCTGAGGCAGGATTTTCCCTGTCCAATTACATTAAAATATTAGTGCAGCATGAGGCCTGTGATTGGACAGGGAAAAGGGAGGTGGCATGAAGAGTTGGAGAGACAGAGAACATATGGAGAGAAAGGGAGAGCCAAGATGGAGACGGATGGGCAGGAAGAAGAGCCAGCTCCAGCATGGTTTTTATAGCCACAGGTAGTTATGAAACCATAAAGTATAGAATAATTGGGAAATTTGCCTAATCTAGGTGGGCAGCTTTTATCGTTATCAATTGGTTCTGAAATTATTGTATTGGCATCTTGTGAATTGAGAATTTATGCAGGGCGGTGGTGGCACACGCCTTTAATCCCAGCACTTGGGAGGCAGAGGCAGGTGGATTTCTGAGTTTGAGGCCAGCCTGGTCTACAGAATGAGTTCCAAGACAGCCAGGGCTACACAGAGAAACCCTGTCTTGAAAAAAAAAAAAGAAAGAAAAAAGAAAAGAAGAAAAAAAAGAAAAAAGAAAAAAGAAAAAGAAAAAGAAAGAAAGAGAAAGAAAAGAAAGTCTTTCGGGAGAAGTTTTGAAATGATAAGAAAAATTGCTTTCTATATTTGGAATGGAGGGAAACACAATAATACAATGCTTCTAGATTCGATATGATCTTGCTTTGCTTATCAGCATACAAATGGCTATATTTTCAATGATTACAGTTTTGTATATCATCTTTGTGAGAAATCAGAACAAGACAGAATTGGAGAAAGGAGAGACTGAGAAATTAGATAGTAAATTACAGACCACAAAACAGAGGTTAAAGGCATATTTAAATGAAAATCTTTAAATCTCAAAAGAATCCAAGCTGGAACTTACAATAATATCAAAAAATGTAGTTCCAGACAGAAAGGTTCCACAGGGGCTTGACAAATTAGAAATATGGACGTCCATAGAGATGCAATATATTGAATTAAGAATCCAGATTCTGCTTATGCAGAACTTAAAGAAATGCCAAACAGTGGATTGTGTGTTTCATTTTATAGAGTCTGGAAACTGGGCTACATGCACATGTTGATACATCATACAGTTGATACATGTTTGGAATTCCAATGGGCTTCTTTCTGCCTGGAGTCCTGATGGGGATGATTCTGAGATTGCATGTTTACTAGAGATCATGGCTACCTTGGAGATGCCTTAGCATATTAAAACTGACGATGCTCAGACACACATGTCCAATAAAATACAACGATTTTATGGACATTATGGCATGAAGCCTATTCCAGATACAGCTTACAGTCCTATAGGCCAAGCCATTATAAAAGACCTAACAGGACTTTGAAAGAAATGCTCATAGAACAGAAGAAGGATAGCATCTCTCCAAAAGATGCTTTATAATGTGCTTGGTTGACTTAAGATTTTTTTTTAAAGGTCAATGAGACAAATAGCACAACTGCTAAGATACACTGGATTGTAGGAGAACTGCTAAGTTAGATCAGCCTATACAAGTCCTAATTCCAAAATGGAAGAAAGGAAATATGTTATGTTTGGGACGAGATTTTACATTTGTTCTGACAGGAAAAGAAAAGCTATATCATCCATCCAAATTATTGAAAATAAGATTTGACCAGGGAAGACCCCCTGAAGGTCTTGGCAAGAAACAAAAAGGGAGATTGGTGAGATGAACAGGACAGGAAATGTATGTGTTGATCGTGCTATGTGAGAACAACTCTGAGATTGGCTGAGACATTAAAAAAAAAAGTCTTTGCACAGCCAATAGATTTTATTGACTACAAAACCTCAAGACTTTTCATACCATTCTTTTAAATGCCATAAGTAAAAACTGATTACTACAATCTGAAATAATCAGACTGGAGAGATGGCTCAGGGGGTAAGAGCACTGACTGCTCTTCCAAAGGTCCTGAGTTCGGATCCCAGCATCCACATGATGGCTCACAACCACCCATAATGAGATCTGCCCTCTTCTGCCGTGTCTGAGGACAGCTACAGTGAATTACACCAGAGCGAGCAGGACCAGTGCGAGCGGGGCCTGCAGAGGTCCTGAGCTCAATTCCCAGCAGCCACATACATGATGGCTCACGGCCATCTGTACAGCTACAGTGTATTCATATACAATCTGATATAATCCAAACTAACTTCTTTTTTAAAAAAAAAGATGTATTTATTTATTTATTATATGTAAACACACTGTAGCTATCTTCAGACACCCCAGAAGAGGGTGTCAGATCTCATTACAGATGGTTGTGAGCTACCATGTGGTTGCTGGGATTTCAACTCAGGACCTTTGGAAGGGTAGTCAGTGCTCTTAACCACTGAGCCATCTCTCCAGCCCCCAAACTAACTTCTAAAGAAAGAAAGATGTCTTTCATTTGCTCAAAGAGCAGAAAATCATCCTTAATTGATCTGTGCATGTTGCACAGTCCATACAAATGTCTTTATAGAACTATGCGCTGCATGTAAGGTTTTGTATACTACAGAATGGAAGACTAAGAGGGCAGCTGTGACAGGATTCCCTCACCCTTAGGGGTGCTGAGATGCTGAGACCTGCTACTCCAGCCCCCTGCTTGATCCTACCTCAGCTGCCAAATGTCAAAGACAAATAAAATAAACATAGTCTGAGTCTCATTTACTTGTAAGCTAGTCAGGGATGAGCTTAAATTGGTTGTACTACACCTCATAGTTTATTACTAATAAACAAAAAAAGGGGGGGATGTACGGTAAAATGTCAGAGCTCACTTCTGGGTTTGAAAACACACCAATCCCTGAGCTCAAAAAAATTCACCAATCGTTGGGCTTGCCCCAAAATCAGGTCTTGAAATCCTACCAATCACTACCCTGGAAAACTCCTGGACCATCTGCTAGTCTCTGCCTCAGAAGTTTGCTGCTTCTCACCTGAGCAGAGGCAGCCACCCTCTCTTGTCTTTCCCGATAAACCTCTTATGTGAGGAGGTTTGTTGTGCAATGTGATTTGACTCCCAACTGTCAGGATGCTGTCCCCTCAGAGCAGCAACACTTACTTCCACTGGGAAAGCCCTTTCCCCCTCAGGGCTGTGATGCTTACAACAATACACCACAGTAAATAGCCCCTGTCCCAGTAAATAATTTTTTAAAAATCTTGGAGGGTTTGGGTTGGAGTTGAGCATTTGCCTCGCACGTGCCTTACACCCACGTGTGATGCTCAGAACTTCAACCCTTTCTCCAAGCCAAGGCAGGAGTGACTGATACCCCACATAGCATCATTTTCTCAGAAGTCTGGGTTATATTCCACACGCTTCCTCCCTCCTGCAGTTCAAGTGTTTTAGTAAACCCAACCTCGCTTGGTTTGTCTGAAAGCTTCAGGGATGATGATGTTTCCAATAGCTGCTACCTCCATGAAAATCCTAGTACCCTACTGTGGTCACTTACAGTTGTCATCTGTTAATGACTTTAAAACCTGGTGTGGTTTCTGTCTCCAAATCAAACAGTGACTGATAAGCATCTCAAGTCCCCCTAGCCAGACACAACCATGAGGTTAACTCACCTCAGACACCCAGCTTGCTGTCGATGGATCTATTTCCCCCCGTGTATACGAATGAACACACAGTAATACTTTCATAAAATTAGGACACTTTTTTAAATCTTTAATTAAAAAAAATTTAAATTGTATGCCGTTTTTTTCTCACATGTACATCTGTGTACCACATGCTTGCAGTGTGCACAGAGGCCAGAAGAGGGCATCAGATCCTCTAGAACAGAAGTCCCAAACAGCTGAGAGCCCTCCTGAGGGTACTGAGAATCCAACCTGGACCTCTAGAAGAGCAACCAATGCTCTAACTGCAGCCATCTCTCCAGCCTCACAAGACAATATTCTTGAACAGCATTAAAATTTGAAATTCACTCGCATTTCACAGAACTAAAAGAAAGCAAGCTATAGTGTTTTCTTCATTAAGGGAAATTTTCTCCTTTCTCTTTTGTTTTATTTTTTTTCCTTTCCTTTCCTTTCTTTTTGAGACAGGGCTTGTGTAGCTCAAGTTGGCCTTTAAGTCACCATGTAGCTAAGGGTGACCTTGAACTTCTGATCCTTCTGCCTTCACCCCTCCAGTGCTGGGATTACAGGCACATGTCACAACTCTGAAATGATGCAATGCTGGGAATGGAGTCCAGGGCTTCTGCCTGCTAAGCACTTTTGTTAACTGAGTCACATTACAGCTCAAGAGAGGTTTTTTGTTTGTTTGTTTGTTTGTTTGTTTTGTTTTGTTTTGTTTTGTTTTTTGGTTTTTCGAGACAGGGTTTCTCTGTATAGCCCTGACAGTCCTGGAATTCACTGTGTAGACCAGGCTGGCCTCGAACTCAGAAATCTGCCTGCCTCTGCCTCCCAAGTGCTGGGACTAAAGGCGTGCTCCACCACCACCCGGCTTCAAGAGAGTTTTTAAAAGAATTCTGTAGGGCAGTGGTTCTCAACCTTCTTGACTCTTTTTTTTTTTTAAAGATTTATTTATTTATTATATGTAAGTACATTGTAGCTATCTTCAGACACTCCAGAAGAGGGCGTATGATCTTGTTAAGGATGGTTGTGAGCCACCATGTGGTTGCTGGGATTTGAACTCAGGACCCCTGGAAGAACAGTCAGTGCTCTTAACCACTGAGCCATCCCTCCAGCCCCCTTCTTGATTCTTTAATACAGTTCCATGCTGTGCTGACCCAACCATAACATTATTTTTGTTACTTTAACTATATATTAATTTTATTGCTACATTAACTACTATAACTGCAACGTTGCTACTGTTGTGGTTGTAATGTAAATATCTGTGCTTTCCAACGGTCTTAGACAACTCCTCCAACCTGTGAGAACCACTGCTCTAAGGGAATAAGAAAAAACACTTTGAAAAACATTACCTTAGGGCTGGAGAATTAGTTTGTGGTTAAGAGCACTGGCTGCTCTTCCAGAGTACCTGGGTTCAATTCCCAGCACACACACAGCAGCTCACAACTGTCTGCAACTCCAATTCCAGGGGGTTTGACACTCTCACACAGACACACATTTAGGCAAAACACCAATGCATATGGAACAAAAATAAAAAGTACACCTTCAAAAAAATGTGAACACTATAAAAAAAAAGATCATTAAGTTGGGAAAGTTATATTTTTGTCCTTACATTTTATTTCTTTATTTAAATGGTGCTGGGTTTGAATTCAAGGCCTCACACATGCTAAGCAAATACTCTACTCCTGAGCCATGTTCCCAGGACTTTTTTCATTTTTAGAAGTTGAAGATATTATATCTCCTCCTATTTTTGCTGTCTTTTTTTTGTTGTTGTTTTGTTTTGTTTTGTTTTTCGAGACAGGGTTTCTCTGTGTAGCCCTGGCTGTCCTGGAACTCACTCTGTAGACCAGGCTAGCCTCGAACTCAGAAATCCACCTGCCTCTGCCTCCCAAGTGCTGGGATTAAAGGTGTGCACCACCACTGCTCAGCGCTGTCTTTTTTTTTTAAATATTTCATTTCATTTCATTTATTTATAAGCTGGGTGTGGTGACACATGCTTTTGATCCCAGCACATACATACATGTAGGCAATATATATATATATAAATTTATTTATTCATTTATTTAATGTATGAATGTTCTATCTGTATGTACACCTGTATGCCAGAAGAGGGCATCAGATCCCATTATAGATGGTTGTGAGCCACCATGTGGTTGGTGGGAATTGAACTCAGGATCTCTGGAAGAGCAGTCAGTGCTCTTAACCACTGAGCCATCTCTCCAGCCTCAAAAGTATATCATTAAAAATTAAAATTGTCAGGCAGTGGTGGTATATGCCTTTAATCCCAGCACTCTAGAGACAGAGACAAGCAGATATATGTGAGTTCGAGGCCAGCCTGGTCTACAGAGCAAGTTTCAGGACCAATGTAGAGAAATCCTGTTTCAAAAAACCAACAGACAAAACCAAATCATTTATTTATTTATGTATTATGTTGGTGGTGGTGGGGTGTGTGTGACAGAGATTGATATATACATATACATACATATATATACACATATACACATATATACATATATATACACATATACATATACATACACACATGTATACATATATATACACATATGTATATATATACACATGTACATATATATACACATGTATATATATACATATACATGTGTATATATATACACATATACATATACATACATACATGTATACATATATATACACATATGTATATATATATA
>NW_022196906.1:67612122-67615870 GCF_008632895.1 Mastomys coucha | reverse complement strand
TATATATATATATATATACACATGGAGAGAAGCAGAGAGAGTCCTGTGAGTTTGAGACCAGCTGACTCTAGCATGGGACTCAAGATTCTCCTGCCTCAGCCTTCTGAGGTTTCTATGTAGCTCTGGCTGTCCTTCTGAGGGTTGCAGGTTTGTGCCACTATGCCCAGCTTGTATGCTATTCTAAAGACAGAGGAGCATTAAGGGAACGAGTTTACTGGCACAAGTAGATCACTAGAGGTTGGCCTTTTAAGAGTGTACTTATTTTTTTGTTGTTGTTGTTTTAGTTTGGTTTTTGGTTTTTCAAGACAGGGTTTCTCTGTGTAGCCCCTCACTCTGTAGACCAGGCTGGCCTCAAACTCAGAAATGTGCCTGCCTCTGCCTCCCAAGTGCTGGGATTAAAGGCATGTGCCACCACTGCCCTACGAGTCTTATTCTTAATTCTGGTCTAGCCTCCCTGCTTCTGTCTGCAGTCATGTGACCAAGCCTCCACCACGTGTGCCCACTACTGTCCCTTCCCCACTATGGAACCTGGAACTGAGAGCCAAAACAAACCTTCATCCCATAAGGTGTTCTGTCAGATATTTCCGTCATACAACCAAGAGGTAAAACACAGAACTTCCAGTCAACATGTTAAAGACAGAATGCAGAGGGCTGGAGAGAGGGCTCCACAGTTAAAGCACTAACTGCTGTCAGAGCACAGGAGTCTGGGACAGTGTCTACATGGGTGTTATAAATGCCAGCAACCCAAGGGAGGACAAGCTCCCTTTTGGACATTTAGGCTCCTGCATAAGACAGGCATGAGACAGTGTGTACAACACACACACACACACACACACAAACACACACACATGCACACACACACAGGAATCGAGGTAGGGAGAATGGAGAGAGTGAGAAAGACAGAGACACTCAGAAATGTTTGTTTGTTTGTTTGTTTGTTTTAAAGTTCCATTTGAGCTGAACAGTGATGGTGCACGCCTTTAATCCCAACACTTGGGAGGCAGAGGCAGGTAGATTTCTGAGTTCGAGGCCAGCTTGGTCTACAGAGTGAGTTCCAGGACAGCCAGGGCTACACAGAGAAACCCTGTCTCAAAAAACAAAAACAACAACAAAATCCATCTGGGCCAAGACAGCATATATCACTAATCCCGGCACTCCAGAGGCAGAAGGGTGGTAGATCTCTGTGAGTTTGAGGCCAGCCTTAGCTTTATCTAAACAACATTCCAGACCAGCCAGTGTCATATAATAATACTCTACCAGCTGGGTGGTGGTATGGCATGACTTTAATATCAGCACTCAGGAAGCAGAGAGAGGCAGATCTCTGTGAGTTTGAGGCCAGCCTGTTCTACAGAGCTAGTTTCAGGACAGCTGGGCTACACAGAATAATACTGTCTCAAAAAACAAACAAACAAAAAGACTCTACTTAAAACAGTAACAACAACAAAACCACACAGGGAGCTCAGCAATTAAGGGCCCTGACTGCACTTCCAGAGAACCTGATTTCAGTTCTCAGCACTCACAACTGCTTGTAACCCCAGTTCCAGGGGATCCAAAGCCACCTTCTTGCCTCTGAGGCCTCCTGCATACATGGAGTGCACATAAATTCACACAGGTATGCATGCTTGTATATAATGATGCATACATCTTGTTTTATTTTGTTTTTCCAGACAGGGTTTCCCTGTGTAGACCAAACTGGCCTCAAACTGAAAAGATCCACCTGCCTCTGCTTCCCAAGTGCTGGGATTAAAGTCGTGTGCCACCAAATTTATTCTTTTAAAAAAGAATGTTCTTTAAAACATCAAGATTCACCCGTTTGTCCCTCCATCCTAAGTACTCTGGCCTCTTCTGTGTGGGACATCTGCCCAGCATCCCTTCTTCTCTGACAGCTCTCTTGCTCTGCATCAGTCTTCTCCATCTGTCTCCCAAATGTTTTCAATTCGTGTGACCTCAAGGCTCTTCATCCTCTCGGGTACGCTTGTGTGTTCCCAAGATGTTAATTAGGATTCACCTGTTTACCTATGGCTTCCAGGTCTCTGTTTCTGACATAAGCGACTAGCTTCAGTTACAAGCCATGTCAGGTCTATTCTCTGCATACACTGGGAAACCCTGGGGGTGAGGGGTGGGGGATAAGGGTAGAGTTGAGACAGTAGACTCAGATGAGTAGAGGCAGACTCAGATGCCTGCTGATGTACTCAGCCACACACAGTCCAATGTTAACATGGAAACCTTTCCCTGCCGTCCTTCCACTAGCTCTTCTGTTCATGTGTTTCTCCAATCTCAATCTTAACCCTCCATACATCCATCCCAGTGGACATTTACTACGTATTGTCTATTGGTAACATCTCCTGTTAGTACATCATAGGACTTCTCTGTCTTTCCTCTAAATGTTACCCTGTCCCTTAAGTTACTGCTAACTCTGATAAAAGCATCGATATTCACAATTCCTTCATCTCTGAATTTTTTTCTCCTATTCTTTTGGGATTTCCCCTCAAGATTAAGCCTCCATGGGAATTCTTTTTTGATGTTCTTCTTTTTGTAGAGACAAGGTCTAATCTACTGCAGACTGGCTTTTAACTCACTATATAACCATGGATGACCTTGAAACACACACCCTTCCTCTTTCCTCTCTTTGGTTTTTTGAGATAGGTCTCTCCATTAACATCCCTGGCTATCCAGGAACTCACTATTTAGACAGAGATCAATCTGCCTCTGTCTCCCAAGTGCTGGGGTTAAAAGCATGTACCCCCTCATCCAGTTTATCTGAAGCTGGGTTCAAATCCAGGACTTCACTCTTCCTAGGCAAATATTCTGCCCAACTGAACTAGCCCCTCCAAAAGCATTTTTTAAAAGATTAATTTACTTTTATGTTACGCACATGACTGTTTGCCTACATATTTGCCTTTGCACCATGTGCATGTGTCTGGTGCTGAAGGAGGCCAGAGGGCATTGGAGCCCCTGGAACTGAAGTTACAGATGATTGTGAGCTGACAGTGGGTACTGAGAGTTGAACCTGGGTCCTCTAGAAAAGCAGCCAGTGTTCTTAACTACTAAGCCATCTACCAAGCCCCATGGAAATCTGTATTTTAATAACAAGATATTATGATATTTTTTTGTATTTTTTTCTAAGACAAGGTCTCATTATGGAGTTCTGAACTGTCCTCAAACTCACTCTGTAGACCAGGCTGGCCTAGAACTCACCGAGATCACCTGCCTCTACATTCCAAGTGTTGGGATTAAAGGTATGATGTTTTTACTCTATAGAGCATGCTACAGCAAAGTCCTCAGTTAATGACATCTCATTTTGTCAAACTTGAGTTCTACCTATTGTAGTTTCTCTCTCATTCATTCATTCACTCATTCATTCATTCATTTTGTGTGGAGGAGCAGATGTCCCACAGCACACACGTGCAGTCAAAGGATAAGTTTTAAAAATCAGTTTTCCTCCTTCTATTTGGGAGTTCCATGAACCCGACTCAGGTCACCTGGCTTACATAACAAACACCTTCACCTGCTGAGCTATCTTACTTTCCTTTTAAAAAGATTTATTTCTAATATTATTTTAAATCATGTGTATGTGTGTGTGGGAGATTGCAGGTGCCCCTTGGAAACCAGAGCCATTAGATTTCCTGTGGCTGGAGTTTGAGGCCCTTGTAAGCCATCCAATATGGCTACTGGGAACTGAACTTGGGTCCTCTGCAAGAGTAGTAAGTACTTTGAACTACTGAGTACTGAGTGACCTTTCCAGCCC
>NW_022196906.1:67593266-67612112 GCF_008632895.1 Mastomys coucha | reverse complement strand
AAAAACCCAAAAAACAGGGTTTCTCTGCATAGCCTTGGCTGCCCTGGAACTCACTATGAAGACCACACTGACTTCGAACTCAGAGAGCTCCTGCCTCTGCCTCCCAAGTGCTGAGACTAAAGTCGTGTGCCACCACTGCTTGGCTATATTACTTTCTTAACAATTCATTTAAGGAGAGAAGGCTCTGGAGAGATGGCTCCATGTTTTAGAGCACACACTGCTCTTGCAGTAGACGGGAGTCTAGTTCCTATCACCCGAATCAGGTTACTCACAACTGTAACTTTATCTCCAGGGCATCACATGCCCTCCTAATTTTAAGATTACTGGTATTCATGTGCACAGGCACCTCCCCTTCACATATACACACACTTTGAAATAAAATAAATCTCCTTTAAAAAGCAATTCATTTTAATTGAAATATGTGTATATATGACATACACACATGTGTATGTAAATCTTATCCCAGGTCAGGAATTGATGAAGTCTCTTAATACACATGAAATAAACAAAAAGCCACTCATTCAAAGGTCTACCAGGAAAAGCAAGTGGGTGAGAACACCCTGAGAAGCTTGCTCAAGAGTCTACACCCTACAAAAGCCACGTCTTGCAAGAGTCTCAAAAAAATTATACAATTTACAAAAAAAAGTTCCAGGGCAGCTAATTTCAACAGTATTGTGCTTCAGAAAAGCTCAGATAGAAGCAGGGTGTCCTCATTCATGCATGCCTGAAGTTTCTGCCTCAGATGGCTGAGGCAGGGGCCTGCCTGGAGTTTGAACCAAATGGACCACATAACATGAGCCTTTAAAAAAACAAAACAAAACAAAATCAGCCAGACATTAGTGGTGCACACCTTTAAATTTAATTGCAGCACTTGGAAGGCAGAAGCAGGCCAATCTCTGTAAATTTTAGGCCAGCCTGGTCTACAGAGTAAGTTCCAGGACAGCCAGGGCTACACAGAGAAACCCTGTCTCAAAGACAAAACAAACAAACAAAAACCCAGATCAAAGCAAAACAAAAAAAGGATCATGAAACTTTTATGAATTAGAAACTAATCCAAAGATACCTGGAAAATTAATGTTTGGAAACGAGTTATTATAAAGATACTCTTGCCGGGCGGTGGTGGCACATGCCTTTAATCCCAGCACTTGGGAGGCAGAGGCAGGCGGATTTCTGAGTTCGAGGCCAGCCTGGTCTACAGAGTGAGTTCCAGGACAGCCAGGGCTACACAGAGAAACCCTGTCTGAACCCCCCCCCCAAATAATAAATAAATAAAAAATAAAGATACTCTCCATAATGTAAAAATATTGGCTCTGTGTTTTCTTGTATTTTGAGATTTTTAACTCTTATAATATTTTTGAGCTGAAAATTAAGCCAACTCCCTACTGCTGACATGGCTGCAAACACAGCAATATGGAGGATTATCCGTGTTCTTGGCCACACTATCAAATACTAATGCATTTTAATTAACTTTACATGTGGTTAGGACAGACAGCTAAGATCAAAGATACAACCCGAGAGCTGTTTCCTATCAGTTAATCCCGAAGCAATTTATAATAATATGCAAACTTCTATTGCAAAAACCTCAGGGGAAAAGTGCATCTCAGAAGGGTCGATTCCTTAATGGCTTGGGCAAGTCGAAATCACAAACAACACAGGATTACATGTTTCACCAGTCGGAATATTGTGGTGCACATCTTTAATCCCAGCACTCCCTGCAAAGGCAGGCAGAGCTCTGTGAGTTCCAGGCTAGCCTGGTCTACACAGTCAGTTCCAGGACAGCCAAGGCTACAACAGTGTAAGTCCCTGTCTCAAAACAAACAAATGAACAAAACACCACCACAACAAAAATTCGCCAAATGGAAGGTTGTCAGACACCAAGCCTTTAAAAGCGGTGCTCTGCTCTAAGTTACAACTTTTGCTTCAAAAACTAGAAAGTTCATTTCTATTTTTCTTCCTGCTTATGTGCACATGGAGCCAGAGATGGGCTCTTCATTGCTTTTGGACTTCCGTATTCCAGCAGCGTCTCTCACTTGGAACCCAAGCTCACTGAGTCAGAGTCTCTAGTTTGTTCTGTCTCCCTTCTACCTGCTGGAGTGACAGGAGATCTACCACACCCACCTGGCATTTACTGAGATGCTGGGAACCCGGATTCAGATATTCACACTTGTTGGGCAGGTGCTTTACCCACTGAACCACCCTCTCTGAGCTCTAGAAAAAGAGAATTCTACCTAAACATTTGAGCAAAGAACATCTTCTGGAAGCCACAGCACTGGTGTCCTGAGGCAGTTCGCATATGTGCATTCTGAAGTCACACTGAACCAAAACCATCAATGGATGTCCGTGGTCATACAAGTCAAATGGAAATTTTGCCGATGTATGTGCTCCTTATCCACTGGGGCGGGGGGGGGGGGGGGGGGGGGGGGCGTGGAAAGATTATGCAGTAGCCTCCCTGCTTCAGCCCTCCCCCCCAGTCTTATTTCCTACACAACACCCAGACAAACCCCTTAGAAACCCAATACTGCTTTTCTGAAAAACTCTCCAGTTCTCATCTCAAGAGTAAAAGCCAAAATCTGTCTGTCTGCCTTCCTTCCTTCTTTTCTTCTTTGACAGGGCCTTGGTATGAAGCCCTAGCTGGACTGAAACTCACTAGTATAGATCATGCTAGCCTCATACTCACAGACACCCACCTGCCTCTGCCATGTTGGAACTCAAGGCCTGCCCACCACACCTGGCAAAAGACAAAGTTTTAATAAGTCTCAAGACACAGTCACCCACCCCCAGCCATCATGCCTGGCTGTCCTGGATCACCTTGCCACAGTTACCACAGCTTCTTTGCCACGGCTTGGATACACAGGCTAACCAAACCCAAAGCCTTTGCGTCTCTGGTTTCCTTTGCCTGGAGTGCCTTCCCCGAGGTAGGGAGACAGGGATTGTGCCATCTTCCTTTCAGCCCACCTTCTAGGTAAGCCCTGCCTTTTTACACTCCCGCTGCCACATACCCCCATTTCCGAGCAGTCTTTTCTACCTCCGTTCCCTGCTTTGGTGTTTTGCACAGTACTTTACCATATATACTGTTTACTGAGTGGTATAACCCTGTGTAAAGAATATCTAAATTATTCACTGTTTTAACCCATGCCAAGAACAGTACCTAGTATATAGTACATGTTCAACAAATATTTGCACAATGAACAAACTTTGGGACTCCCAGACTTAGAAACCCATCCAGAGCTGGAAATAAGAGCTGGCAGGTATCCCCATATTCCCAGATGGTATTTGGTAGTGTGTATATGCGTGTGTTTTAAACTTACACGCAGTACCTTTTGTTCAGTACATCCTTCTCTCTGGTTTTTCTGCGACAGTAAGGCATTCACATTCCTCACTAGTTTGCAAGGAAGAAAACCAATGATTCAGGAAGCTGATTTTGTATGATTTGATTCTTAATCTTATTGGTTAATAAGGAAAACACCTTCTGAATGTATGTAGTTCCTCTCCCTAAACTAAAAGAAAATATAGTGAATTTGTGTTTGCCTTTTGGAGGGAGGTGATTCCTCAAAGCGTCTCAACTCTCTGGCAGTGCAACTTAGTTTTCTGGGGGGTGGGTATTGTTCGCGGGTGTCTCTTTTTCACCCCGAGGTGTCTATTGTGCAGTGTGGTGGGAAGCAGGAGAGGAACTGGGTAGGAAGGGATGCTGAGCGCCGCACGTCTCCACACAAAGTGGGGACCCCGGGCGCCTGGAGTCGCGCACTTAGGCCCGGGCCGCCCCGGTAGCTTCCCCGTGGGCCCGCGCTCCCCCAGTCCTCCCAACCCGGCTCGGTTACCTCTAACTCTCTTCAGCGCGATGGGCTCCTTGTCCTGTTCCGCTGACATTACCGACCGCCGCGCATGGCTCGCCCCCGGGCCGCGGGAAGCCGGTGTCTTTGATGCGGCGGCCCCTCCTCCTCTGGGTCCTCCTCCTGGTCCTCCGGGTCCTCCTCTTGGTCCCTGGAGCCCTCCCGGCCGAGCTCGGAGCTCAGGCCGGCCGGGCCGCGGGCGGACTTTGAAAAGTTTAGGAGGCAGCGGAGGCCTCGGGGCTCCGTGCGCTCGCGGGGCTCAGCTGGGCTCCGCCGAGCTCAGGGCCGCGGCCTGGGGGCGGCGCCCGCGCCCGGCCGGGAGAAGACGCGCGCCCTGGGCCGCGCTGCGCTGCGCTCCGCCCGCGCGCGGGGGAGACGCGGCCTCCGCGGACACAAAAGCCCCCGGCCTGCAGCGGCCGCTCGGGGGACGTGGCGCGGCCCCGAGGCCTCCCCGCCCTGCCTGTGCTCCACAGCCCAGCACGGGGCCGGGCTTCAGGGCGGGGACCCAGGGCGCGCGGAGCCCCGCACCCTCACCCGCACCCGCACGGGGTTTCGGGGCCGCGGCCTCGCTGGAAGGCTGCGCTCCGGGACTGTGTGCGCCAGGCCCTGCACTCACCCCGCGCCCTCCAAGGCCCAGTACCCCCGGCCCTGCGTCTCCTGCCCGCGCCCCGCAGCTCGGGCTCCGCGCTTCCCGCTGCCCTCCAAGGCCCAAGACTCCCGCTGGCTCTGCGCAACCTGTGCAGGGCGCAAGGGCGCAATGTCCTGCTCCACGCTCCCCGCCACCCTCCAAGACCCCAAATCTGAGTCCAGCTCCTCTGCGCCCCGGGCTGCTTTCTGCCCTCCAGGCCCCAGGACCCCGGGCTCCACGCCCCTCTGCACGCCCAGTCCCAGCCTCCCCGAGGAAACTGCAGCTCCCAACTTCATCCCAGCCACTGCACGCGTCTCGGCCTCGCAGTCAGATTTCAGAAAAAAACTTTGTCAGAGAAAGCAGCATAGTTCTGGGTGTATATATGGACACCCCACTTTCACCCTGCTCGTGTCTTGAACTCGTGTTTCTGCAACGCCCCCTTCCTTGGAGGGGCAATGACTTACTTATTCAACACAGCACATGGAATTAACACCAGAAGAGAAGTGGAAAAGGTGACCTCACATGGACAAGTTGTAGGGAAACACATCCCAATCCAAGGGGAGTGTAGATTAGATTCGAGTAGTGGTCCACATTCTTCGTGGGACCCTACACATCTGAGGCACACACTCTTGAGGTTCATTTTTCTCCTTTCATCCCTTTGGTGTTTTCTAGCTCCATTCTCTGAACGTTTCGGAGTTTCTCCTGTTGGTTGTTAGGTTTTCTCGTTGTTGTACTAAGAGAAGCTAGGTGCAGCTTCCAATCTTCCATCAGGTATCACACCGTTTGTTTCTATATTCAACCTTAGACAAGTATGTCTGACAAGTGCTCTTAAGCACAGGAGGACCTATAAACTAACCAAAATGAGATTCTTATCTTCCTATATACAAGACTTATAGAACTCATTCAAGTGCTCTGGCAATGGCCGAGGGGAAACCCTATATTTAGTGCAATCTGCTTTAGAAAAAAGAATAGCCCGATCCTGGCCGGTGGGGGCACATGCCACACCATTAACCCTAGCCCTCTGAGACAGAAGCAGATGGATATTAGGCCAGCTCAGAAACCTTGTCTCAGGGAGAAGGAGAGGGAGGAGGAGAGGGAGAGAGCAGAGAAGTATGAGTTAGTTTTCTCAGCCTTCATAAAAGCTCGGTACCAATTTGTCTATAAACCCAGGACTGGGAAGTTGGAGAGAAAGGGCCCCATGTGGATTATTGACTAGCCAGTCTACCTAAACAATAACAAGGTTCACTGAGAGACCTTGTCAAAAAGCGAGGCAGAGGGGCTGGAGAGGTGAATCATTGGTTAAGAGCTGTTATCTGCTGTTTCAGATAGACAAGTGACTGAGGTTCTCTTCCCAGAACTGACGTATTGGCTCACAATCATCCATGACTCCAATCCCAGGGGATCCAATGTTCTTTTTCTGTTTGTTTGTTTGTTTGTTTGTTTGTTTGTTTGTTTCGAGATAGGGTTTTCCTGTGTAGCCCTGGCTGTCCTGGAACTCACTCTGTAGACCAGGCTGGCCTTGAACTCAGAAATCTGCCTGCCTCTGCCTCCCAAGTGCTGAGATTAAAGGCGTGCACCACCACTGCCCGGCTGGGATCCAATGTTCTTTGCTGACCTCTTCAGATACTAGGCACAGACATGGTATACATACATACATACATACATACATACATACATACACACACACATGCATGCATGCAAACAGACAAACACACATAAAATAAATCTAAAAAAAAAAAAAGCTGTACATGGTAGCCCATGTCTTTAATCCTAGCACTCAGTAGGCAGATCTTTGTGAATTCAGGACCAGCCTGGTTTATGTAGTGAGTTCCAGGCCATCCTGGGCTACATAGTGAGTTCCAGGTCAACCTGGGCCATAGAGTGATACCCTGTCTCAAAAACTAAACTAAACTAAAGTGGAGAAAGAGCTAAGCACTAGGAAGCAAATGCTGCTCTGCTTCCTGACTGTGGCGGGTATGGTGTGACCTGCTGCTTTCAATCCCCCCCCCTGCCCCCCCGCCATGATGGGCTGTGCCTTGACGGATGAGCCAGAGTCAATGCCCCCTTTCTCCAGCTGCTACATCACAGCAACAGCAAAACTAAGACAGCACCTAATTCAAGTGGTGCAGGAGGCTCCCTTAGGTCTGATGACCTCTTAAAGGCCTCCGAATGCTGTCCCCCTGGCACCTGAATTACGGAGGAGACACACTGTGAGCAATACCAACTATGAAATGATATCCAAGAAGTGAGTAAGGGCCTCACACACTGAGGTGGGGTGAAGGAGTTGGGGAAATGTACAAAGTAACGACAACGACATTGGATGAGGCACCAGTCGTGAGCTTGCTGCCAGCCTTATCTTTGTGGGATGGACATGGAGAGAGAAATCTGGTGTTGACATGGGAGGTTGGGGGGGTGAGGAAGGTGAGTTCAGCTTTGGACACCCTAGGTCTGAGATTGGGAAGCTCAGGGGACAGAAAGATAATAATACCTCAGGTCATACCTATACTAGTTCCCCGGGTGGGGGTGGGGCAGAAATCACATCTGCATTGATGTTATTTATAAGTTCTTGTGTATCAATACTGTATAATGACCCCCAAACTCAGTGGTTTAAGCAATCATTTAGTTGCTTATAATTCTGTGGACGGGCAGTTTATGCTGGACTTTGATAGAATGGTTTTTTTTGTTGTTTTGTTTTTTGTTTTTGTTTGTAGTATCACAAAGTAATTCAGGGATTTGTGGTTAGTTGGTAGCCAAAGGCTCTACTTTCTGGTAAGTAGATGGCTTTTAGCAGGAGCAATGAGCAAGGATCCCAGCCGGGCTGTGGGGCAGCATCTAGTCCTCTTGTCTGGGCTCTTTCAGAGGATAATGTTTACAAGATTTGTGAGCGCATAAAGGGAGCGCAAACCTTACTGCGCAAGCACTTTCCAAGTCTTGGCTTGTACCTCATTGGTTAATTTATTCGGTCAATTCTAGAACCACTGTAGGAATGGATTACAGGGACTGTCATTCAAAACATCCCCTTGTCCTTATCTTGGGACTCGTGGGGATAGCAAAGGGAGACAGGTAGATGTGTTTTTACACAGATATACACATACTCTTCACACTTCCATGTCTGTCATGTTCTTCCAGTCTTGTTCACCGGGGGAACTGTCAGATCCCTATGAAGAGTTGTCCCTGTGACTCAGTGCTGCTCCTGATCCAGCATCATGGACACAAATCTTTAAGTGCTGAAGGAAAGCTGAAGTAACATCATATTGATACAGTCCACGCAGTCATAGAGGAAACTGTCTGTCAGGATCTAGAATCACCCAGGAGACTAGCCTCAGGCATGCTGTGAGGAATTAGTTAAATGAGGGCAACTGAGGTGGAAGACCCACCTCCCCACTGTGCACCACCATCCTATTTTCTGGGGTCTTGGACGGTGAGCTGAGTACCAGCACGTCTCTCTGCTTCCTGACTGGGGGTGTGATGTGACTACTATCTGACACTCACCACGATGGCCTGGGAACCAACACAAACCCTGCCTGCCTTACACTGCTTTGGTTAGGTATCTTGCCACAGCAAAGAAAGTCACTAATACAGGTTCTTCCCACCAACTCTTATCTCCTTATGCCCCACCCCCTGTCAAAACTATCCCTTCACTTCGCTGTACTCAAATCCACGAGAAGCCTTTACTGCATCTCTTGTTCAGAGATGTACAAAGTAAGCAGACCGACTCCACTGTTTAGAAAGCCACCTCAGTGAGCTTGCACAGACCCAGGCCACAGATCCAAAGGAAGAGTCACCCAGAACCAATGAGGACAGCTAAGAATAGAACTCAGGCCAATCCACCTTGTCAAGGTTACATGGAGACAAGAAGAACCTATAAAGGAAATGAAGAAGAAGTGGGAAACTGCAAAGCAGATTGTTAAGGGAATCAAGAAAAGGAGTCCCCTGTAAAACCACACTCCAGTCAGGCTTCACGGTCATGGACTCCATGGTTTGTTTGTTATAGTTTGGTATTTTTTTTTAAATTTGTTTATTTATTTAATGTATATGAGTACACTGTCGCTGTCTTCAGACATACCAGAAGAGGGCATCAGATCTCATTACTGATGGTTGTGAGCCACCATGTGGTTACTGAGAATTGAACTCGGGACCTTTGGTGTAGGCAGCTGCTTGGACGATAAGATCCAAGATGGAACCTGTTCCCGATACACTAGTTCCACTGTGCATGTGTCAACCCGAGCAGGCTCATGCAAATTAGGTGTCTCCCGAGTGGGTGCATACTAATGAGGCAATTGCAGGGAACCAATCCAGGAGGACTTGAGAGCTCAGGCTCGGGTATATAAGGAGCTCTCTCTAGCCAGTCAGGGCCCCACTCCACAGAAGCAAGAGCAGCTGCCATTTCCACAGAAGCAAGAAGAACTGCAGCACCTAGGAAGCAAGAAGAAGCAGTAACACCAAGAAGAGCTGTGACACCTGGGAACCAGAAAAGGCTGTAAACCAGAAAAGAAAATTCCTGAGTAAACCTTGAGAGAAGAAGTATAGGTGTTCTGTCATCATTGCTGCTGGTCAGCAAAGTGCGGAACACTTTGGAAGATCAGTCAGTGCTCTTACCCACTGAGCCATCTTGCCAGCCCCCCTTTCTTCCATTCTTATAGAATGAGAGAAAAAAAGACATGAAGTTGGGGGCTGGGGAGGTTGGGAGATCCTGGGGGAACTTGGGGAAGGGCAAAGAATATGATCAGAACATATTACAGGAAAAAATTAAAAATAATAAAGAAAACTCACACCACCAAGAACATCACTATGGCTGTCACATAGGGTTCTTGCCTCACTTTGCTCTGTGATTTTACAGTAACAGGAAAAGGCAGGGTTTTTTTCAAGGCATACATATTCCCAGCATAGGCAGATTGCAGCCTGAGAGAATGTTTTAAGAATGAGCAAGATGAACGAGTATTTGTGAATGAAGCCTAAGTTGGAACTAGGTAAGATCTGGGCAAGGCTTAGTGTATAAACAACACTTGAAATATGGAATGTTTGGCATTTTGTGAAATCTCTTAAGAGACAGAAATGTGCCAATTTTAACCCCTTAAAAGCCTGTTTTCATGATTCATCCATGTTATATATCTATCAACAATTTCATTTCTTTGGGGGCTAATATCCTATTGTATACACAAACTAGTATATTAATTTTTCTTATTTACATTAAGAGATAGATTTTCATGTAGCCCAGGCTGTCCTTGAACTTGTTATGTAGCGGAGGATGACTCTGAACTCTTGATCCTCCACCTCCTAAGAGCTGAAATTACAGGCACGGACGGGCACTACACCCTGAAGTGGAATCTTAAGGGTTCTTTGGAAAGTCAGTTGGATGGTGTTTGGCTGGGGCAAACAAGTTTAGCTGAATTTTTAGCTGAAGTGGACACAGGTGAAAGGATGTTCTGTTAAAGCAAGCATGTGAAAGAACACCTGATGAAGGATTCTTTGGTAACGACATTCGTGTATTGGTTCACCTTACATTGCATAGTTGAGCTCCATTTGTCAGGGCTCCATAGAAAGAAATGCCAAAAAATTTCTGGTGGTGTGCTGCAGTTTCTTTACACTTCTGAGGACTCAGGTTGATTGGCAGGCACATGGAGGACACGTGGTGTTTGGAGGGTATAAACAGGACTCCATGGAGTGACAGAGACAAAGCTTGGCTTGCTGGGACAGCTAGCTGTGCAACACTTGTGAGTCTTCACTGACCTTCACTTCCCTGAGAGGCACAGCTGAGAACTTCTGGCGTTCCTCCGGGTCGTTCCTGCTGAGGCCTGGCTGTCTTTGCTAGGTAGTGCCACCACTGCTGATTCCTCTTTGCTATCTTGACTCCTCCTAACTAGACTGCTGGTGTATCCGTGAAGTGTTTGTGGGTGGATCTAGCTGCTACAGCTAACCTGGGAACTAAACTACTGATTTTCAGACAACATAGATGGGAATTGCTCCAAAGAACCTTTTCTAAACAGGTCTACCCCCACCCTGCCCCCGTATCCTTTCTTTCCAACTACCTCTGGTGGCTAAAGGGAGGTTAAAGGATTTAAGGATCATCATTAAAAATAATGTTTGAAAAAAATTAAAGTTACAGCACCCAGCTTATTTGGAGTGTCAATTGGTTCTCCAACTATTTGTCTTTGGGGCTTACAGTGATTTTCTAGCTTCCTTCTAAAACAAGATGTTTGTACATTTATTTATTTTGTGTATATCTGTGAGCACATTGCACACACGTGGGGAGGCCAGAGAACAACTTTCAGGAGCCCGTTCTCTCCTTCCGCTGTGGGTTCCCAGGATTGAACTCACATCATTATTAGGTGCAACAATCACCTTTACCCATTGAGCCATCCCTGTAGTTCCCCTAATAACACGTACTTGTTTTATTCCTAGGTACTCTTTTACTGTCCACACGAGTTCTTCCTATTTCTTTTCTGTTTGCATGGACTCAGTCACTGCTTGGCTCTGCTCTCTTAGTTTCATTCCATTCTGTTTTATTCTTATTTGGTGTTTAGACTCATAAATTATTCAAAAGTGTCTAGCATTCTTCTTTCCATAATTAGTTTTTCATTGGGGTTAAAGAACATGGCCTGTAGGATTTTCACTCTGATGTTTCTTCAGACTTTTAGCAAGGGCAATCCCATGTACTCAAAGTTGTATAATGCTGGCTGAAGGGATGGCTCAGTGGTTAAGGGTATGTACTATCATTACAGAGAACAAAACTTGTGGTCCTAGCACCTACACTGAGCAGCTCACAACACACACACACACATACACACACACACACACACAGCATGCATGCATGCACGCACGCACGCACGCACTCACACAGGGTTTCACTGTTTGGCCCTGGCTGTCCTGGAACTCAGAGATCCACCCACCTCTGCTTTCCTCCCCAGTGCTGGGATCAAAAGCGTGGTCCACTACCAATCAGCTAAACCAAAAGTTTTGTCCTCTAGCATCCAAAGAAGGAAAACACATGCTTTTGGGTTTTTTAAACTAAGGAAAGGTTTTATTTAAACTGTGCAATCAATCAGTATGTAGACAGCAGTTTTTATAAACATTTTGGCATTTAAACTTTTATTCATTTTTGGCATGACCTGTAGGGTAGAATATAAACTTCCTGGGATAGGGATGTGGGGTACTAAGAAATATTTACTATCATGCTAGGAAAAGAAAACAAACCCACATTATTAAACAAAAAATATGTTTTAAGAAGACATTTTAAAAAATACATTCAAAATCAAGGCAAACATTCACTTTCTTCATGAGATGGAGTCTGCAGAGCTGGTCCCCTGAGACAAGCAGAAATCAAATGTAGCTCTGCCCCACAGTCCACCAGGAAGCCAGGAAATGGTGCCCTTATAAAGAAGCAGAGTGGCAGGACCCAGAACACCCACTACAGAAAAGAACTTAACTGGCCCCCACACTTCATTAAATTCACATCTTTGAAATAGAACAAAATATTCCTACACACACAGACATAAACTTTTGTCCAACGACAGTAACAGACAGACACATTTTCTTAATACATCTCTTAAACCCTACTAAGTGGCCGAGGCAACGTCTGTGTTCAGGCTTATCTGCAGGAAGGGTTTTAGTTTGGGAATGGACCAGATACTACAGAATATGGCAAATAAGAAACAGTATGACTTCACACAATGAAAAGTAGTTTTGTAGGAACAGAAGTAGTTAACATTTTTTTTTCAAGGTTATAAGTCAGGAATGTATTTCTGTATCACAAATTATGCAGGAGACAGAAACCTGAGGAAACCTATAAAACTCTGAAGATTATAGGAGGGAAGCTGGATGCTACCAGGAAAGAGGAGGCTGGGGGCAGGCGTACATTTTAATATCAGCACTCGGAGCCTGCTGCTGGTAGCTTTCTCTCTGGGGGTTCAAGGACAGCTAGCCTTTCCATATCAACACTCTCATCCTGGTTAGATGGGAACAGCTTTATCTCTTCTGCTGAAGCAATGCTGAACACGAGTTGTCCTTCAAAACTGAAAGAGGGCCAGACTGTAAATGATGCAGAAATGAGAACAAACTAAAGTTTTGGGGTCTAAAATATCCCAGGGAAAGGAAGACTAAAAGATGAAGCAGGTGAGACAGACCGGAGTTCCCTGGGAGATACAAATGCTGGTAAAGTGAGTCGAGGCAAGGACGATGGGGACTTCTGAGTTGCCCAACCACAAGACTGAACATCCATGCTGGTGATGTGAAGGCAGAAACCATGCCGTGCACACCAAGGTGCTTTGAAAACAAGAGAATGAGCCTGCCTTGTCCTGGTCATCTACCCAAGGTCCCTTAATGTTGAGTCCCTTCCTCAACTCGTCTCCACACATGTGATCACCAAAGAGAGAAAAACATTTTCAAAACTTTCTGATGAAGTCCCACTCAGTCAGAGACAAACAATGAAGAGATATCCTCCTTCCGACCCCCATGAAAACAGAACAGATTGGAGGGGTTAGGAAGTAAATGAAGCTCGTTTCCAAAAATGCTTCAAGTTAAATTGCCTTTGAGGGATGTTTACAGAGAGATTTTAATGGGTGCTTTCAACAAACTACAGGGTCTATTTTTTCTGGTACTTGAAAATTTAAAGGTCTCCATGGGGGCAAGGGAACATCAGATTTGCTATCTCTTGAAAACCTAGTACCATGTTACTGAGAGAGGAACCCCAAAGAATTGATGGATCCCTACCCTATTACAGTAGGGAAAAATAATGGTCACCCACAGACGCCTGCAAAGGACTAGAACCTGTGAGAATCTTACCATGTATGGCAAAGGAAGCCTGACAGATATGCTTCATATAAGACATCATCTCAGATGATGAAGGCCAGAAAAATCTAATCAAATGAGTACTTAAAACTGAAGAACTTTTCTTTGGGGGGGGGGTGGCTGAAAGAGGAGGAAGAGAGAGGGGCTATGTAGCTGGTTCTGATGGAAAGAGTTCAGTCTTCAAAAGCTGAAACTGGCAAGAGAATGGGTTACTCCTTCAGGCCTCAAAAGGAGTGCGAGCCCCATCTGCACCTTCATCTTATCCTATAGCTGGACTGGTGGCACCCCACTGTAATCTCAGGGTGTGGGAGGATGAGGTGGCAGGGTCACCACTGGTTCAAAGCCAGCCTGGTTTACACATACAGCAGGTTCCAGGACAGAGAGGGTTTCACAGCAGGAAATTGCCTCAAAAAGAAAGAGTTCTGACCTACAGATCTCCAACACCGGGGGTTTGCTGTTTACAGACACTAAATAAGTGCTAGTTTGCTAGAAGAAATTGCAAGAAAATCAATCTGTACCCACCTGCTTAGATAAGCCTGTAACACAAACATTGCACTAGCCTGTGAACTTGTGTCCTGAGCATAAACAACCTGGCATAGAACCTATGGTTGCCTTCTAAACAAAACATTAACGAAATTCACAATTAGACAAACGGATGTGGATGGTGGTCTCCAGAACCCACCGCTCTGTGCTCACACAGCCCAGGAGTGATTTTTTTTTTTAACTTCTACCACAGCAATTTTATCGGAGACGCATGTAGGAAATTTTCAGGAAGAAAATCTTACAAAATACATGGTTGGCCTCAGGTATCAGCTCTTTACAATACAGTTCAAACTCTTTTTCCACATCTGGTACTCAAAATGGACATCTGATGATATGCAAATGTACAGAATCGAATCATGAATTACAACAGGCTCTGACTGACCCATGTGTGGTAGCATTTCCTAAAATGCACATTGCACCCTTCATCCGGCTGCTGCAACTGATTGATTACAGGAGTGCACCACACCAGCCTCTGATAACATGAAGCATTGTTTCCAATGGCGACTTTCTAAGGACTTGAGCAGTGCTCCCGAGTGGTCAGCTATGAGCCTTTTTTATGCTTTTTGCAGAAGTCCTTCAGAAGACAGGGAAACAGTGCACACCCCAGTCACTGCCGTGTAGCTGCCATTGCTCATGTCTGAGGTCAAGGCAAGAGAGCCTTTAACACATCAGTAGCATCGAATCCCCATGGTACTTTAACAGGTTTTCATTTGAGATCGAAAGCCCAGCTATTTTTGACGCAATGAACATCTTACAATTTAGGAGCCGTACTTGAACATAAAGCACCGCCTGACTGCCCAAACAATGGCACATTTTGCTCTCCTGAAGCTGAGTATCTAGAGAACGGCTTTACATAGGAATGCAGGCTATATAGGATGATACAGGGGTTCCCACAGTACTCCATAGCAGAGGAGCGTGAGGTTCTCTCTGTTGACCTGCCACACTCACAGGCTGTATGGAAGTATCACACCATTTAGTAAAAACACCCCTGTGGCTGGGTGAGTGGATTTCATGGAAAATCCTCAGGATGCTGTCTGGACACAGAGGAGAGGTTCTAGAGAGACAGCTTGTTAACATAAAACAACAAACAACAGTTCAATGTACAGCTAAACTTCCCTATATTCTGAGGTAACCTTAAATATCTTTGGTTTTTAATTTCTTTTTAATTTGCTGATATAAAGTACTCGAATAAAAAAAACACTGATAAATACCAATATAACTGCATTGCCTTTAACTATGTAAACTTAGCCTTTTGATATTTTCTTTTGGCCACTAAAGCTATATTCCCTATCTGCTTCTAAATAAATTTATTTTAAACCTGCTCATCTTTACTTATAGGCTAAACTATATATTTTAATGGTCTTTGGTATGAAAATACTGATGAGCAGTATACTGTAATATTTGACATTAAAAATGACAGGCAGGCTGGTTATCAGCACTCCCAGCAAATATGGTTCTGGAAAATGAGACCGTTCCAAATCTGCATGTCAGCTTATTTGGAGTTGAATACGATAAAGTCAGGAAACCTTGATGAAGACATGATAACCTTTACACTTTAGTTAGAATTTTACACTTCAGACTTCAGAGATGCTGGCTCTCGCCAAGCCGAAGGCCCCTGCTGAACACTAAATACCTTAGTCCATGAGATCAGTAATAAGATTTATTTTTTTCTCTCCAACAAGTAATTTCAACAATTTGAAAATAGATTAATACCATAGAGTTGAAAGTTTCTTTACTTGCTGAAGAAAAAAAAAAAACCTTACAGTGTAAATAGTTTGTAACCATCTGCTGGCAAGGAAATTATAACAATTAATTTTAAATTCGCTGGTGACAGTAAGGTAGTTTATGTCACTAGCCTAATTAATTGTAACTATCAATATAAACCCTTCAGTTTAAGGTTAGAAATGACTTGTATTCGAGTCTATTTATATCTGTTTTTAGTGATTTGGATTTAAGGTACTTATCATAGCAATTTCACTGTCTATTGGAAATTCTTTGGTAACAGAATTGACAGAAAAGCCTGTATAAGAACAAAACTGAACGAGCAAATAATTATAAGCTAAAGATCTATCGGAACTAAGGGCCTACTCAGCATTAAACAGAGCACGTTCTTAAGGGACTGTCCGGTCACAGCCTTTCAGACGATCCAGGCAGGGAACACGGTTTAAATATGAAGGCCCTAAACCTGGTTTCTCCTTTACATTCTGTTCCCTTCTGACTTTTGAAAACCGCTGATCCCATTGTGCCCCTTCATTTTAGATACTGAGAGAAGTTGGCCCATGTACTTCTACTTACATACCAAACAACACCATACCCTGTCAATGCACCCGCCCATGCATCATGAGCTCAAGAGTAACAAAAATGTCCCTGAGTACAGGAAAGAACAGTAACACTAGAATAAATTTTAAAAGGAGGTAGTATAAACAGGAGCGCGAAGGCAGGGGGAGGAAGCCATTTTTCTTGCCTACGGATTGTTCACCTAAAGCTCTGCTTTTTTTCTTTCTTTCTTTTCCCCCCATTTTGCTGAGAAGCCCACAGTAAAAGGGACAGAACTGTGCTGAGAAGTGGCGCCTGGCACATCTTGTTGGTTGGTTTCTAAGCAAGTCCAATTTGGCACAAAACTTAGAATCACAATGAAAACTGTGGCAGTGTCAGGCCTTGACAACAGATGATGGGGTGATCGTGTAGCAGAATTCCCTTGACTTTAGAACACCATTCTGCAGGACCCGCCTTGTCTGTGCATGGAGGGATGGTTTCAAGGGAAAACCCATAGAGGGTTCTTCTTTTAAAATGCAATTCAAAAGCCATTTCCAAAAAAAAAAAAAAAAATGGGGAGAGGGCAAAACCCACGATTTTAAAAGACTAAGGACTTGTTTCTTTCTTCTCATGGCTCAGACCCTCCCACGTGGCTCAGCACCTAGCTGTGTGATGGAGAAGGCCTGCCGGACCTGAGGAGCAAACAATTTTCTGATTTCACACCAGAGGATGAACTCACTTTCTGTGTTCGTGGGGTACAAAGCCAAGAGCAGCCTCTGGGGTGGTGGGAAGCAAACCTTCGCTTCAAAAGGAGAACAACTCCAGCAAGGTGCCAGATAGCAAAACAGCTACCGGTAAAAGATCCAAGCTTTTTTTTTTTTTTTTAAGGCAAATTTTTGCTACCTTTTTTTCCTAAACATCTTCGTGAATATTAAAAAGGTATAAGGCAAAATTTCTCATAATGGAAGGCACTGTTATTATGAAAACCTCATTTGTCTTACTCTCTACTGTTCTGTTTATCCTTATCATTCTTAATATTTAATAATGTTTTTTCTTTGCCCCATTTGAAGCCAAACTGAGATTTTAAAAAAGAAAATCTGAACCATTAAAAAAAAAAAAAATCCACTTTCTTACATTGTATTTTGCAGCTAGCTCTGGAAACTCAGAAGATGTTCCGCAAGAAACAGCGCAGCCCTTGGCTGCTATGGGCAAAGGGGATGGTGGTCTTGCAGATTGAGGGCAGGCGGGTGTAGGCCGGAGCAAACTTCTCCTGCTCTGGTGCCCCAAACCCAACAGCTCTGCAAGGACACGATCCCCTATGTACTATGGGATGGTTCTCTTCTCTAAAGAGACGTATTTGTTTCATCCATTCAAATAAATATACTCCCATATTTTCTTCTCACAGCCAGGTGTTACATTATCACAGTTCTTTAAAAAAAAAAAAAAAAAATCCAGAGCTTCAGATCAACATTCTTCCTCTTCTACCTATCGGACTCCTTCAGTCACACACATCACACACACAATGGACACACAGCGTCACTAGTAAGTCCTGCTGGTTATGCCGCTGTGAGACACCAGCACGCGAAGAAGGCAGCACAAGTTGTGTTCAGAGTCCGCCAACAGCAAACTGAGGTAGCTAGTCAGCAGAGGGCTCAGGCAGTCTTCCCTCTGCTCCAGTGATATATCTTAGAGTCCAGTCAAGCACCTTGACTGCCCTTTTTCACATTGTTGACAATTGAAACATTCAAAATTCGTGAGCTTAAAAATAATTAAAAAAATAAAAATAAAAATAAACCAAGCAAACAAAACAAACAATAAACAGTAAGACATCAAGATTTTCACAAAAGGCTTTGGCTCCCTGTTCATTGTCCTTCGAACAGACGCTTGTTGTGAATACCTGAGCATGGTTGTCTAGACCGGAAAGCCCTGGGCAGCACATCGCAGCCCTGCGGATGCCGGCTGCGGGGCTGAGGTCTGCTCAGCGGGCAAGGGCTGGGCAGGGTCTCCGTGCTGCTTCCGCGCAGCATCCCCATCAGAATCACCACCAGCGAGGGGATTCGAGGTAGGGGGTGTGCTGCTGATGACGGAGGACAGGTGTATCTCATCGTTGGACTCATGGGAAAACCTTCCAGAATCCCCTGTCTCATGGCTGCCTTCACTGTTCGCTGAATGCTCAGTGTCGAGGGTCGTAGCCCCGAAAGGTCTTGGGAAGCTGGTGGTCTGGCCTGGGGAGCTGGGGGAGTCTTCATCGCTGATCAGCACTGTGGTGCCCGGCTGGTAAAAGCAGACGGCCTGAGTAAATCTTCTTTGAGTCTAGGCAAAAATAGATAAAGTAGCCATGAGATAGCAGATAGTTCAAGTTTCGAGAACAAAAAAGGTCACCATTGTGCTGGCTGGAGTGGTGCATGCCTTTAATCCCAGCACTTGGGAGGCAGGAGGATGTCTGAGTTTAATTTAAACCTCATCCACAGAGCTACTTACAGAACAGAGAAGGTTACCCAAAGAAACCCTGTTTTGAAAAGCCAAAATAATAAAATAAAATAAAACAAAATAAATAAAAATAAAAAAAGAGAAATCACCAACAGGACTGCCTGTTTGTGTGGTCAGTGGCTCCCCCTAGGTGATTGGGAGCACTTCTGAACTAGAACCTTCCTTGGTTCTAGTTCTTGCTCTGGCAGGACACCACATCAGGTGATTCACAATCATCTGTTACTCGAACTCCAGATGATCCAACACCCTCAGCTAGCCTGCTAGCCCTGCACTCACTGGTGTATAGCCACAGCCATGAATATGCTAACTAAA
>NW_022196906.1:67566989-67592900 GCF_008632895.1 Mastomys coucha | reverse complement strand
AAACCACACAAAAAACAAAACAAAACCAAACTGAACCAAACCAAACTGAACCAACCAACCAACCAAACTAACAAAGAAACCCCAACCAAATAAAAACAACAAGCCCTTTGGTTATTTTGATACAACCCCTTACATCTCTCTCTTCTAAGTCTTCACACCCCACTGAAAACCACATCTCACATTACTATCCCAACTGCCTTTCCACTCACCACAGCTCTCCAGTCAGAATCGAACCAGGTCTGTCAAAAATGCTTCATTTACATTTTATCCTGTCTTTCTAATTATCATTTCTTATGCCACAGACTGTAAAGGATTCTCCTCATATGGGCGGATTACCTGTTCAACTTTGATCTTCTTAGTGTCTTGGAAAAAAAGCCACTTTTTCTTGGTGTTCTTTTTAATTATAGGACCATAGCTATTGATGATCAGGTCAGTCCCTCCCTGAGGAAATAAAAAGGGAAAGTATCTCAGTATTAGAGAGAAATTTGAGTTCATCAAAAAAGAAGTACACAGAGATTTTAAATATCCAAAGAAGACAACGTTCACATATGGTGACCTCTCCTACGTGGGAGAAAACATATTCAGGACATTTGTTTGTGATCAAAAACATATCGGGGCTGGAGTGGTGGCTTAGTGGCTAAGAAGACGGTCTCTTCTTCCAGAGGACTCAAGTCTGCCTCCCAGCACACACATGGCGGCTCACAGCTATCCATAACTACTGCATAAGGGGAATCTATGGCCTCTTCTGGCTTACATACACACAGGGCACATATGTAGTACATAGACATGTGCAGAAAAACACCCATACACATCACAAGAAAAAAATGTCAGGTTTACTCATTTATTAATTTAATAAATTAATTTATGTAGCCTGTGCTGGCCTGGTACTCGTGGTCTTTGCTCCTCAGCCTCCTGTGTCTAGGGGATGATAGGAATATGCTACCACACCCAGTTTGGTTGACTCTGTACCTACTCCCAACCCTTTCTCTATATGTGCTTATTTAAAATTATTTCCTATCCTTATTCAAAGCTCTGAGCACAAAGAACTATTTGGCATAAAGGGTGGTACTGATAAAAATTTTCTGTTACAGAAAGCAAGCGTTTGGAATTATGATGAAATGCTAATGGTTATGTGTGAATGGTTTGTTCATTATATTCTCCACCCAACCTTTTGCATGACTGAAATATTTTAATATTTAATATGGAGAGAAACAATGTCCTGGATCCATGTTTAACCAAAAGTGAGGTGTCATCTGCAGGCCAACCGAGGAGACTGGTCCAGCTGCTCTCTGTCTCTTTGATTTTAGACTTGCTGCCTCTTCTCTCTATTTCCTCTTTTACTATGTTTCTCCCGTTATCTTGCATCTGCTACCGAACTGATGATAATAGAACTACAGTATGTACGAGTATTTAGAAATTTTAGATTCCAGGGCTGGGGACAAGGCTCACTTGTACACTGCTTGCGTAGTATGAAGCCAGTCCTGGGTTTGACTCCCAGAACTATGTAAACAGGGTGCGGAGGTGCAAGCCTGTCATCCCAGAACGTAAGAGGAGGAGATAGAAGCTGAGAAATCCAGGCTACCTTGTTTACACAGTGAACTTGAGGCCAGTATGGGTTACGTGCTTTGAGAGAGAAAGAGAGAGGGAGGGAGAGAGGGAGGAAAAATGCTTTAGATTCTATGTCTTATTTTAATTTGAAATAAGTTGAATAGGGCTTGATTTTTATTATAAAGTAAATGCCAAAACAGTCTGCAAACAACACAAACACAACAGCAGAAATCAATTCAATAAAGACCATTGTGCTCAAGAGGAGTATACTGTGTCTGTTAAATGATTGTTTAAAATTAATATAAACTTGTGGGCGGGCAAAACGGCTCAGCAGGAGAAAGGCACTTGCCACCAAGTCTGATGACCTGCACTCAATCCCCAGACCAACTCCTACAAACTGCCCTCTGACCTCCACGTGTGTACCATGACATACAAATGCCCATATATGCCAGAAACACAAAAGAAACATGAACAATTAATATGAATTCTGGTAAAACTCTAAAATGTTTTAGTCACTGTAAACTTCTGGAAAGGGTCTTGAAAGATGGCTCCTCCAGGGGATAAACCTCTTCCTTGTGAGGCTGCCTACTGACTAGTTCAGCTCTGCAGGACACAGGGAGCAGCTGCTACACCATCACCTTTTCTAAGAATCTTTGTTAACAGTCTAGAAGACACTCTTTGCTGAGGTGGGCGTGCCTGCAGTTAGTGGTGCCTGCACATATTGCATGGTTATGGAGTTCCTGTGAGAATGTGACAAGGCAAGTCATCGTTAGCTGGCTTCCAGAGCACTCAACAGAAGCCTTGGCACACACAAGAGGTAGCACCCCCTAGTGACGGTTCCTTGCAGCATTCTACTACCTCGGCCATCAAGGGAAGAGGGCGCTTTAGGTGTCTGTGCAGATCTTTGTTTTACTTTATGTGTCTAAGTGTTTTGTCTGTATGCATGTGTGCCACATGCCTGAGGAGGTAGAAGAGGGAGTAAGGTCCCTGAAAAGTGGAATTACACCATGTGGGTGACGGGGACAGAACCTGGGGTCTCAGAAATAGCAGAGAATGTTCCTAACTGCTGAGCCATCTCTTCAGCTCTGATCTTTTTTTTTATTTTAAAACAACGTTTTCTGGAGGCAACAGAGATGGCTCAGTGGTTAAAAGCACAGGCTGTTCTTTCAGAGAACCAAGGACAAGTTCTTAGGACCCACATGGCAGCTCACAACCATTTGTAAGTCCAGTTCTAGAGGTTCTGATGCCCTCTTCTGCCCTCTGTGGACACTGGGCACACATGTACTGCACAGATATACACGCAGGCAAAACACTCATGTATATATATGATTTATAGTAAATACTTAAAAAAAAAAATTTAGTAAATCTTTAAAAAAAATCTTTGTACCTGATGTGCTCTGAGCATCAATTCAGGCAACCACCAAACTCAGTGTAAAATAATCTAAATGCTGAGTCCACAAGCACAGGGGGCCCAATTACACGAAACTATAGCTAATGATAGCCCAGAGAATCCTGTCTCACGGATCTGTCTTTCCCATCTCTTCCTGGATCTTCCATCCTTTGCACTTTTAGGTGTCTTCAACTTCTCTCTGAAAACTGTGGGTGGATTATACAACACATTCAAAACACTTTCCTGGTAATTTCCCAGAAAGAGAGAAGCATTATTTAGCGAACCTTCGCATCAATGAAGCTGCTGGGCATCATGGGTACCAAGGACTCTTCATTCTCTGTAGCTCTCTCCAGGTTCTTCCCCATGTCACTCCCTGCTGCTACAGAGGCACTGGCTCGGGATAACGGCTGGGTTCCACTCTGCGCCATCTTAGAGGCGGATGACTTCCTGAAATATTGATAAGAAAACCTTCTCATCTCAATGGGCATGGGCAAGTGTACCAAATCATAACTTTTTTTTTTCTTTTGAGACAGTGACTTGTGTATCCCAAACTGGCCTTAAACTTATGGCAGAAAATGTCTACGAATTTCCTTTTGTGTGTGTGTGTGTGTGTGTGTTTTAAAACTTTACATTATTTATTTGGTGTGTATGTGTCTGTGTGTACTCGCATGTATATGTACGTGAGAAGTTCACAAGACAACTAGCAAGACTCACTTCACTTCTACCCTGTAGGTTTTGAGGATTTAGCTCACCTCTATCTACCTAGCCATCCTGAAGGCCCCTTGACCTTGAACTACTGACCCTTCTGCTTCCATCTCCTGACTGCTACCATGAGAAGCACATCCTGAAAGCACAACTGGCTTGCTGAAGATTGAACCCAGGGCTTCATGATACTAGCAGAGCATTCTGCTAACTAAGCTAGCTCTTTAGCCCACAGGCTTTGAAACAACAGGGTTCTTGAATGCCTGTGTCTCAAAAACTTTGTTAATTAAATACGAGATCTTTAACTTAACTCACAGTTGCAGTGTTTGATTTGCCTGACGGCTAAGAGCTAACACATCCCTATCTACTTCATTAGCGTCAATGCTGTCTGGGATCCCAGCCACTTGTCCTGTGCCTCCTCAGTGACTGGGGCATATCTGGCACCACCACTTAGACATGAAATGCTAAGGAATCTTCTGGGGGAAGGGTGTGCTGGATCAAGAGTGCCATTAAAACGGACACAAAAGCAGAAACCAATCTCTCAAGTGTTACTTCTCATTTTCTCAGAACGACATAGAAATGCAGGAACCAAATCCTCATTTAGGGATTTTTATTGGCACAGCATTTTCCCCTCAAATGGCTGGAAAATGATCTCAGTATAAATTCAGCACATTCCAAGCTGTAAAAACCCCATAATATAGCATTCATTTTAAGGAGAAAAACACCCAGTTATGCTACAAGGCACTTGATTTCAATTTGTTTCCTGCAGCTGCTATCGTTTAAATATTTTTAACCACGACAGCATGTCTCTCTGCATAAGTATCTGTGTCTGACTGTGTGTGTGTGTGTGTGTGTCTGTCCATGTGTGTGTCATGCATGTGTGTTTGCATGTATGGACATGTGGAGAGCTGAGGTTGACCCAGGGGTCTTCCTCAATCATTTCCCACCTTACACTGAGACGCGGTCTCTCAATGAACCTGGAGCTCGTCATTTCTGCTAGACTGGCTTACTGAGCCACAGGGACTTTTCTGCCTTTGCCTCTTGAAAGCTGGGATGAAAGGCTGGCACTGTACCCACCTGGCATCACTGCAGGTCCTGGACCTTTGGTTCTTACACCTGGCACAGTAAATACTATCCTTGTGAGCCATCACCCCAGGTCCTACACCAGCATCTACAACAAGGGAAACGCACCTGGCTTTGCTTCGGTATATCAAGATGAGGACACAGATGAGGATACAGGTCAAGGCTATGCCAACGCCGACTGTGATGCCTGTCATTGACTTTTGGTCCAGATGGTAATAGCCTGAATAAACTAGAGTGAGAACACGTTTAATCAATCAGAAGAAAAGAATCACATTCCATATATCATAGTTCAGAGAATTGCTTTTCTATAATTTGCCTTTATCTCATAGGGAAAGTTTTGACACTATATCATGAATTGATTTCTGCCAGTGATTATGTAAGTCAATTCATTTTCCAATATTGAATCTTGAGACCATATGTAGACAAATACTATATCATCAAATAATGAACACTAATCTAGAATTTTGTTGGGGACCAAATGACACTTGGCTGAACCTGCCCCAGCTGGCCCTGCATTGCTGAGAGAAACATCCTGCCCCAACTAATTGAGAACCCTGAGATTAACATCCTGCCTGACAATCACAAGGATCCGGCTTGGCCCTGAGAAAAAGAACATTCACAGAAATCCACCCCCTCTCCACCTGTCACCCTGGAGCTCAACCACAGAAGATTTTGTAACCTTCCAGTTCCTTCCTTCCTCTCCCCCTCCCCTTGTAAACTTCCTTCTCCCTCCTTCCTCTCCCCCTCCCTCCAAGATTTTTGCTTTAAATATGCTCTCCTCAACCAAGTAAACGGCTCTTGACAAGCAATGCTTCCTTGAGTCCTGTCGTCTCTCGCCCATTCTTTATTCACAGGTTGTGACCCTCCTCGTTCCCCCGAATAACTTGACATGCAGGCCAGGTCAGAACTTATTTAATTTTAAAAATTCATTTTATTTTTAATTTATGTCTGAGTGTATGTACACATTTGTGCAGTGCCCACAGAGACCAGAAGGTGGTGTCAGGTCTACCTGATGCTGGGAACCAAATTCTGGTCGCCTGCAAAGGCTGAGAGCCTTTGATAAGTCATCTCTCCAGCCCCTGAGCAAAGTAAATGACAAGCAAAGACAGGGTGCTCTCCTCTTCCCCAACCATAAGGTGGCTATGGCAGTTACCTCCTTCCTGTCCTTAATTCTGACTATCTGCTTTTCTTGCCTTTTTCCACAAGAACCATCGACTATTCTGTGGCTCTCAACCCAGTTAAAGCTGCTCTTCACTTCAAAAGAGGCGCCTAGTCCTGGACCCCAGGGGGCCCTGGCGCCCAGGAGGCTCCTCTGGGAGGAGTGGGTGAGAGTTGCTGCTTAGCCACTTTTTCCCCCTCCCCTCCCAACTATTTTTCTGGATAAAAACCACCTTCTGTCTGTTTGGGAGAGCTTTTTCTTAATGAAAGCCAGGCTCCTCCTGGGCTTGGTATCACAGCCACCTCTGCTGTTGGTTTCCTCAGAACCTCCCAGGATGCTCCCACCCACCAGCCTGTAGCTCATCCAGCCCAGTGGCTCCCCAGCTAGGGAAACAACTGTGAGCACAGTGGTCTGGGAGCTGAAAGTTCATTCTGAGGTGATTTTCCCTTTGCCTTCTAGGACCACAGAAGAGAGCCAGGCAGTCCTGCAACCTTACAACCGCACCAAGTGCAGGTTCAGGGGGTGGCGATTGTGGGAGCTGAAATCAAGACTTAGGTGCCACGCACACTTTGCGTGATGGCGGTATTTGAGGCGTAAACTTCAAGGAAAGTCAGTCTCCTGCCTCTGCATTGTTGCCTGGCACCCCAAACTCAGAGGTAGCCCAGATATGTCCTCATACTTGTGTGCTAGGGGCCCACCAAGATATCATGTCTTAACAGCTAGAAAAAGAAAATTCGGACATTGCTCCCTGACCTTCACCAATGTTCCAAGGTCCTAGTTAAACCCTGGCTTGGAATGTTAAGCCATTCTAACTAATTGCCTCCAGCATTGTGGGTAGGGCTTTAAAGCTTACAGAAAGAGAGAGCATGGAGCATTCTAGATTGAACATTCTAGAGTTTGCATTCAGCATTTGGACTCGCTCGCACTCAGACTAGAACCAGAACTTAGGTGGACTAGGGCTTAGATTCATGCAGTCCGTAGCCCCCCGGGCCCAGAACGCTTGGGCCTGGGGGGTGCAGCACCAGTTGAGATTCAAGAGAGTGAGCATTTGAGATTCAAGCATTCAGCATTGAAGATTCGAGATTCGAGCCTCTACCCTTCTGGCTCGAGCACCCGCAGCCCCCTGGGACTCCGGCCTGGCCCATGCAGCCCGAGTGTGCTTGGAGCCCAGGGCTGCTGCACCAGTCCAGAGGAGATGGCTGCTGTTTTAGACCTAGTGTATTTTAGGTGGCCTCAGATGTACCTCGACAACTGAGCTGCCAGATTTTCATTTCTCTTTTGTAATGATTGTAAAAGCCTCATGTCATTTTTTAAGAAATACACTCAGACCTTACACCATTCGTGTTGACTCTGTTTGTCAAAGCCGAATCCCGTGCATACCTGGCCAGAACCCATCATCCCGCGGAACAAGGGACCCCGTAAGAAATCCCAGTCCATGGCACTGAGGGATTTAAAAAAAAAAAACAGTGACTGGCAGCATCCAGACCTTTGGCATCAGAAGAATCCAAACGCTTGGGCCTCTGGTTCGATTCTGAAGCATCCTTGGGAAGGACAGCCAGCTCCACGGAATTTGAAAAGGGCCCTTCTCCCACCTCGTTGGACGCTGATATCTTGACAATGTACACATTCCCTGCCACCAGGTTTTCCAGCAAAGCCATGGTGATTGCCCCTAGAAACACCACACGTTAAGTAAACTTTTACAGCCATGCAAACATGATCCTGCATTTAAGAAGTATTTTTTCTGAGGATAAATTAAAAAAAAAAAAAAAATCCCCCAGGGGGTCTGGAGAGATGGCTCAGCCACTCACTAAGAGTGTTTCCTGGTCTTTCAGAAGACCTGAGCTCAATTCCCAGCACCAAGGGATCTATTGACCTCTTCTGGGCTCCACAGTAGCCCCCAACCATGTAGCATGTGTACACACATAAATAAAAATAGAAGCAAATCTTTAAAAGTCTTTGTCCTGATTATAATAGTGACTATTTTCATTGTGGGTCATTGGGAAGACAGATATAAATATATTGATAATTTCAATGTTGACATTTTAATTATTCCTCTATGTGTACAAATGTATGAACACAGATTTTTGTTTGCTTTTTCAAGAACAATTTTTTTCTTTTTTGGTTTTTCAAGACAGTGTTTCTCGGTGTAGCCCTGGCTGTCCTGGAACTCACTCTGTAGACCAGGCTGGCCTCAAACTCAGAAATCCACCTGCCTCTGCCTCCCAAGTGCTGGGATTAAAGGTGTATGCCACCACTGCCTGGTTCAAAAACAATTTTTTTTTTTTTTTGATTCAGTATGGTGCTGGGTTGAACCCAGGTTCTTGTACATGCTAAGCAAGCGCTCTACTCCTGAGCTATATTCCACATTCCCAAAACATATTTGCCTCATGCACTTTCATATTTTAATGGGCTTTTAAAAAAGATTTATTTATTTATTTTATGTATATGAGTACACTGTAGCTGTACAGATAGTTGTGAATTTCATGTGGTTGTTGGGAATTGAATTTAGGACCTCTGCTTGCTCCGGTCAACCCTGCTCACTCTGGTCTGCCCCACTCACTCCGGCTCAAAGATTTATTTACTATTATACATAAGTACACTGTAGCTGTCTTCAGACGCACCAGAAGAGAGCATCAGATTTCATTATAGGTGGTTGTGAGCCACCATGTGGTGCTGGGATTTGAACTCAGGACCTTCGGAAGAGCAATCAGTGAGTACTCTTACCTATTGAGCCATCTCTGTAGCCCGCTAATATTTTCATTTAACATTGTACTATACATATACCAACATCCCATAAAGGCTTCTATGGCCAGGCAATGGTGGCACATCCCTTTAATCCAAGCACTTGGGAGGCAGAGGCAGGCAGATTTCTGAGTTCGAGGCCAGCCTGGTCTACAGAGTTCCAGGACAGCCAGGGAAACCTACACAGAGAAATCCTGTCTCGAAAACCAAAACCAAAACCAAACCAAACCAAAACAAGAAAAAAAAAAAAAGAGAGGTTTCTACGATGGTGTTTTAGGTGGTTTTGTTTGGTTAGTTTTCTTTTACTTTTAATGATGTGTAGTGTGTGTGGAGATGGGGTAGGTCCACAGGAGTGTAGGCCCACAGACGCTGGAGGGGCATCAGATCCCCGCAGAGCTGGAGTTACAAGCAGTTATGAGCAGCAGCCCTGATGCAGGTTCTGGACACTGAGCTCAGTCAGATCTTCTGAAGAACAGTATATCTTACCTACTGAGCCATCTCTCCAGCCCTTAGAAGGAATTCTCTAAACACAGCATAAAGTTGTGTTTGAAATTACACATGTACTTAAAGTGTATGTAGGCTTGTTTTATGCTGTTTATTTACATTATATATGCCTATATAATGTTTTACTCCTTATATACAAATGACGTTAAGAAGATTTAATTATGGACATTTCAGTGCACACAGAAAAGAGGCACATGTAATTTGCCCAGATCAATGGTTATGAATAAAAGTCCAGTGTAAGAAAAATTCCAGTGTAAGACCAATCTTTCTCAATTATAATTGTTTAAACCACTTAAGGTAACAGTTGTTTTAGGGGATCCTGTTCTTGCTTCTTAAACAGGAGCAGGGGCTGGAGAACTGGCTCAGCAGTTAAGAGCATGTACTGCTTATGCAGAGGACGAAGCTAAGTCCCCAGCACCCATGCTAGGTGGCTCATAACCCTTTGTAACTCTAGCTCCAGGGGATCAGAGCCTGTGGCCTCTTATATAGACTTCCCTCTCCCCCTTCCACTAAATAAATAAAAATGTTTTAAAAAGATATCCGTGCTTATCTGTCTGAGATCTGTTTCTCTCCAAAGGTAATCATGGGCACGCCCCCACAAAGACACACACATACATATAATTAAAAATCATTTTAGCTGGGCATGATGGTGCACATCTTTAGTTCCAGCACTCTAGAGGCAGAGGCAGGTAGATCTCTATGAGTTTGAGGCCACCCTGGTCTACAAAATGAGTTCCAGGACAGCCAGGGATACAGAGAAACCCCATCTCAGGGAAAATAAACAAAACAAAACAAAAACAAAAACCAAAAATCTTTAAATGAGAAAAAAAAAACACAAATATTTTCCAAATGTTCAATGTATCTTCTAGCAGCTGATTATATTTCTAAAACAAAAACAAAGGTTTCCTTGGGAACCACCGAGGCAAGCAACCCCTCACAGGTTAACTCATCTTAAAGCATCTCATTTTAGTGCTGTTAAGCATGCATGCGCTGCATGTGTGCGATTGTGCTCGGAGGGCAGCTGGCAGCGTCTTCCCTTCTTCCACACGTGGGTTGGAGGCGCTGAACTCAGGTCTTCAGGCTTGGTGGCCAGTGTTTTACCCACTGAGCCACTTCCTCAACCCAGGTTAATCCGCAAGGTGACCAGGCCCAGGCCAGCAAGATGCTCAGCAGCTAGGAACACTTGCTACCAAGCCTGATAAGCTGACTTTGATCTCTGGGACCCACATGGTGGAAGGAGAACTAAGCCCCCCACAGGTTGTCCTCTGATTTCCACTGTGAGGTCCAAGACTTCCCCCTCTCCCTTGTACTAAATAAATAAAAATGTTTTAAAAACATATCCGTGCTTCTCTGCCTGAGACCTGTTTCTCTCCAGAGGTAATCATCATTTGGATTCACAGATGTTTAGCATCTGTAGGTGACTTCTCTGTGATGGACACTGAGAATGCCTGTTTGGATCTTGCTGTTTCTTTCTGTATTTGAAGTGTTGCCCTTTAAGGAAGTCAACCATAAAGTTGTCACGGCACTGAGCAGTGCACAGGGACACCAAGCTTTCCTGGTGTGGGGAGGGAGTGTTCTCTTTTTCTCCTGATGCAGAGGGACCTACAGCAGCTTCAGAAAGCTCACAAGGGTTTGCTGCAGTTAACTACAAAGTCAGGGGCTGGAGAGATGGCTCAGTGGTTAAGAGCACTGACTGCTCTCCCAGAGGTCCTGAGTTCAGTTCCCAGCAACCATATGGTGGCTCACAACCATCTGTAATGAGATCTGACGATGAGACACCCTCTTCTGGTGTGTCTGAAGACAGCTACAGTGTACTCACATAAAATAAATAAATAAATCTTAAAAAACAACAAACAAACTAAAAAAACCCTACAAAGTCAGGGCTGGCTTTTCCACAGCACTTACTAGGGCGTACCTCACTAAGCAAGGTATGTATGTGTGAGATCCTCATACAGAGGCCACTCTGCAGGTCACTCGGTGCAAACTGGCCCAGCCACCTGTGACAGTGCCAGAAGCCCCAACAGGACTTGTTTTCATGTTCTCTGGTTTCAAGTTGGCCTGAAGAGAGTGTGAGTTACTTGAGTAAGGAAACTGCTAAATAAACACACCAAGAAGCCCTATTTAGAGCAGAAAGAGTCTGTGTTGTGTACCTTAGATGTGGGCAGACGTATTACAAAACAAAGATGTACTGTGACAAGTTAAAATTAGCCGGAGGACCAATCCAATTTCTTCATAAGTAGAGATAAAAATAAAGCCCCCATTCTATCATTAAATACCCTTAATTTTTCAAAATGCTCGGCAAAACTTATCACTACCAGGAGCAAAATTTTCATTTAATTAAAAAATGTTTTGTTGGGCTGGAGAAATGGACCATTGGTTAAGAGCACTAAATGCTCTTCCAGAGGTCTGGGGTTCGATTCCCAGCACCCACATGGCAACTCATAGCTGTCTGTAACTCCAAGATCTGACACCCTCATACAGACACATGTAGACAAGGCTGACCTTGAGCTCCTGATCCTCTTGTCTCCACATCTCAAGTGTTGCGATACAGTCACTAACAATCACAGCCAGGTTTACTCAGTGCTGAGGGTTACACCCAGGGATTCATGCCAGGTAAGCATCCCCCAGCTGAGCCATATGTTAAATTTTCTAAGTGAATCCGCAGTGTATGTATATGCAATCTTCCTGTCCATGGTTATCTTTAGTGGCAAGTTCCTTCACCTGACAGTTCATCTGGCCAGCCCACCATCACAAGTATCTCGATTCTCAAAAACTTTAAATTTTTGGTCTATCTGGTATTAAATATGAACATAAATATGTATAAATTTCCACATACTAAAGATTATCTGCTGGGCAGATCTGAGTTCAAGGTCAGCCTGGTCTACAGAGCTAGTTTCAGAACAGCTAGAGATAGACAGAGAAAACCTGTCTTTGAAAAACAACAAAGAGGCCAGGCAGTGGTGGCACACGCCTTTAATCCCAGCACTTGGGAGGCAGAGGCAGGCGGATTTCTGAGTTCGAGGCCAGCCTGGTCTATAGAGTGAGTTCCAGGACAGCCAGGGCTATACAGAGAAATCCTGTCTCAAAAAAACCAAATAAATAAAAAAGAAAAACAACAAAGAAATAAATATTATCAGACATGACAAAATCCAAAATCCTTATTTCCCTGTGTTTTTTTTTTTTTGGATGCTCCCACCATCCTAAAACTGTTGTGTTCAGATAAAAAAGACAGTTTTCCATTTTAAGTTCTTTATCGCAAGCTGCATTCCTTGCTTCTTAAGTAACTGTAGGTAAGTTGATGCCTTCATATTTTCTCTTTCAAAAACAGGACTCTATTGCTTTTTCTTATACTATTTACACTTGTTCTTTCTGAGCCAGGGCATTAACTAAGAAGAAAGCTCTCTGCATTTAACACATCAAAAGCTTCTCACAAGAATGTTTCTGAAAATCTTACCAAGAGGCACGCAGATCGTGTTTTCCTGCACACAATTATGTAGTTAGGAAGGTTCTCGCAGATGCGAAAGCCTACAATTACCGCCCGTGTCTCCAGGGAGCCAGAAATGAGGTAAGATATTCATTTCTGAGCTCTTTCCTAAACTCTTGTACAAGTCAATGTGAAAGCAAGCAGAGGAAATTCTTGTTTCCTTTTAGGAAGGTAAGAAGGAAGAATTTAAAATCATGTGCTCTAGGAACTCCTTATTAATATTCATGGCACCTCATTACATCAGATTTGTCATCTGGTCAAGTGTTGAGTCAATAAACCATCTTGGAAACAAGAGACTGAAACGGAATTGTGGTGGTGGGGGCAGTGAGATGGCTCATCGGTTAAAAATGTTGCTCTTCCAGAGGACCCAAGTTCAGCTTCCAGCAGCCATGTCAGGCAGCCCACAACTGCTGGCCACCTTCAGCTCTGGGGGACTCAGCATCCTCCTCTGCCCTCTCCAAGCACTGCACAGATGCGGCAGAGACACAGGTAAAGGTAAAATAAAATCTAATACAAAACACATGCTAGGGCCTGGAAAATGGCAAAGAGGTTAAGGATGCTTGCCACCAAGTGTGATAAACTCTGACTAGGGCTAGGCTAGTTAGAACAGAAAACATGGATCTCCAACCATCACAACTTCTGCTTACAAGGCCGGAGAGAGAGAAGGCTCAGCAGTTAAGAGCACTGGCTACTCTTGCAGACGACCTGGGTTCCTTTCACAGCACCTGTGTGGTAGCTCAACAACTCCATTTCTAAGAGATCTGATGTCCTCTTCTGGCTTGTGTGAGGAACTTCATTCATATGCACAGACCCACAGTTACACATAATTAAAAATAAGTTTAAAAACTTTAAAACTAGCTAGACAGTGGTGGTACACACCTCTTTTTTTTTTGTTTTTTGTTTTTTTTCCCCTGAGACAGGGTTTCTCTGTGTAGCCCTAGCTGTCCTGGAACTCACACTGTAGCCTAGGCTGGCCTCGAACTCAGAAATCCGCCTGCCTCTGCTTCCCAAGTGCTGGGATTAAAGGCTTGCACCACCACTGCCTGGCGGTGGTACACACCTTTAATCCCAGCACTTGGGAGGCAGAGGAAGGTGGATCTCTGTGAGTTAGGGCTACCTTGGTCTACAGAGTGAGTTCCAGGACAGCCAAGGCTATACAGAGAAACCTTGTCTCAAAAAAAAAAAAAAAAAAAAATCAAACCAAATCAAATAAATAAAATATTTTTTAAAAAAAAAAAAAAAAAAAAGATATCACAATCCCTAAGTTTTTGCTTTTTTTCCCTCCATGAGCTAGGCTTGGGCTAGCCACAAGCTTGGAATTTTTCTTCCTCATCTCAAAAGTGCCAGGATTACAGATGTGGGCTACCATCCCTGAAGCCTTAAACTTAGAAGTGCTTGGCAAACATCCTTTTTCCAGCATGTGTGAATTAAGGGCTGAAATATCATTTTAGATCCCATCTAAACTGCCATATAGAACGTGTCCAGACGGGAGACTGAAGAACATAATGTTAAAAGCATTCGGCAAGAATATTAAGGCCTTGGTAATTTAGTATTCCTTAGCTAAAGACAGACTAATGTTTAAAAATCTTAAACAGTGTTCTTAAGCCTTAATCAAGTTTTCTCTGAAACTAAAAGAAAAAAACCCAAAAACCTGGGGCCAGCAAGATAGCTCTGCAGGCAAAGGGGCTTTCTGCGTAACCCTGAAGACCTGGAACCTATGCCAGAGGCTGGATGTGGCTGCAGCATCTGTAACCCCAGCACTCCCACGGAGGTGGAAATAGGACTAGGAATCCTTGGCTCAGCCATCTCGAAGAATTCGAAAGCAAAACCAAGTAAGACTCTGCTTAAACAATGTGGAAGGCAAGAACCATCTCCTGAAAATCTCACCAAGAGGCACAGAGATTTTCTGACCTCGGTATATGCACTGAGGCACATGCATGTCTGCACTCACACATATAATAAATAAAGTAATTAAGTTAAAGATAGATATATCCCTTGCCAATGCCCTTTGAACAAAACTAAAAACCCAGTAATGATTTATTACTTTCTACATCCAAATGTAAGTTCCGTGTGGACTCCATATCAGCCCCCTTGGTCTCCCCTGTGACACTGGTGACTTACTGTCATTGTCCTCAATAACTGCTCATCATACTCACCTTCTCGGTGAAGGACCTGCCACTCGCCGGCAATCCAGGCCTTCCTGGAAGCATACAAGATGGTATAGCGTGTCACCACCGTCTCTGGGCCATCTGGGGGTTTCCAGGAAACAAGGGCAGTGTCATCTTCTATCAGCGTCACCTTTACTCCCACTGGGGGGCCTGTGGGTGCTGTAGGAACATGAGGGTGACAGTAGATGAGCAGGAGTAGAGGGGCTACAATCACCCCAATGCTGCCTGATTGACGGAGGAGTCTGAACAACCACAAACTATGGCATTTTTGAGGTTCACTGTATTAAAAGGAAATAGTTGAGACCAGCCTTCAACACTTGACTTTTCTGCTTCCACCTCCCAAGAGCCGGCATCCGGCATACATCATTCTATCAGGTTTATGTGGTGTTGGGATAGACCTGAGGGCTTTGTGCATGCCAAGCAATCAAGTGCTCTAACCATTGAGCAACATCTCCAATCTTAACTTCACTTTCTGGTTTAAAACACTTCTGTTTTTTAAAATCATAAAGAGGGTGTGTACTTGGTCTAAAGGACCAAGTTTATTACTGTTAAACAGCCAATTAGAACGGCTTTATGGCAGCAGGGTACTTGCCTAGCATGTGCAAGGCCATGGAAACATCCTGGCACAGAGAGGGAAGTACAGTTTATTGTTTCATCCGTTCAGCAGAGAAAGTTCCCAGAGGTACCAACTCTACACTGCAGCTCCTACTAGAATGTTTAGAACGATAACCTGATCCAGGCTTGAACAGGCGCTCCAGAGACTAACACGCTCATTTCTCAAGACACCAGGAATCAGCGTGCTTTCAGAACAGACCCTAATTTTTTCGCAGGTGAACATTAGTGAGATCCCAGAACATCAGCTGACCCCATGTTCAACGAGAGCTCAGAGTATGAAAGAGATGGGTTTGGCACTGTGCTTTTGTGGGAAATTGTCAAAAGCACAGCAGGTTCAGAGACAGACAGTAGAGCCACAGGGATCAGAGCTGGTGCACAGCCAGCCAGGCATGTGCAGCACTGGATGCAGGGCCACGTGGAAAAGGGGTTGTGAGCTGAGTTCCTAAGAGCATAACCAAGCTTCTTGCATTTTCAGTGAGCTGAGGCTTGAGCATCATGACTAACTGAAAAAAAAATTAAAGAAGAGCCCCCGAAGGGACAGAACTTAAAGCTCACACTTTAAGTCAGCTGGTTGGCGTTTAGAACAGTGTTGCTCTCAAGCCACCTGTAATGGGATCCGATGTCCCTTTCTGGTGTCTGAAGACAGTGACAGTGTGCTCACATACATAAAAAATAAATAAAGCTTGAAAAAAACAACACAAACAACAGTAAAATAAGTTATAAAGTGTGAAGGGTAACCTCCACAGGGAGGGTAACTTGCACAGGGAAGCTGCAGGTCCTACCTTCTGGCAGTGTGGAGTGGTAGACCACGGGACTCCAGGGACTGGACAGCTGATCCACATGCAGTCGGACAGCAAACTCATACTTGGTGTTTGGTTCTAGTCCTTGAACCAGCATGTGGGTTTCTGATCTGGGATGAAGATTACGGGGGTTGTTAACACCAGTAACATATCTCCAATAGTCGGTGCATCAGTTCACGTCAAGGAAGTACAATTTTCAGAACTGAATAGACAATGCGAATTGGAGCTTTCAGACATCTTAGGTTCTCAGCTCTGAAATGAGTGCTCCAGCTGAAGCCCGCGCCGAGCACAAGTCAGCTGAGCAGCCACGACCTTGAAGGGAAAACCCACAAAGACAAGTTACGTACGTTTGCAGGTAGAGAACCAGGGAGGCGTTCTGCAGGCCAACGGGGTTACAGCGGATGGTGTAGTTAATGACTTGGGCGGTAGTGAACGCCGGCCTCCTCCAGTGCAGGAAGATGGAAGAAGAGGTATTGGCCTTCGCGTAGAGATGGTGGGGAGGCGGTGGCGGAGGGACCATGCGATCACGGACAGCTATTGAGAAATGCAACATGAGTTTACTACAAGGGTTAGTTCTGTAGATAAGGCCAGTGTAATGGAGGAGGAGAGGACTCTAACTGTAGGTGGATCTGAGGGCTTTCTCCCACCAGTCTCTTAGTGGTCTATCCCCGACTCACTCACTCAAACTAACCCAGTCTCGTAGTGGTCTATCCCCGACTCACTCAAATTAACAAAACTCCTCTGTGAGTTGCAGAAAGGCATCAAATGCTTAACTGATTATTGAAAAACAATAGCTCTAGACAGTCATAGTAGCACAGGGCTTTAATCCCACCACTGGGATGGCAGAGGCATGCAGATCTATGCGAGTTCGAGGCCAGCCTTTTCAACATAGTGAGTTCCAGAAAAGCCAGAGCTACACATTGAGAGCCTGTCTTGAAAAACAAAACAAAAACAGTCCTGTGTGGTGGCAGATGCCTTCGAAGAAGGCTGAAGCAGGAAAATCTCTGAGTTCATGGCCAGCCTGGTCTACACAACAAGTTCCAGGACAGCCAGGGCCACACAGTGAGACCCTGTTTCAAAAAATAAAATAATCAAGAAATGAAAAAGCTATCCCCCCCAAACAAAAATCCCCAACAACAACAAACCAGATTGAAAAGCAAGGTGCTAGAGAAAGCCAGAGCTAGAAGCACAACACATAGATGCCATTAGAAACACCGGCCTCAGGGGAAAGGCAGGCAGACGAAGGAAATTCAGTGTGTGGGTAACCCATGTGTTTTTCCCAGCTAATTTCTAGCATTCTTCTGCTTGCAAGCAGAAGGTACCTAGAGTTTAAACACCCCACTTTTACTGAGATGTGCCCAGCAGCTTAGAGGGGATAAAGAAATTACCCCCCACCCAGTCTTCAAGTAGTAGGGAAATTGAACTTCAAACAGGTGTTGGTGGGTGGGTGGGTGGGTGGGGCTGTGTGAGTCTCAATGGAGAGCTGTGTGGCTGTCACTCACACACGCATCCGGGAGTGCTGACGGTCTGGTCGGCCTGGTAGCCGTCTTCCATGTTGTTGTAAGCCAGGAGCCTCACGTGGTATTTTCTTCTGGGGTCTAGAAAGGAAACCAGCAGCAGTAATTTGGAGCAGCCCTCTGGCTGTGAGCGGAAAGCCCAGCAGAGTGCAGGTTTGAGATGAACGCCCTTCAAAGGTGTGGCATTCCTCAGAACAAGGAGCCTTTCTTTCTCCTGATCCCAAGGCTCTTCTTGCTCGCTATCTGCAGTGATGTGGCCACTGGGACTAATTATCCTTAACGTTAATGTGTTTAACACAATTTCAAACTTCTGCAAACACTCCTCTTCAAGTAACAAAATTTTCACTAAAAATTTTTATCTTTATTTTCCTTTAAAAAATTTAAATTTTGGGCTGGCAAGATGGCTCAGCAGGTAAGAGCACCTACTGGTCTTCTGAAGGTCTTGAGTTCAAATCCCAACAACTACATGTGGCTCACAACCATCCGTAATGAGATATTATGCCCTCTTCTGGTGTGTCTGAAGACAGCTACAGTGTACTTATTTATAATAATAAATAAAGGGATGGAGCAAGCAGGGCCAACCGGAGTGAGCAGAGGTCCTAAATTCAATTCCCAACAACCACATGAAGGCTCACAACCATCTGTTCAGCTACAGTGTACTCGTATACATATAAATAAATAAATAAATCTTTAAAAAATTAAATTACATTTCATTTCTTCATTCCGTATATTCGTATGTCCGCACAAGCGCGCGCACGCACGCACGCACGCGAGGACAACTTTGAGGGTCAGGGTCTCTCTGGGTTCCAGAAGTCCATTTCACCAGGCTTGGTGACAAGTCACTCTACCTGCCAAGACATCTCATCAGCCTTATTTATTTACGTTCATTATGTACCCCAGGTTAGATTTAAATTCCCCACACAGTCCAGGATGGCTTGGAGTTCCATCCTGTCCTGCCTCAGTTTCCTCTCCATCATGGGTCCCCAAAAGTTATTTTATGCAGGTAACTATATTATATTCGAGAGTACCATTTCTTTCCTCAGAGTTAGAGAAAATTAGAACAAATGCCCTTCTGTAGGACCTCTGAGTATTTTTCTAAGTGAGTCTCTTCCAAGAAACCTTCATTTGCCAGCCCATATATATAATTCAAGAGAGGTGAGCTGGGGCACCCTCTACTGGTGTCGGGCAGCTATCACAACATGAAAATGAAGCCCACCCCATGCAGTTTTTTTCAATGTCCATGAATATTTGTCATTTTCCTTAAGCAAATGAAACACATAGCAGACAGATGAGATACTCATAGTTATCCTAAGGGTACACACATATACATATATTTAAAAAAATAAATCTTCAAAATGACTCCAATAGTGAAGTCAAACAAGTTTCAAGTTAAAATTTGAAAAGTAGACACATTTGTGAAATTCCAAAGTAATTTTTTAAGATTTTACATATATACTGATATATATTTTAGAATTTAGAAACTGAAAATATACTTTAATACTTTATATTAAAATACATTTAAAAAGATGCCTTGGGCAAGCAAGAAGGCAATGGGTAAGGTGCCTACTGCTAAAATTGACTACTTCAATTCAATCCCCAGGATCCACATAGAACAGAAAACACCGCCTCAAAAAAGAAAACATCTCTGTAAGTTCAAGGCCAGCCTGGTCTACATTGGGAGTTCTAGAACAGCTAGAGAGACCTTGTCACCCAAAACCAGAAAACAAGAAAACAAAACAAAAATAAAATCACAACAAAAATACCCAACCACATAACCAAAAGATGCAAAAAGAGTCTCCTCATTAGCCAGGCAGTGGTGGCCAAAGAGTCTCCTCATTAGCCGGGCGGTGGTGGTGCACGCCTTTAATCCCAGCACTTGGGAGGCAGAGGCAGGCGGATTTCTGAGTTTGAGGCCAGCCTGGTCTACAGAGTGAGTTCTAGGACAGCCAGGGCTACACAGACAAACCCTGTCTCGAAAAAAAAAAAAAAAAAAAAAAAAAAAAAGAGTCTCCTCATTAAAACAAACAAACAACTCCCTTTCAGGTGCACTGGATTCTGCTTTTATAAGTTATGCACAAAGTGTAAGGCAGTGGCTCAGGGACGCACAAAGCTGAACCACAGACTGGGAATTTATGGATAGCTATGTATGTTCTACTCTGTCCCGCTTTGAGGTGGCCGGATTAGGAAGCTCATGCTGGCCTTGAACTCACAATTCTCCTATCTCTCCTCTCAAGTGTAGTGTTTAAAGGAATACTCCACTCTCAGTCTAGACTGTGAGGCTATGATAAAGTCCGGGCCCTCTAAGTTTGCATAAATACATGTTCCTTTATCAGAAAAAAAAGGTTGTCTCTTACAACCAAATTCAAAATAGAACACACACACACACACACACACACACACATAAAACTGAGAGCTATCAAGCAAGTATTTTATAAAGTACTTACCAGAAAACACAGAACACTTAGATTTCATGACCCAAATAATTTCGAACACTCAGCACCAAAACTCAAAAAAGTTTTTTGTCTTTTGTTTTTTGTTTGTTTTTCGAGACAGGGTTTCTCTGTATAGCCCTGGCTGTCCTGGAACTCATTCTGTAGACCAGGCTGGCCTTGAACTCAGAAATCCCCCTGCCTATGCCTCCCAAATGCTGGGATTAAAGGCATGCACCACTACCGCTCGTCAACTCAAAAGTTTTGATTCAGATGACTATTTAATTAGAATATATTTTCTTCTTTCTGCCTATTATCAAACCCATCAATCAACTGAATCCCAGGTTTCACCTGCAGAGATTCTCATGAATTGAGAATGCAATGTTGGGTCTTCCAGAACATCTGCCAATCACAGACTGCCACACTCAGGGATGGAATGGACCCAGAAAAGGAAAGATGAGACAAACCTGTCTCAGAGCTTGACATAGTATGGCCATTCTTACAGAACACTGACTCGAGGGCCGTGAGAATGTATGGAGATCTCATTTCTCTGGAATGGGTGTGTGTGTACATTCATGCAACTGTGCAGGCGATGAGCACAGAATAAGTGTCTGCACGGAGTTATGTGGCCAAAAGTTGACACGGGGTGTCATCTGGAGCTATTTTCTGAGGGAGGGTGTCTCACTGACCCTAGAGCTTACTGATTCAGCTAGGATGGCTGGTCAGTGAGCGGCAGGGATCCACTTGAACTGGCCCACTCCTGGTTTCCGTGTGGGTGTTGGGTTCCCAACTCAGGTCATCACAACTGCACTTTACCAGCGTAATCTCATGGCACATTCCTGTAATCCCAGTGCTAGGAAGGCAAAGACAAGATCCCTGAGGCCTGCTGGCTGGTCAGTCTATCCAGCCAGTGAATTCCTGCTTCATCAAGAGACCCAGCCTCAAAGCACAAAGTGGAAAGCAACAAAGGAAGACAGACTCTGGCTCTACATACCTGTGCATGTGCACACACACACACACACACACACACACACACAAATTAAATATCTTCTTAAATTTTGCTTTAAAAATTGTAAAGTATAGCCAGGCAGTGGTGGTGCGCGCCTTTAATCCCAGCACTTGGGAGGCAGAGGCAGGCGGATTTCTGAGTTCGAGGCCAGCCTGGTCTACAGAGTGAGTCCAGGACAGCCAGGGCTACATGGAGAAACCCTGTCTCGAAATCCTCCCCCACCCCCCCAAAAACTGGAAAGTATAGAAATAATGGTCGGGCAGTGGTGGTGCATGCCTTTAATCTCAGCACTTGGGAGGCAGAGGCAGGCAGATTTCTGAGTTTGATGCCAGCCTGGTCTACAGAGTGAGTTTCAGGACAGCCAGGGATACACAGAGAAACCCTGTCTTGAAAAACAAACAAACAAAAACAACAACAAAAAAGGGCTAGGGGTGCAAAGCCCAAATAATTTTTAAAAAGTGTGTGTGTTTATGTGCATGTGCATCTGCACCACAGAATACATGTAGAGGTCCAAGAACAACTTTGTGGAATTAGTGCTGTCCTTCCACCTTTATGGAGATTCTGCTTGAACTCTGCTCTCCAGGTTTGGATGGAAAGCGCCTTTATGCTTTGAGCCATATTACTGGCCCCCTAAACATTTTGGTCAATAGTGGTTCAGCGCTGGAGCACCAGCTTGCACGAGGGTGGCAGTGGTCTAGCCCAATGAATGTGCTTCGCCTTTTCCAAGGAGTCAACCTCTAAGCAAAGGGTCCTGGCTGCTGCTGAGGGAGAGCCCCTGGCTTGTTGCTGAGGGAGAGCCCCTGGCCTGCTGCTGAAGGAGAGCCCCTGGCTTGTTGCTGAGGGAGAGCCCCTGGCCTGCTGCTAAGGGAGAGCCCCTGGCCTGCTGCTGAGGGAGCTCCTGGCCTGCTGCTGAGGGAGAGCCCCTTGTCTTCCCTCTGCTGGCTCTAGGCCTTGCCTGCTTTGTCCTTCCCGATTCATCTCTCCACAAGCTTATCTCTTTGGACTATTAGTCACAGGAGGCAGAGTGAGGCCCCTCTGAGGCCTGGCTGGCTGACCAAGAAAGAGCTCCCAGGGGTCAGGTAAACACTGACAGTGTCTGTCAAAAGTCAGGGGTTGTCTGAGATGCAAGGGTTAAAAAGACAATCTTGCTGTTACTTTGACCCTTTATGTTAATATTTCTTTTTATCTATATGCATGTGTGTATATGTCTGCCAGGTGCCGTTGGAGGCCGAAGATGGGTGTCAGATCCCCTGAGAACTGGGGCTACAGGCATTTGTGAGCCTCCTGACATGGGGTACTTGGAGGCAATCTTAGGAGCTCCCTGGAAGAACAGCAGGCACTCTTTAATGGCTATAAGTCATTTCTCCAGCCCTTGTTACATTTTACATCCTATTTTGTGTACATGTGTATATGTGCGTCGGTGCACTCATGCCATGGTGAACAAACAGAGCAATGAGTCTCTTCGACCACATGGGTTCCGGGGATCAAACTCGGGTTGTCAGTCTTCACGTCAGATACTTTAACCATCTTGCCAGCCTCTGCTTTTATGCTGAATACACCAAAGGAGATAATAATAAAAACCAACATTGCGCTGGATGTGGTGGTGCACACCTTCAATCCCAGCACTCAGGAGGCAGGGGCAGACAGAACTCTGTGAGCTGAGAGTCTGCTCTATGAGGCATATCCCATGCCAGCCAGCACAGTGAGACCTTGTCCCAAACTGAAACAAAATAGCCACAAACATTCTATATGAGTTACTAGTTAAATAGGTCTAAAGCAAGCTCCTCTTCTTCTAAGCCCTATTTATCTCCACTTGAAAGATGGACACACAAGGGACCTCACCAGTCGACGTTATAAGAGTATTAAGAAAAATTAGCCTCTTAGACACTCTACACAGCCCTGGGAATTGATAAACACACAAGCCTGCCATTGCTGCCAGGTGAGGGAAGCTTGGAGAAAGAGAGAAGGTGGTCCCTGCACTGCAAACTGAACAGGGAGGGCACAAAGCCTCAGCTCGATTTACCACGAATCATCTTTTGAGGTGTTTAAAGACTGAAGACATCTGCTTACATAAAGCAGGTCTAGTGTCCAGGATATCAGGAAATTAGCAATGAACAAATCCTCAAGCTGAGCTCAATTCACTGTCCTCATTAATATTCCCTGGCATGCAGGCCAGGTAAGGGTTCCCAGCTGTGTGTTTGACATGCATGGAAGAAGGAAGGTCAACAGGAAGAGCCTGTGGCCTTCCAGCGGCTCCCAAATGAACCATGGAAGCTCACATTTAGCAGCCCTGAAGACAATAAACACATTGGAAAACAAGTCAATAAATGTCTTCCCAACCAAAGAACAGTACAGTATTTCCTAAGAGTGAAATATGGAAGCATTTGAGGGCTAACACTAGAAACAGCAAGCAGATGGGCCCCAAGATTAATCCAATCTGTTAGCTATATCCAGATTTTAGACTTAGTTATTATACTCAACCTAGAACAAGAAAAGCAGAGGCCAACAAAGTGCTAGTTTCTGCAATGCCCAAATCATCATACGACGTACTCAGTGGAAATATTCTTCCTTAACAGCATATGACTTAACAATAACGGGGTGCCCACCGCATCTCTTTTCCCCTTTAATTTTTATTTATTTTTATTCATGTGTCTGTGTATGGGTATGAGCAGATATGTGCAGGGATCCTTGGAAGCCATCAGTGGGTGTTAGGTCTCTTAGAGTTACAGGTAGTGGTCGAGCATGGGTGATAGGAGCCAAACTTGGATCCTCTAACAAGCAGCCTGAGTTCTTAACTGCTGAACTGTCTCTCAAGAACCACAACTGTATCTTTATGGAAGTTCTTACATTATATGTTAAAGATTTTGGTATCATACGCTCATTTTTCACTGCAGCGTACCCCCCCAAGGGTCATAACAACTAAAATGCTTGTCTTCCTCCAGTTTTACTAGAAAACCTGCAATTTTCTCTTGCACCACTAGATGGCATGTGTGCTCGAGAGTAGACCAGGAGAGTGATGCGGGCTCTGTACTGGAATGGGAGGGACTCAGACATCAACTGATTTTAACAGGCCAATGAGAGAAGGTCCAACGGAATTCAGCTGCTGAGTAAATTTCACCAAACCAAAGCCTGGATTAACTACCAAGCAGTAAAAAAGGAAGGCTGAGGGCCAGAGAGATTGCTCAGTAGTCAAGGGGACTTGCTGCTCTTTCAGAGAACCTGAGTTTTATACCCAACACGCACATTGGCAGTTCATAATCACCTGTAACTCCAGCTCCACCCTTTTTTTTGGTCTCTGTAGGCACCTGTGCATGTGCGTATGTACACATCACACACACACACACACACACACACAGAGGCATGCACGCACACGCACGAGTCCAGTAGACTCTGGATTAAGCCTACTTAAATTTGGATCATGGTATCACCTATAAAGTAGAGATTAAAGGAGTTTATACTGTAAAATATTCAGAAAAACACTCGATACTTGTGCTTGCTGCGAAACAACAGACATGTAGGGGAGCGAAGAAGCGTGGGCATCAGGGGAATTCAGGTCTCAGGTTTAAATGGTTCTGTGGCTGTCATTGTTTCCTCATCGGAACTGCCTGAAAGTTAGAACACCAGATATTAAGGCATTGTGGACAACGGTAGAAATAGGTACCCGTGCAAGACAAGTCTAACTGAGGCAAAGTAGTTTGTTAAAGCTGAGACAGTATTGACAAGTGGGAACAATTAGTTCTAATTCAGAGCAAAGAGGCATCAGAGAGGTGACATTTGAGAAGCTGCCCCCTGGAAGCCCTGGGAAGCAGAGGGCTAGGCCAGGAGATGAGTGTGGAGATGCAGGAGATGCAGGAGGGGCCAGGTTTGCAGCAGCAAGGCTACATGAGAGGTAGTTACATACAACGGTTAGGCTGGGGACGATTGGGGAGAGCCGGAGAGCAGCCAGGCTGGGCGCTGCAAACTGTATTGGAAATACACACAAGGCAGCTGGCTAAATGGGCTTGTTGAGAATAAGTACTGAAAGACAGCAAGAAATCTCCCTATTTCACCCTGGGGTAATCAATACAAACAGAAGAGGACAAAGGCTGGCAAAGGGCTGCTGATGTTCAACTTCTAGGCTTTGAACCAATTTTATAACCTCAGTGGCCAATGGCCACATGTTTGAAAAGTCAGATAACAAAATGGCCAAGAGTGTACAAGTGAGGAGAACCCAAGAGTCCCAGGAAATGCCTTCTTAATATGGAGTGATTTCAGGGATGAACTCCCTTCTCTCTCTTTCCCTGGTTTTAGAATAGGTTATCTCTGAAAGGGGTCATCCCCTCTGAATAAGTGACATTACTATGATCCTTTAAGGTGATCAAATACGGATTGGAAAAGCAACACAAGTCAGAAACTAAAATAGTGTCTTAGGTTGCTTTCTGTTGTGATAAAACACTGATCAAAAGCCACCAGGGGAGGAAAGGGTTTATTTCAGCTTACAGCTGATGGTCCATCACAAAAGGAACTCAAGGCAGGAACTGAGGCCAAGACCAGCCATGGAGGAGGCTTGCTCCCCACGGCTTGCTTGCTTATGTTGTGCAGGACCCTCCCATATCAATCACCGATCAAAAAAAGGAAACAGGGAAAAAAATCCTGAAGAAACAGCAGCAGCAAGCACTGCTACTCCACAGCTCTGCCTACAGGCTAATCTGACGGGGGCGCTTTCTCCATTGCTCTGGCTTCCACAGCCCTGCCTACAGGCTAATCTGATGGGGGCGCTTT
>NW_022196906.1:67566724-67566957 GCF_008632895.1 Mastomys coucha | reverse complement strand
TGCTCTGGCTTCCACAGCCCTGCCTACAGGCTAATCTGATGGGGGCGCTTTCTCCATTGCTCTGGCTTGTGTCGAGTTGAAACAAACACACAAACAAACAAACACCTAACTAGCACAAATATAGTAAGGAGTAAGTAAGTCAAGGAGAAAACATTTATGCCATGCAGTGGGGGCAGGAGATGGTGATTCCAGGCCAGGCTGGGACACACAATTGATACCTTGTCTCAAGACTA
>NW_022196906.1:67554638-67566714 GCF_008632895.1 Mastomys coucha | reverse complement strand
AAAAAGAAACTTTTTTGTTTGTTTGTTTTGTTTTTGTTTTTTTTTAAGAAAGTGTTTCTATGTGTTATCCTGGAACTCTCTTTGTAGACTAAGCCGGCCTCGAACTCATAGACATCCCCCTGCCCTGGTCTCTAGATTGTTGGGATTAAAGATGTGCATCACCACAACAATAAACAGTTTTTAACAACTCCAGTTGTGTGTTCTAATTACTGGTCTATTTTTGTACTTTATTTAAACCTACAAAATGTAACAGGGTGACTTAGTAGGAATTCTATATTTCTCCCATACACCACCAAGTGCTCACCAGGGATGGATAAGGACAGTGACAGAGCTGATGGGTATCCAGCTCAAACCGCATGAACAGTGCAGCAAGGCCAACCTTTTGGCTTGCATCCTGGAAAACCCACACCAGAAAACAATTATTTACGAAGCCCTGGGCTGCGGACCAAAGACACAGATAAGCCAGGGTTATGAAGCCAGCCTTTGTTTCCCGCGGTTGCAGCTTGTTCATGAGGCTTTGGGATCTTCCAGGAGTACCAGACCAGAGCCAGAGGTCAGGGTTTGATAAAATTAGGAGAAAACCTGAGGTCAAGACCATGAAAAAAACCTCACAGGAGTGGAGCAGTCCACCCTTGCAGCAACTTTAAATTCAAATTTAAATCTAAGATGCAGAGAGTTTTAATTGCCATTTTCTATGGAAAACTCCCAGGTGGTGGGAAAAGTAATCCCCCTCCCCCTCCCTCCACATCAAAGGAAGAGGAAGTAACCCTCCAGACTTGAGCCTCATCCACGTTAATCTTCAATTAACAAACCGGATCGCACTGGAGTGGCCCCATGACGCACCCTCAAGAAAATAGTGTTGTTTAAAAAAAAAAATCACTATGTGTTGCTTTAAGTTATTTAGTTCTAAGTTGGGGATTTTTCATTGGTGGTGGTGGGTAAGTGTATACACATGTGTTTGGCAGTGAGCGTGTAAAACCCAATGTGAGGCCTCACAGCTTTAGAATGGCTGCTTTCATCATACAGAAGATCACTTCCACATATAGTTCTGAGGTCTGATTAATTTAGGCGTGTGACTTTTTATTTGTAAGAGATTTTTATTTAAATAAAGCATGTGTGTGTCAGGTAAGGTTTTTTAATAGCAGAATAAAGAGTCCTGTTTTAAAACTCACTACGTATTGCTTTACATTATTTACTCAAAGGGCCACCAGAGAAAGCCTGCTGAGAGCAGCCACAATATGCCTCAATTAAGACAGCTTCAAAGCCTACGCGAGTCAAGCCAGAATATGTTTTCAAAGGTAAAGGGTCCTCTCAAACTTGGCTGGCCTGAGGTCAGCTCGTGTAAAGATACTAAGAGAGGACACGGGAACGGAGTTAGGAAGGTGAGAGCCTCTGCGGGGTGAGGCCCAGCACCCCACCGAATGTCCACTTTTAATTTAATCTTTTGTGTGGCCAGGTTTTGTGCAAGCCTGCTCAGGCCCATTGTTCCCCAGCAACCCTGACCAGAGCTCTTCTTGGTCTGGCGAGCCAGGGTGACTGCACTGCCCTGGAGCCTGTCCCTCCCAAACAATACCCCCCATATCATTATTCAGAGAGGAGGCCAGCAGTAGGGGCTGCCGTGACACCTGGGTCGTGGCCTCTGACACGGAATCTGGGGCCAACCCAAGTCTGGTCCAGCAGGCAGAGAGGCAGGAAAAATGCTAAGGGGGATGGGTGGGAACGGAAGGCGGAGAGCGGCGCTGGGCGTTAAGACACCGCACTTAAGCACAGCACAGAAAGCCTAAATCTCATTTCAACAGAGGGCTGGCCTCAGGTTTCCAAAGTGACTGGAGTTTCCCCGCTACGGAGACATTATTGAAGGAGTGCGTTTGCTGTTCTTTTTGTCTTGTTTTGTTTTTTCAGTCTTTTTTTTTTTTTTTTTATAGTGGGCATGCAAATATAAAGGGTTTCATTATCTTTCACACATACCTGTACCACGGTTCTAAGTTCCTGGCTGAATGACTGCACAGCAGATCTTTTTAGGATCCATTCTTATATGACCAACCCACTTATTAGAATGGGGAAAAAATTCAGAGCCTCAGCTGTTTTGTTCAAATGTGCTAGTGTGTGGATTGAAAAGTCAGGTTTTAGCTGAGAATGTCAACCTTGCTTTAAGCTTAGATTAAAAATTCATCCCCTTTAACTGACAAGCTGATTTTTCTTTACGCCTGTTTATTATGAATGGTTTTCACTTTGTCAAAGTTGTAAACACAAAGTTCACTTTTACTTGACTGAGTGTGCCAAAATGTTACAAGAGTGCTCTGTGAGGCTGTGGAGTGTGTAAGTTCCCAGCCTAGGTTTTCCTGTAAGCCAAAGGGAGGGTATTTGTCTAAACCTGAAAAGACTTGGCTCCTTTTGTTTGGCCTCCTGAAGGGCCTAACACAAACAACACCTCAATCCCTGCCAGTGACAATAGCCCCCTCTCTTAGTGAGTGCAGGATGATTTAAGGGCAAATCCTTTCCATTTCAGAATCAACTTCCTATCAAAGTAAGCATATATTTCTGGCAACCTCTATCACAAAAATCTCCCCATGAAAGCCGAGACTGACTGCTCGAGACCCAGACAGAGGCAGCAGGCTTTCTTGATTAATACTGTCTATACAATATTTTGATCATGTTATTTCATTTCAGATCATGTATTTTCACTTTTATATGTCAGATTCCATTCATGTGACACGATTAATCAAAAGTTTAGGGTATAGAGCTCCTTATTTGAACCCTGCTGGAAGAGAACCTGACTTATTCACACACTGAAAACCTGACCTAAAAGTGACATGACCCTCCTCTTCCCCCCCTTTAAGTTCCGATCTTATGTGCTTGTCTAAAGAAACACCTCTGTGGGTCAGCATGGGAGAAGGGCAGCCCATAGGTTCTGTTTTGTAAGCTCAGTCTCCCACTACACCATCATCAAACGGAGAGAAGCTGAAGGTTGATAACTTCCTATGGGCTAGGGAGAGAAAAAGAAGAGCCCCAGAGATCAGCAGTTAAGGGACTGGCTAAGGGGCTAAGGGGCCTAGCTGCTTTCCTGGTGGACCCGGGCATGATTCCCAGCACACACACTGCAGCTCACTGTCTGGGGAAGGTGCCTCCCTTCTGGCTTCTGGGCACCAGGTAGGCACATGGTCACAGATACAGATGCTGGCAAAACACTCAGTCTAACTGTCCCCAAATTTAAGTCAGCAGCATCGGAACAGCACTAGCAAGGTTGTTGCCCAAGTGCAAGCTCCCAAATGATCTAAGAGTAAAAGAAGGCGGATGTGGTGCGGGCAACCCCTCAACCCACGCACTCAGGAGGCAGAGCTAGACAGAGCTCCCTGGAGTTTGAGGCCAGCCTGGTTTACACAGTGAGTTCCAGGCAAGCCTGGACTGCATAGTGAAACCCTGCCTAAAAAAAACAAACAGAAACAAGTAAACGAAATGGATCGCTTATTGTAAATAAATCTTAATTCTAACACAAGAGAGTGTTAGCATGTCTACTGAGACAATCGGAGGCTATCAAATTTACAAGTGAAGCTTACTTAAAATTGTCATGTAAGAAAAGGAATAAAGTTCTTTGGCCATGCTAGCCTTTTCATCGAGAGCCCTGAAGCCCCCAAAGGAGGCTGCTGCAAGCCTCTCACACTACTGTATCTACCTCACATTTGTTTAAGTAGCTGCCCCGTCTGCTTCACACATATCAGGCTCCTTACAAACAATATTTTTATAGACTGGCAGAGGAAGCCTATTCATGACAGCCGAACTTCCCCCGAAGCCATGAAATAAATTTCCTTCCAGGACTAACAGTTCTCCACCTCCCAGTCATGGACTCACCGTGGCATTTTGACCCTTGTGTGGAGCAACGTGAAAATATCATCTATCACTCTCTGAGCCACAGGGACTTGGGTGGAGGGGCACAGATGCATTGCAAAAACATCTGTAGCCTGATAACCATCCCTCAGCATGCAAGCCTTGGTGGTTCAAAGCACGCGTACAGGATGGGAGAGATGGAGGGCGAAAGCCCAAAACCTCACTTCAGCTTCTTCCCAAGTGGGAAGCGCACTGTTGAAAGTGTAGCCTCATCAATCATGGAGTAAACCCCTCACTGCTTATTTATGCCTCCTCAGAAGAAGTCACCGAGAAGTCATGAGGCACAGGCTTATAACTTACTTACACTCCCTGCTTGCGTCACTGGGAAGTGGACTTTAATGTTAGCACTTAACAAAAGAATGCTTTGATGCAAGTAAACATTTGTATTGGCTATAGGTAGGTAGTACATGCAAATTCAATTCAAACCACCAATCTTTCAGATAACTGAAAACAATGAAGCCCTTTGGGATAGTGGAAGTGTGTGTGTGAGTGTGCGTGTGTATGTGTGTGTGTGTGTGTGTGTGTGTGAGTGTGCGTGTGTGTGTGTGCACGTGCGCATGTATTTTAATTTTCAAGTTTATTTATTTCATGACTATATATGTCAGGATGAAGATGCCATAGCACATGTATGGAGATGAGAGAATAACTTCTAGTAATCTTTTTTCTCCTTTTATCTCCTGGGTGCCAGGATTCAAATCCAGGTCTTCAGGCTGGGGTAGCAAGCACCTCTACCCACTTAGCCACCTCCTGGCCCTGGGGTCATTTTTTCCTCAAGACAAAAATGCAGGGGCGATAGCACTTGCCTAAGGACCTGAGTTTGGATCCCACATAAAAAGCTGAGCATGGTCTTGCACTCCTCTGACCCCAGTGCTGTGGAACATGGAGACAGGCAGATCACTGGGGTGCTAGCTCCAGGTTCAGTGAGAGAGCCTGTCTCAAGTCTCGAAAGGATAAGGTAGAAAATGCCAGAACAGGACACCCGATATCCTCCTCTGGCCTGTGTACACACATGCACCCATACCTCACACGGACCACACAATCTCACTTATCCCCACACATTCATACACATCAGTTCTCAAGGAGTCCACTGAAGACAGGTGTGTAAAATGCACGCACACACACACACACACACACACACACACACACACACACAAATGCTTAAATGTGACTCAAAGATTTGTTTTTGTGTTTATATATGTGTATGAGTGTGTCTGTATGTGTGTGTCTGCATGGGCACTCCTGGAAGTCAGAGAGGGTTTTGGATCCCCTGGAGCTGGAGTTACTGGTAAGTATGAGAAGCCTGATATGGGTGCTGGGAACTGAACCCAGGCCCTCTAGGAGGCTAGAAAGCATTCTTAACCACTCAATCATCTTCTCTAGTCCTGATAAATATAATCTAAAAAATTCAAACATTTAATTATTATTTCCTTTCCATTTTTATATGTGTGTGCTTGTATGTTCACGAGCATCACATAGGTCTATAGAGATAAAAAGTAGGTGTCAGATCCCCTGGAACTGAAGTTACAACAGTTTTGAACAGCCATGTGGGTGCTGGGAATAGAACCTGGGTCGTCCTCCACAAGAACAAGTGCTCTTAACTTCTGGGTTATCTTTCCAGCCCTGTAAAAACATTATCTTATGGCTTGGGAGTAGAACTCGGTGGAAGTGCTCTTCCAACAGACACAAAGGCCCTGGGTTTGTTCCCCAGAACCTCCCACTTCCCCATAAATTTAGTATTTTTCTTTATGGTCATAGATTTTATACAATTTAGATAAAAAAGGAAATATTCCTGATATCAGCATCTAAAGCTAAGCACTGTGACTTAATTCTACTTACTATTCACTATATTTAGGTTTTTAAAAATTGTACTTTATGGGCTGGTGAGATGGCTCAGCGGGTAAGAGCACTGACTGCTCTTCCAAAGGCCCTGAGTTCAAATCTCAGCAACCACATGGTGGCTCACAACCACCCGTAATGAGGTAACAGCCTCTTCTGGTACATCTGAAGACAGCTACCGTGTACTTATTTATACTAATAAATAAATCTTTGGGCCAGAGCAAGCAGGGACTGAGCAAGCGGGGCCAACCGGAGTGAACAGGGCTACTGGAGTGACCAGAGCGAGCAGGGTTGACCGCAGTGAGCAGAGGTCCTAAAAGTCAATTCCCAACAACCAGATGAAGGCTCACAACTATCTGTACATCTACAGTGTGTACCTGTATATAAAAAATAAATAAATAAGCCTTTTAAAAAATTGTACTTTATAATCTGCTTTTTGTATTCACTAAATTCTGTGAACTATGCAGGGTATTAAATGCTTTAATTATATTTTATTTTTAACAATTTAAAATTTTATGTGATGAGTGTTTTGCCTACATGAATGTTCGTGTACCGTGTGCATGCAGTACCCACAGATGCCAGCAGAGGGAACTGGATCCCCAGGAACTGAATTTATAGGTGGTTGTGAGTTGCCCTGTGCTGGGAACTGCCCTTTGCCCTCTGGAGGAAGAGCCAGTGCTCTTCACTGCAGCTCTCTCTCCACTCCCTTCCCCCAATATTTTCCTAAAACCTTCTTCTCGGTGTCCACACTTATGCAAATTGTCTGATACACTGTAGGTTACCTTTTAGTTTCATTTTATCATGTCTATTTATTTATATGCGCCATGATTGGAGGCCAACCTAAGACTTGGTTCTCTTCTACCAAGTGGATCCCAGGGATTAAACTCAGGTTTCCAGGCTAAGCAGGGAGTGCCTCCACTTTCCAATGCTGGTGGCTACTAAAGGAAGGTCTGGGTAAAAGTAAGCATATAATAAGTCCCTTCCATTTTTTGTGCTACCCAAATGGTCCCTAAAAAGCCATTCATTCATTTTCTGCTCCCATCTTTACCATGAATGTCTAACAATTCCTGGTCCCGATCTCTCTGATTTGGTCTGTTATTTTATTGTATATTATAGTATATTTTATTGTGTCATTTCAGTTTGTCTTATATGAAAAAATAATGAGGGAGTGGGGAGTCAGCACGTGCCTGCCATGTCAGCATGAGGATCTGAGCTTAGGTACTCAGCTCTCAGGTGAAAGGCAGGCAAGGTGGTGGTATCTGGAACCAGCATGAGGCAGGGGCAGAGATAAGAGACTCCACTCCCTGAAGCTTTGCTGGCTAGCCAGCCTTGTCTAACCAAGGAGCTCCAAGGATGGGGGCTAGAGGGGGAGCCCCCGTCTTAAAAAAGATAGAGAGACCTTACGTCTTACAAAAGATACCTATGTCAACCTTTGGCCCTTATATTCATGTGCAAGCGCACACATGTGCATACACACATGCACACACACACATACAGACACACACACACAATCACACACTCGGGGTCGGGGCAATGTGATATATAAATGTGGAATGACGATGGTTAGACACATTTACACTGGGGGAAGTGTGCTACCTTTGTTTTACACAGCTTCAAATGTGATAGCAACCGTAACGTGCTTTGAAAGCAAGCTGCCACTTCAGTGCCAGCTCAGTCAAGGGTTCTCCCGACCTGCAGTGTCTATGCAGAACTCACAGGGCCCTGCACCAGACTACTATGGCTAATGAAAGACGCCCCACCCAAGCGCCTTGCGCAAAACTTCTCAAAATGGAAAACGCATTTCAGCAAGTCACCCTAGAAAGGCCGTGCAGAGCTCTTCTGAAAATTAGATGCTCGTGCAAGTGAATTGGCAAGCTGAGCTGCTCAAGCCTAGGTCAGGTGCTCTGAGCAGCTTGGGTAATCCCAGCACTTGGAGGCTGAGACAGGAGGATGGGAAGGTGGCGTTCAGTCTGGGTCACACAGTGAGACCACCCCACCCCATCTCAAACCTGCCTTCTCCCTGCTGTCAAATCTCAAATTATTTAGACAGAAGCAGGCACCAGGCTCAGCCTACATCCATGATCGCTGTGACTGTGGCTTGTACCCTCCTTTATTTAACTCCTCCACTGTTCCAACAGGGGCCTCCACCAGTTAGTTACTGCAGATCCTTCAGGTCAATTCAGGATTACCCTCTCGGGAAAGGGCACCTTGACCCCACCCTCAGACTGTGTACTGCCCATTATCACACAGGCCTTTGTCTCTGAACACCCTTCCTACAGGAAGATCACTACAATTTATAATCACAGCTTGTAGGGCAAGGTAAATGTCCTTGTCTTTCTCAAGACTCTTAAAGTTCACAACTGAAATCACTTGGAAATACTAGATTCAGAATTTTAGAACAGGCTGGGTGATGGTAGCTCACATCTTTAATCCCTGCAGAAACTGGCAAATCTCTGTGAGTTTGAGGTCCGTCTGGTCTACAGAGTGAGTTCCAGGACAGCCAGGGTTACAGAGAGAAACCTTGTCTTGAAAAAAGAAAATTTAAAACAGTAGTCAGTCTCCAATCTAAATTTTTTTTCTTTCCATTAATCATTTTATTTGTGTGAGTGTCTGTGTATGGAAGTATGCATGCTCATAGAAGCTATCTTGGGAATTAGTCTTCAAGATTACGGATTAGACTAAACTAGATGGACCTCACGTGGCAGAGATCCTCACGCCTTGGCCTTCCCAGCACTGGGACTATAAGGGTCCCAGTGCTGGGAAGTCTTTTCACTGGGCTCTGAAGACAGAATTCAGGTCTTCACCTTTATAATACAGCCAGCATTTTACAAGTCAGTTCTCTTCCCAGTTTCAATAATTTTATTTCAATTTTTTCTTCTGTACTTCTTCTCCTCAGAGAGCCAGACCCTTGTTCTAAGTGCCCAACCACTTGGCTGTAGCCCAGACTCAGTAATACCTTTCCTACCACGCGTGCTTATGTATAAGCCTTCTGTTACTTTTTTTTTTTTTTTATGATTTATTTACTACAGATACGGTGGTCTGCCTCCACAGAGGAGGGCACCAGATCTCATTATAGGTGGCTGTAAACCACCATGTGTTTGCTGGGAATTGAATTTAGGACCTCTAAAAGAGTATCCAGTATTCTTAACCTCTGAGCCATCTCTCTAGACCCCTTCATTTACTTATATGGGTGGGGCACATTTTATTATTTCATTAAAAAATAAGCATACAAGACTATCTTTAAAGCCTAAGACAAAAACCTTCTCCTAGCAGCATTCCTCTCACAGAAAGGATAATTAGAACAAAGCTTAAAATTCATTTGCATTCAGTTGTTAAAGGACAAAGTTCAAAACAAAACCAAAATAAAGTCTACAAGTGTCTCCAGTACAGCAAATGTTTTTTCTTCTATCCACCTAGAGGCTTTTTACATGTGTTAATGGTGGCATTAAAAAACAAAACAACAGGGCTGGAGAGATGGCTCAGTGGGTAAGAGCACTGACTGTTCTTCCAAAGGTTCTGAGTTCAATTCCCAGTAACCACATGGTGGCTCACAACCATCTCCAATGTGATCTGATGCCCTCTTCTGGAGTGTCTGAAGATAGCTACAGTGTACTCAATACATAAAATAAATAAATAAATCTTTAAAAAACAAAACAAAACAAAACAACAAAAAAAAACCCCGAAAATCTTCTCTAACTTAGCTCTCTGAGGAGCTCAGGCATCTAAGGATTCCTGAGGTTCACCAGAGCCTTCCAGGGTGGTCTGAGCACCAACACTGGGGCAGCACTGATTTAATTTCCTATAAGGCCTCTTCCTTCTGTAAGAGACGGCATGCACTTACCATGCATGGTTACAGACTTAAAACACGGGAGACTGTCGAGTTTATCAAAGACCTCTGTTCCTAAGGATATTGGCTGGAAACTGTAGCCCAAGCAACAGTGACGAGCCTTCAGTACCAACCAGCAGCTGAGTGGAACGAGCCATGCGTTTGGGCACACAGGATAGCAGGAATAAAACTGTAAATTCAGTTTAATACCCTTCAAAACACAAGCACTGTAGGCAATAGTGGGGTGACCGAAAAGAGAGATGAAGAGGTTAAAGAGGCTGGGAAGCTATCAGTTAAATAATTATTAAACAGGTCTAAGATCATCAGATAGAAGACACGGCATCTTTGTTTTCAAGTGTCTTGATTTGAAGTATTCCATGGAATGAAGCTTAAAACATTTCCTCCTAGAGATAAACAGACAAACAAAACACACTGTGTGTTTTGTTTTTATGTGATTTCCAGTCTCTTTTATCTTTCAATTATGCCCATTTTTGAAAAAAAGGTTTCCGGTTGCTTTTTTCTTTCTTAAACAAATAGGCAAAGAAAACCAAACAAAAAGTAGGCTAAGGATCTATATTTCAGTGGCAGGATTTTGCCAAGAATAGGTAGAACCCTGGATTTGATCTGGTACCCACACCTCCCCCCAGCCCCCAACAAAAGCTGAGACAGAAAATGGAACTATCCAGGTTATATCAGAAATGTAACTTGATATAGCTGGCAGGGTGAGGGGATGTGAACAGAGCCAAGCAGCAGGGGCATAATTATGCTCCACCCCTGACCCCCATGATATCAGACCCTAAAAGTTAACCGAAGGCAGAGTTGATTTGGAAACACATCACAGTTGGTCTTCCACTCTACACAGACCAGAGGAAAGCCAACAAAGCATTGGAGCTACATAAAGAATGGGACTTCCTCACCCAGCTTCTGTTCTCCACGGGGGCCTGGCTTCATTCAGGATTCCTTTCAGACTAGGGTGTGTGAAGTGACTACTGTAAATCTTTGCCTGGCGCCAAAGGTCAAAAGGTTATCTGCAGTTACCTGTGCTGTGGGCTTTTAGGGCACACTGGCTTCTTCATTCTTTCTTTTCTTTTCTTTTTTTTTTTCCCCTAAGCTCGAAGGAAAGCTTGTGAATCACATCAAGATAATTTAGGTCCTAAAAAAACAAAGCTTCGAGCCTGTGGATAAACTGCTTTCCTGAGAGAAGGGAACAAACATCAACTTTTCAGTTGTCCACAAAGAGAGACCAGATGCAGCAGAGCCCTCCCACCACACAGCTGCTAAAACAGTAAAACTTCAAACTCACAAAAGGGAAGTCATTTAGGCAAACGTAATTTTGTTCTAGGGAGGGAAGAAGCCTTTACTTTATTGTTTTTTGGTTTTTGTTTTTAAAGTAGCTAGGGCCGCAACTCATTGATTAGCTAGACAGATGTTTTTTCAGGGAGCACTGAACATACTCAGGAATTTCAAAGGAGCAGGCTGTTCAAGGCAGGTCTTCAAAATTCAGAGGTAAAATCCAGCAAACTGTATTCAAACATTTTATTGGGTTTGATATTTTTTGGAAAAGTGAACTATTTTTAAAAGATAACTCCAACAACTTCATGAAATAGGGGAGCACACTATTTCTTTCTCTCCAAAACTTCTTTTAGTTTTGTTGTTGTTGTTTGTTTTAGTGAATAAAGACATGCACACTACCTCACTGCCAGGAGCTCAGTCTACAATGCATGGCAGAACCGTGGGCAAGGCTTCCTTCTGGGGAGCTGCTGTGGCCCCACCTCCGCAGGCCCCTGTGGGGCACTGTCATGGTTCCACCTCCGCAATCCCCAGAGGGTAAAGGGAGAACAGCCAGGAGTCTGTTTGATGCTTTCTCCTGCTGAGAAACTCAGAGCCACCTTCTGCTACTTGCTGGGAAATCTGATTTAGAACAATCCCTGCATCATTTCTGCCAGAATAGGGCCGAGTCCAACCCGTTGTTTCCTTTTCCTTCCTCATCAATTGATTTCTTCATTCTTTAAAAATTTTCATAAATGTATATAATGTGTCTCAATCATTACCTTCACTCCCACCTCCAACTCCCTCTGGGACCATCTCCCTCCAGCTGGCCCTTATGCCTGCCAGGTGTACACATGTATGTATGTGTGTATATTTAACTCACTTGAGTCCAACAAATGCTGCCCATAGATGCCTAGGATGGGTCGTCCACTGAGGCGTAGGGAATCTACAAGTAGAAACGCTTTACCACTCTCAAAGAAAAGTGCCTCTCCGTCCCCTAATGGCCACAAATGGTCACCCTGAACCTCCTATGTAGTTTCTAGTGGCGATGGATACAGATTCAGTGCTCAGAGTTGCATCAAACTCCAGCATCATCCACACACTAAGAATTCTTGAAGTCTTATTAGTTTGGGTTTTTTGTTGTTGTGGTTTTGTTTAGAAGGACTCCATTGAAAGGTGTAGCTCAGAAAGAGATAACATCTTAAGTTTCACCTTCACACAGGAAAGAAACCTTCAGGGAGATTTGTCTGCAGTGCCCCT
>NW_022196906.1:67528175-67554628 GCF_008632895.1 Mastomys coucha | reverse complement strand
CCCCCCCCCCCCCCCCCAGACTTTCTTTTTAAACCAGCCCACTGATCAGTGTCTTCTGTTTAATCCTTTGTTATTTTCTCTCAGGACAGCACTGCCAGAAATACTGGACCCCACCAGGCACGGTGTCACACAACTTTAATCCCAAACCCCAGCATTGGGGAGGCAGACGTAGGCAGCCTCTGAGTTTGAGGCCAGCCTGGCTTATAGAGTGAGCTCCAGGACACTCAGGGCGACGGAGAAATGATGTAAGCCAGAAGAAACCCTTCCTTCCTTGAGTGTTTTGTGTCAGATATTTGTCATAGCAATGAGAGAAATAGCTAATATATCCACAGGATACTAAACAGTTGTGGACATGCCACTGAGGTGTCATGATTAAAAGCAAAATCAGCATTTCCCTCTCCCCAGCCTGGCTGTTCTGAAAGCTCTCCTCAGGATGCAGCGGCACCCACTCAGAGCTCGCGAGCAAGCTTTTACTACTGTCCAAAATCACATTTAAACACAGCTAACAGCTGCTGAGAACTTCCTACTCACTGTGCCGAAGTTAAGAGGGTAAAGGCTGGGATGCAAGCCTGACCTCAAACTCTAATTTCACCATCACCCAGCTAATGTACAATTCTGTCACATCTATGAGTTTCCGTGCTGCCGCTGGGTGGGCAAGACCAGCCCCTACCCAAACAGTGGTAATCACTAAGCTGCTGGTTGTCTCCCTTCTGTGCAGATATGACTCTGAGAATGCCCATGGAAGCAACCATCTGGGATGTTGCCCTTTGTGAATGATGGTCCATCACTCGGTAAAGTGACATTGAGATTCATCATGGCTGGTTTTTTCTTGCCAGTTCCGACACAGTTTTTCATTGCTGAGTACTCTTATGAGTATTCTTTCTGTACCCTGAAGTTGTTTCAGACAACTCTAAAACAACCCAAACCCTAACCCTGTGTGTTTGTTTATGTGTGTATTTGTGTGTGTACTGTGTGTGCACATGCGTGTGGTGCCTGAATATATGCATGTAGAGCAGAGTATCAGGTGTCTTCTTCCATCCTTCTCGACCATATTCCCTTGAGGTAGGGTCTCTCATGGAACCTGGAGCTCAGGCTAGGTTTCTCAGCTAGGCTGGCCAGCCAGCAAGCTTGGCTCCTCCTGTCTATGCCCCCACCTCACCCCCAGTTCTAGGATAAAGATGCACACAGCCATGCCAGCCTTTAGAAATGGGTACTTCAAGAGAAAATATGTATTACATTCATCTTAAAATTAGAAATTTTGTTTTTCTGGAATCTAAGGAGCTGGTTCAGGGTGGAAAGTGTGTACTGATCTTTCAGAGACCTGGAGTTTAGTCCCTAATATGATAGTCAGGTGGCTCACATTCATCTTTAAGTTGGTCTAGGGGATGCAGTGCCCTCTTCTGGTCTTCAGGCAACAGTATTCACGATGTACATACCCGCACACACGTACATAATTAAAAATAAAATAAATCCTTTACAACAAAACATTGTTTTTCTAGTGACCTCTGTCTCTTAGGCAGTGTCTTTACAGAGTCAGGCAGAGAGCCAGAGGAGCCAACACTTCATTTTGTGAGGGCAGTTTTGATTCCGGGGTTCATTGTCAGTGGTTACTGAAGCTCACTATCGGAATTTTCTAAATTTAGTTCGTTTTCTGATTTACAAGACCAAGAATCTACTGTGACATAATCTTAGCACAAGCCAAAGGGAACAGAGCCTGCACTGGCCCCTTCGAGCTGGGCCTATTGAGTTCCACTGAACACTGTGCCTCTGTATTCCATATTGCTTTGAAAATAGGAATGGAGGGCCAAGTGCCATCACATGACTGCATGGGCTGAAAAATATTCCTTTTTTGAAGAGGACTAAAGGCTCCCAGGTTTACCTGGGGAGTTAAAAACCACATTGTTTAAACTGTGAATTAATGAAATCCATGGCTATTTGTTTATTTCCTTGCTCATTCCAAAACACAAAATAGAATTAATATGGCAATGTCACAACTTCCTAACATGAGGTGCATCAAGTCTAGAGTAATTCATTTTTCTCAGGGGACAGAATGTTGTTAGACTTGCCTTTGGGAACCTCCTGGAGCTAACTAGCAAAGGAGTGATAAGGTAAGGTGCCTGGACGCAGTCAGACCTGGCATAAAGCCTGTAAACCAAAGTGCCAATATGCTAATTACTCTTTTGTTTTTGTTTTTGTGTTTCGAGACAGGGTTTCTCTGTGTAGCCCTGGCTGTCCTTGAACTCAGAAATCCACCTGCCTCTGCCCACCAAGGCAGAGAGGATTAAAGGCGTGCACAACCACTGCCAGCTCTTTTTTTTTCTTTTTTATAAAGATTTATTTATTTACTATATGTAAGTACACTATAGCTTGTGTCCGATTTCATTACAGAAGATTGTGAGCCACCATGTAGTTGCTGGGATTTGAACTCAGGACATTCGGAAGAGCAGTCAGTGCTCTTATCTGCTGAGCTATCTCTCCAGCTCCCACATTAGTTACTCTTATACATGACAAATATGGAGGAGCCCATTTCAGCATTTCAGTAAACATCCAGGCTATGCTGCTGGTCTTAGGATGTCATTTTGAAAGGACACTGTATAAATTCTGTACTTTATAAAAATAATGACACAGTCAGATGCGTGTGACCCAGCTTATGAGCTAAAATGGTCTGTTAGGTGACACACTGTCTTTCAATACTGTGATGTGATATTATCTTCTGCAAATGATTGGGATTCATTCGTGATCATGCTGGGAAACATCTGGTCTTTGAGTCATAGTCTAGACATGTCTAGATGCAGTTGGTTGTAAAATAGGATTTAGAGAGAATACTATTGGGGGTTCGGTGTGATGATGCATAACTATAACCTAAGCATTGGAAAAATTCAGGCAGAAAGCTCCTAAGTTCAAGTCCACCTTGGGTTACGTAGTAAGATCACAGCTACCTTGAGCTACAAAGAAGAAGACAAAATAAAAAATAAAATAAAATAATAAGGACTAGGGATATGGGGATGTAGTTTAGTGGCACATGGGAAACCCCAGACTTGAGTCCTATGTTTACAAACAAAAAACCAACCAACCAAACAAAAACAAAACAAAATAATATAATCTACTACTTTGAGGCATGTCAAATTACTATGTTTTCTTATGTCACTGTCCACATAAAGTAGTATTGGAAGATAATCACGGACTTATGGGGCTTGACTCTTCATGTTTGTTTTTGAGACAGGGTCTTCCTCTGTATCCTCACCCAGCCTCAACTATGTGATGCCCCTGCTTCAGCCTGCTGAGCACTGGGAGGGCAGAGTTGTGTTCTCTAAGGCAGCCTCTGTGTGACACTGGCAAAGCAGATTCCTGTGCCAGGCATCGCACAGTCCACAGCTTTAGGCCACCATAAAGAGCACACACTGCTCTCCCAGGGGTTTGGTGATGACAAAAGACTTCAGGCCTCAACACAGACACAAAACCTAAAGCCTTACTTCTTGGCTCATCAGGAGAAAATGTTGCCTTCGCTTAGATTCTCTATTCTCAAAGTAGAAAGAAATGCAAAAAATTTAGGTTTCATCTAAACTCACTGAATAAAATCTGTGGTTTAACACCATCTATAGTTAACTTACACATACACACACACACACACACACACACACACACACACACATTATATCCCAAGAAAATCTGTTTCCTAATGAAATAATCATGATAAAATCTTATTTGAGTAAAGCTGGTTTGAGATGGCACAGGCCTGTAATCTTAGCGCCTGACAGATGGAAACAAGAGGATCAGCGGTTCAAGAACTGCCTTGGACAAATTCCAAACTAATTATGGAACCCTGCCCCCTCCCCCAAATCCATACACCAGTACCACAACCACAAAAACAAAAACCACCTGGGGAATTTTTTTTCTGGTATCAGCTCCACCCTGAGAGATCGATTCTTCCTCAGGCTGGGATCCAACTCAAGGCTGCAATCGCGCTAATTGAGTGATCTGCCAATCGGGTACACTCTCAGGTCTGGGAAAAGGTTTTTTTTACAAATGAGAATTGCTGGCATCTCTTCCAGGCTTCGGATGCAGTCTGCAGGGTGCTGAGCTAACAACTGTCTGAATTATTTCACTCCGCCCTAACATTCTAAAACAGACAGGATTATTTACTATCTCCATCTAAAAGGCTAAGCAAAGAGCCAGGGTTTGTCATCAAGCTGCAGGGTCTGAAAGTCAACCCAAAACCAGAGAGATGCTTACGAAGCTGGTACTCTTGTCTGATCTGTCAGAATGCTGGAAGTGATGGACTGGCGGGTGAGTGATGGACTTCCAAGATGACTCTAGGAAGACTTGACAATGGACAGGAATTTTCCAAATTGGAAGAATTGAGTCAGAAGGTATGCCTCTCGTTGCAGTGGCTTGTGGGAAGAGATACAGGAACTTTAGAACTTTACGCGGCTCTTCTGGCTGCTGAGAGGGTCTTGCTGTCAAACTGTCACGCTAAGTTTATCTCAGACCCACGTGGCAGGAGAAAAGAACCGACTTTGTCGTCTGGTTTCCACATGCACATTCAAAATAAAAATAAATACATGTGAATTTTATTTATTTAAAAAGGAAATAATTAGGCTGGGTGGTGGCTGCACATGTCTTTAATCCCACCATTCCAGGGGTAGAGAGGCAGGAAGATCTCTGCTGAGTTCGAGGCCAGCCGGCTCTACAGAGAGAGTTCCAGGACAGCCAGGGCTACACAGAGAAACCCTATCCAGAAAAAAACAAACAAAACCAACCAAACAAACAAAAAATAAAGAAACAAGATTTTTTTCTATCAGGGGACATAGATGTCTTATTAATTTTGTTTTTGTTTATTACATGACAAATATTGCAAACATTTATCTTATAACTTAGATGAATAATCAGAGAGACAGGAAAAGCTGTGAGTAAATTCTGAAGGGCCCTCAGCACAGCACCAAGAAAAGAATCCCACAAGCAACTACATCCCAAGCCTAAAGCGTCTTGGCCCCCACAACACAAGCCAGTTCCCAGGAAAGCAAGCTGCATCCCAAAGTCAAACTTGAGCAAAGGAGAAGCACTAAATACTTCCTCCGTGCCATCGAAAGTCATATCACACTCTATTTTTAAATGCTGGGGACTGGACCCCAGGCCTCGTACATATAAAGCCATTATACATTATATTAAACTATCATATTTTATAACATTATTATATGCTATTAGAATTATATATTTTATACATTGCATGTATACACACACACACATTATTTTATATTTTCCTTTTTTTTTTTTCTGAGACAAGGTTTCTCTGTATACCCCTGGCTGTCCTGGAATTCACTCTGTAGACCAGGCTGGCCTCAAACCCAGAAATCAGCCTGCCTCTGCCTCCCAAGTGCTAGGATTAGAGGTGTACGCCACCACCACTCGACATATTTTACTTTTTAAAGACATGAGAATGTATTTCTTCAACCCACAAAGTACTCCACATCTTAAGGAACTGAACTTTGAGGTACTTGAGTAAAACAATTTAAAATATCTCCCACTAATAAACCCAATTAAATTCACTTGACTAGGTCTTTGTGGGAACATTGTACAAGCAGCCAATTAAATAGCACTTGACTCTATCTTTCCTGTTTTAAGGGAACTGAACCTCTCATATCTTTTATCATGTTAATTTTTTAAAAAATACTAATGATATAAACCCATGTGTTCTTCTGTCTTTTAGAACAAAGAACTATGCCTGTTTCTTGGGAGACCATGTCCCAATGACATACTTTTTAAGTTGAAACTTAATTACCAAAAATGAAAGCTGGGGGCGGGGAGGGGTTAGTGTGAAAATGAAATTTTGAGAAGGCAGCTTGTTATATAAGACGACACTCGATCAGCAAGTAGAAGCATGTGAATTCATTTCCAAGGCTGGGTCATTAGCAAAGCTGGGTCTACTCGGACCATCCTCCCCAAGCCGAGGCTCTGTAAAAGCCGGCATTCACCAGGCAAGGCACAAACAGGGCTGCCTTAACCTACTGCCCTCTGGACACATCACTCTCTGTTAAACAGGCAGCCACTGCCAGATGCTCTGGCTAAAAATGGTCCCAGATGGTCAGCTGTCCCCTTCATAGAACACCCTTCCCTTCCCACGTCTTAACACTTGCCTGCCAAAAGCCTGGCCAGGCCCTGGTGGGAATTAATAACAAAGATTAGAATCAGGGGTCTCAGGTTAGAAGGCACCTTGGAGACAGTCTGCTCAACAGCTGAACAGTACTTGAACCCACACAAGTACATCCCTGCCAGCCATTCAGGATACTGCTGGAAGATGCAGGGGTCCTGAAGCTGCTGCCTGCCGAGCGACGAAGCATCTACCTCAACTGAGGCCTTGTCAGGTTGAACTCAATCAACTCAATCACTCAGACTAAATCCACAGCCAGGAAACACGCAGCTACTTAAATTGATAGGGGACGTTTTATTATCTCAAATTAATGTTCTAGTTTATGCATTTAAAGTGATTTTAGGGGCCTGGAGAGATATCTCTGTCAGAAACATGCCTACCTCACAAGCAGGAGAATCTCTGTTTGGGTCCTGTGGCACACACATAAACACACAGCCTATATAAAATCTCAGCACAGGAGGTCCCTGGGGCTTGCTAGCCAGCTTATCTAGCCGACTGGTGAGCTCCAAGTTCAATTTGTCTCAAAAAAGTCAGGTGGAGAGCCAAAGGAAGGCAACTGACCTTTGGCTTCTGCACATACATACAGGTAGCACATGAGTAAACATGTGTACTCCCCCACACAGAGTGATGCTCTGTGGAGCTACCTCTCACAGCATTACAGAACAGATGTCAGAGCAAAAAAACAGCAAAAGCAGTATAGATTTTTAAAGATCTCTCTGTCTGTGTGTGTATGTGTCTGGCTGGCTGTCGACTCACACGTCCGTGTGTGTAGAGGAAGATGCACACCTGCCATGTGTATGTGTGAAAGTCAGAGGACAGCTTCATCAGGTGTCGGTAACCCCATACCCCACCTTGTTTGGGGCAGGATCTCTTTAGGAGCCCTACCCCCAGCCCGAGGCACACCAGGCTAGCTGTCCTGTGAGCTTCTGAGTCTCCTGCCTCCATCTCCCATCTCTTCACAGGTGCACTAGGATCAGTCACATGGCACCATGTCCAGCTATAGATGGGTTCTAGGCATCTCAGCTCCTCAAGCACTTTACCATTGAGCCATCTCCCTAGCCCCATGTAGCTAATTTTTTAAAACGAGAGGAAATAATGGTTTAGAGTTTTGAAAGCTATTATTTGGAGAGCATAAGAGTTATATAAAAAAAAAATTCAGCAGGCCTTCCTTCATCTCTTTCCAAATGAATGAATTAATGACCACTTCTGTATATATGCATCTTTTCCTTATTTATTTCACTCATAGGTTATCTATATACATCTCTGGAAAAATTTAAACGTTAACTAATTGGGGCTGAAGAAATGGCTCAGCAGTGAAGACGCATACTGCTCTTCCAATCTGAATTCTCATGCCCACCTCCAAGATATCTGAGACATCCCCCCTTCCAGCCTCTGGGGGCACCAGCATTCATATGTACATAGTCCCACACAGATACATACACATCACAAAAAATAATAGTAAACCAAATCTTAATAAAATGTTAAAGAATTGTTTTTAGCTGTTGGTTATTTTATTTGTTTTCCTGAGGCATGGTGCCATGTATTCCCAGGCTATCTCTGGCCTTGCTACACAGCTAAAGATGGATTCCTCGTCCTCTCGCCTCCTTCTCCAGAGTGCTGGGATTACAGGTGTGCACCACCACGCCCAGCTTGCTGCCAAAGTCGTCATTCATGCAACACTTCTCTGAGTTTCTCCCAAGAGCGGAGCTTCTCTTACTTTTTGTTTTCTAACCAGTTATTTGACTCTTTAGCGTAAACTAGCTGGAATGTATACCCAAGAAACATGTTGCGGAATAGATTTCTATTTCTCCAATGCATTTCAAGTTTTTGAACAATAAGAAAAATCAAAGTACTGAGTTGTATCTATAGATGTTTTTCTTGCATATTTTTTGAACATTTATTCATTTATTCATTTCGTATGAGTGTTTTGTCTGCATGTATGTCTATGTGGTATGTGTAAACCTGGTACCATTGGTAGCCAGAAGAAGTTGTCGGATCCCCTGGGACTGGAGTTACAGAGGGTTAACAGCTGCCACATAAGGGAGGGCTTGTGTCTTCTGGGACAGCAGCAAGTACTTAATCACTGACACCTAGCTGCAGCTCCTAAAAAGTTTTTTTTTTTTTTTGGTTTTTCAAGACAGGGTTTCTCTGTGTAGCCCTGGCTGTCCTGGAACTCACTCTGGCTGGCCTCAAACTCAGAAATCCGCCTGCCTCTGCTTCCCAAATGCTGGGATTAAAAGCATGCGCCACCCTGCCCGGCTTTCTAAAAAATATTTTTATTTATGAGTCTGCAGGAATGTCCATGTGTCAGTGTAGGTGAGCCACCAGATTGGCACTTACAGGTGCTTGTGAGCTGCCACATAGATTCAAGGAACCAGATTCTGGTTCTCTGCAAAAGTAGTACATGCTCTTAACCACTGAGCCACCTCCAGCTCTTAACCACTGAGCCACCTCCAGCTCTTAACCACTGAGCCACCTCCAACCCTGATCTACAGCTTTGCATCAATTTTCTCACAGCCTGCTTCCGACTGGATACAAAACCAACAAGTCCCCTCTCATCCACAATGAGCTCATGCAAAGGGAGGGTACACTGAGAAGCCACAGCAGGACATAAACATGAAGGCTCAGGGCTCTAGAGGCTGGGTTAACATCATGGTAACCAGTAGATAAAGGAAGCTCGGCCTGGGCCATATGTTACTTCCTCATCATTTATAAGCTTCACGACAGAGATCGACAGTAAATTTATTTAACTGAATGCAGATTAAATTAAAAATGGAATAACAAGATTACAAGCAAAACGCCATCTGGAAATCTATGGCAAGGGACCATGGGATGGATTTCTGTGTTCCTGCAACTAGAGATGGGTTCATAGCGTATCCTATTTACCCACACTAAGAAGACTACGAGGCCTCTCCCCTTACAGTGCCTCCAAGGGCTAATGATCTAAAAGGAAAAGCCACAGAGCTTCATAAACTCCTACTATGTGGATAAGAAGTCAGGACAGTCCAGTGGGTCTCTCTTGATTTCCCAAAGTATCTGTCTCTGTCTCAGTGGTTCTATCTCCTCCCCCAAGCCCCATTACCAAGCTGGGTATTAAACCTAGGGTTCCATGCAGGCTACTCAAGCCCCCCACCACTGAGCCATATCCCCAGCCCAACTTCATAACTTGTTAAACACAATTACATCATGGAGTTCTTTCCCTACATAAAGAAAAGAAAATAAGGGCTAGCCAGTGTCTCTGAAAACACAGATGAAGTCAAACGCAGGTCAGTGTTTTACATCCACTGTGTCTGAGTCCGTGAAGTAATATTCACGGCATAGGACAGAGGTCATAGCATTATTACACATCATTTACATAAATCATTTTATACCAACATAGCAACCAGGCAGTTCCTAAGCTAAGCATACTATTATTCAACCATTTTGCAAAGTCTTGACTCCACAGTCATATTCTTTATGCGCATGTGAATAGATGTGTATAAATGTGAGTGTGGCATCGAGTGTCAGCACACATGTGGAGGTCAGAAGATAACTTTTAGGGGTCAGTCCCCTCCTACCTGGCGGATTGAGTTCCAGGCGTCAGGCCTCCATACCATGTGCTTCTGCTCACTACGCCATCTCACCAGCCCCCACAATCCTAGTCTATACCCACTGAATACCTATAATAACAAACCAAGAGCTCCCTGTATTAAAAGGCCTGGTTAACACCAGGCGGTGGTGGCGCACGCCTTTACTCCCAGCACTTGGGAGGCAGAGGCAGGCGGATTTCTGAGTTCGAGGCCAGCCTGGTCTACAGAGTGAGTTCCAGGACAGCCAGGGCTACATAGAGAAACCCTGTCTGGAAAAACCAAAAAAAGGGGGGGGGGGTGGTTAACAAGAAAAACGAACTCCCAGAGCAGGAGGAAAGAGGGAAAAACAACATTGCCAACTTAAGGAGAACTGTCAATGACACAGAGAAATCCACTCTTTGCAGTACCCAGTCAACTCTCCTACATCCAATAACCCTTTTCCCAGCCCGCCACAGCAGCAGGACGATAAAGGACCTGCATGATACAGACACACTCACCCAAGCCACTGAGCGTATACAGCAGGTCAGTGGTCTCTAGGAAGATAGGTCCGTGTTCCTGCTGCCCTTCCTCTTTATAAAACAGCTTGTAGCCCCGAATGGCGGCTGGGTCCTCGGTATCTTGCAGCCACCTCACAGAGATGGTAGTACAATTCAGTGGTTCCAAATGCAGTTCAGGAGACTTCGGGGCTGGAAGAGTGCACCAGACGGTGCTGTGTCAATAACCCAGAGTCCATAGGACATCAGAGAGCACCCCACACCTCTCAGCTTCAAGTCAAAGGTACAAAGTTCATCTGCTACACTTTGACCCAATGTTCACAATTTCAGTGACAAGCCAGCAGGATGGTTCAGTGGATAAAGGGGGTGGGGGTTGCTGCCAAATCTGATGAAACGAGTTCAAACTCCAGGTCCGCCAAAGTGAAAAAGAGACCAACCAACTCCCTAAGTTCTCTGTTTTCCACACATGTGACTTTGAATGTGCACACACACACACACACACACACACACGAACATACACATACACACACAAATATTACTCTTATAAATTTTACAATGATGTTAAGCTTAGAAATGGGATTTAAAATATACTACCTAAAAGAGTAAGTGATGTAAATCATGAGATATCTATATTTGTGTATGTAATAAAAGAGACAATTGTGTAGACTAATTTTTACTGTAGAACATTTTCTGTCAAATGACAATAAACCAGACATGTTGGATTCCATATGAGTAATATCCTACCTTTGGACCTGTCTTCTGAACTATTGATTTAAAAAACACAATACTATTCAGTAGGTCTCAGTTTCCTATGCTCCCTCTGGTATTCAGTCTGCCTGGGACTGATCCAGCCATGAAGGTTTTGCTAAACAAACTGTGTGATCAGAAGCTCGACCCACAGACCCACAAATGGAGTTGGGAAAAAAGGGAATATCAAACTGAAATGTTTAATCATTTACTATGTTTATTTCTGAGCCCAGGGCCTTGCACATGGCTAGGTGAGCTCCCTACTTAACATTCCATAGTCCCATTCCTCATTTGTACTGTTTTTGGTTTTTTGGGGTTTTTTGGATGGGTTCTCAGATCTCACACTGGCTTCAAGCTCCAAACCTCCCACCTCTGCTTCTCTCTAGTGCTGGAGTTATGGGTCAGCAGGTATGAGCCACTAGACCTAGTTGAAGCCATTCCCGGCGCTGAACTCAGGGCTTTGTGCATGTTAGGAAAACATTCTACCAAACTGTGTGCCAGTCCCAAGGAAAGGTTTAGGATTTTTTTCAATGAAATTCATAATCTACATATTATTTGCAAATGTGAGACTAAAATTTAAAATATAGGCTGGAGAGAGGACTCAACAGTTAAGAGCATGGGCTGCCCTTCCAGAGGACCAGAGTTCGAATCCCAGCACCCACATGTCAGCTCATAACAATCAGTTACCCAGTCCCAGGGATCTGACGCCTTCTTTTGGCCTCTGTGGGCTCCGCACACCAAGTGATGTGCACCAAGTGATACACAGACGTGCATGCGGGCAAAACACCCCCTTAGACGTAAAACAGAAAATAAGAATCTTGGCGTGTATACTTCTATCGACATAGAGTACGTGTAAGTAAGAGTGAAACATTCTAATTCAAAAGTAAAACTATTCTTTTCCTTCCTCAACAGTCCTCAGGAGGTGTTACCTTTCACGCTCGTGGCTTTGGGCGTCCTGTGTGAGGTCCACACCGATGACTCTCCCAGCCCCACGCGAGTAGCTGCAGTAATCCGGACCAGATAGACACTGTCTGGCTTCAGGCCTTCCAGAAGGTACTCATGCACAGTCCCCGGGAGTTCCACAGCTTGGATGGAGTTCTCGGTGCTCAGGCGGAAGGACAGCCGGTACAGCACCACTTGGCCCCGCCGGTATTTGGCCGGGATTGGCAGCCAGGAGACGAGAATGTCGGTGGGACTTCGGCTCGTCAAGCTAATTTCGGGAGGTCTTAAGGGCACTAGTAAAATGAGAGAATACATTACTCACAAAGATTTGTACTCATTCTTTATGGAATCCTTGTAATGGCAACGTGTAACATGGTCACACTGGAGATGCTTCCGGCTAGAGCAGGGGTTCTCGGTGACTTCCGGCCAGAAAGGAAACGCAAGGAGGGTGCAACAAAAGTATGGCCGACGGTCGGCAGGAATGAATATGGACATATTTGCTAATTATATGAGACAAATAAGACTACCAAAATCTCTCTGAAGCAAAGGTGAGTGTGTTGCAGAAGAGCAAGGAAGCACAGAATCCATAATTGCAACTGAGAAGTTTTTAATGTGTAAAATGTCTCATCTTAAAAATGACTGTGGATTTTACTTATTTTTTAAAATTATTTTATTTATTTATGTGTGTATATGTGAGAACTTGAACATGTTGATGTTATATGGCAGCTTCCTCTGAACTAAATCAGAGCAGGAAAAGTGTCAAGTCTGGAAAGGCCAAGCTTGGAAGGTTCTCCAAGGCCCCTTTACAAATGGGATAATCAACCGCCAGGGAAGGAGACACGCCTGTGCAGAGGGGGGGATTCTTGCCTAGGAAAAACTCTTATTATTATTTTAAAAACATCTACTATCTTTTTTAAAGATCTATTTTATGAGTACCAGTGATTGCCTATACCTAAGTTTGTGTACTACGTGCATGCTGTGCCCCTGGAAGTCAAAGGAGGACATCAGATCCCCTGGAACTGAAGTTAGAGCCTGTGTGTGTGTGTATGTGTGTTTGTGTGTGTGTGTGTGTGTGTGTGTGTGTGTGTGTATGTGTGTGTGTGTGTGTGTTCCTCTTCAAAAGCAACAAGTATTCACCTCTCCATCTCCAATAAACCCACATTCTACCCACTATGGCAACCTAATTAGAAAATACAAAAGGTTTAGTTTTTTTTGCTTTTTTGCTTTGTTTGTTTTTTTGGTTGTGGCTCTGGGGTGCTGACCGATGGAGCTCTCACATGCTAGGCAAGCACTCTATCACTGAGATACAACCCCAGCCCAACATAAGAATCTATTATTCTTAAAATTTATACTATAAATTATAAGTAAAAGGTGCCAGGAAGATGGCTCATTGATCGGTAAAGCCTGCTGGCTGGAGTGTAATCCCTGAGACATACATAGAAGGAGGGACAAAACTAATTCCCACAAACTGCTCTCTGGCTTAAATACCATGGTAAATGTATCACAGACAAATAAATGGATGAGTAAATAAATATTTTAAGCATTCTTTATCAGGGCTGGAGAGATGTCTCAGTATTAAAGGACACATGCTAATCTTGTATATAATCTAAATTTGATTATATACAAGTATATATACTCAGTGCCCACAGTGAGTGTCTCACAACAACTTCTAACTCCGGCTCCAGAAAATCTAGTGCCCTCCCTGGATACTGTGAAAACACACACACACACATACACACACTTGAAAAATAAAGTATTTTTTAAAGTATCCTTTAACATGTCATGGCAAACCATGATAAAGGTTGAGGCATGAGAGAACGACAGGCCTGCGGTTTGACATAGCAGTTTTCATTTAACCAGACAGACTCACTCACCGAAAGTGACCAAATCTACAGATATTCACACTTGATAACCCAGAACTGTGTTTTCTTACCGTCTTCTAGAGTGTTCTGTGTCACATGATCCGACATCTGGCTGGCTCCCATTGGCATGTACGCCACGATGTAGAAAGTATAGTTGCTGTCAGGTTCCAAGTCATCAATGATATAATGAGTTGTGTCATTGCCAAGGACCACCTGATATTCCTCGTTATTTAAACCTAGACCAAAGTATCCATGTTTTAAAATGACAAAACTTCAGCCAGGCGGTAGTGGCAGGTGGATTTATATAAGTTCGAAGCCAGCCTGGTCTACAAAGGGAGTCCAGGACAGCCAAGGGCACACAGAGAAACTCTATCTCCAAAACAACAAAAAACAACAACAACAGCAATAATAATAAAGATTGCTGGGCCGTGGTGACACATGCCTTTAATTGCAGCACTTGGGAGGCAGAGACAGGAGGATTTCTGAGTTTGAGGCCAGCCTGGTCTACAAGAGTGAGTTCCAGGACAGCCAGGCCTAAACAGAAAAACCCTGTCTTGAAAAACAATAATAATAACAATAACAATAAGAATAATAATGATGATGATTAATATTCAAAATAAACTTAGCAAGTCCATTTTCCCTCACAATTATCTGTGTTGTCTTCTATAACCTGGCCACACAAAATCCTTAAGTGCACAGAAAGTTCCTTATTCTTATTGCCTAAAAGTAACCAGGGATTTTTTTTTTTGTCCAAAAAAAAAAAAAAAAAAATTACTGGTTGGAACACTTCCTGAAACGAGTCCTTCATTTACCATAGAGTCAAAACAGGATGGGGCTGTAAGGAATAGTGAGAGGAAAAGCCCAGCAGAACACTGTAATACATCAAGCAAATGTCCCAGCGTAAACTCCGGCTTTCTGTAGAACACAGAGATAGCGGGGCATCCAGAGAATCTGCTTTTTACAAAAACAAACCACATGAAAAGTTAGGCTGCAAAGCTTCTCATTCTGCCCCTAGGGAACACATTAAACACGGGCCAACAAGGGCCTTTTCTTTTTTTTAATACTAAAAGCAAAATGGAAGAATGGACTCTGGATGTTGTGACCCACGGTGAATGCTCAGTTTTTTAAAGAGGGAGACAAATTCTCAGGGCTTCTTAAGAAACTATGCAAGGCAAGGTACAGAAGAGGCTTAATTCCTGTGGTGCAGACCTGGAGAATGGAGCCAAGGCCCTGCCAGCCACTGTGCGCAGGCACAGGCAGCGCTTGTCAACTCTATCAAATGGCTCTCGGCATCAGCCCCTTCTCCCTGCACTGGATTTATAAACAAAACAGAAGGCACATTCCGGCACGGAGTTTTCCCACATTTCTGAATTAACTTCATAGCATTTTAATTAGACAAGATTAGAGGCGTTTCACAACACACTGGCTAATGGCTTGTTAATTAGGAACTGCATAGTACAATTTCTGACCTACTAAACAAAGTCCTTGAGTTCAAATTAAAAAGCCTTGTTCGGGCCCTGAATAGAATGCTGAGTGGCATGCAGGGGCTCTAACGAAGCCGGCACAATGGTGAACAAGCGTGGGCCCCGCCAAGCCAGCCTTCCTTTCACCTTCCTAAGTCAGCAGAGAGAATGAACACACTCCAGCATGCTCTTAACAGAACATTCTTCTTGCAACCAGGACCCTTGATTTACATTCAAAATATCCCTTTTCAAAACACTACTTCAAAGTGTAAAAACCCAGCATTAGTCAAGAGCCAATCCCCTGTCTCAGCTGCACACGGTGTTAGCAGCACACTCTTCTTTCAAAGTCCCCTCTAGTCATAATGTAAGCTGCATAAAGCCAGACTGTTTCTGTACTAGCATTCACAAACCTGAGTCAATGGAGAAATCACTAGGATTTGTGATAGCTTTTCTGTTTCTACAACAGTTTTGCCAAAAAGTAAGATAAAAAGGATTTTTTTTCTTTTCTTTTCTTTTTTTTTTTTTTTTTTTTTTTTTTTTTTTTTTTTTGGTTTTTTGAGACAGGGTTTCTCTGTGTAGCCCTGGCTGTCCTGGAACTCACTCTGTAGACCAGGCTGGACTCGAACTCAGAAATTCACCTGCCTCTGCCTCCCAAGTGCTGGGATTAAAAGCATGTGCCACCACTGCCTGGTGGATTTTTTTTTTAATCCCCAAAATGGAATCAGTAATTGGAACCTACATGTATGTATGTGCACCACATATGTGCCTGGCACCAAAGAATGCCAGAAGAGAGTGTTGGATCCCTTAGAGCTAGAGTTACAGGCAGTAACTTAGAACCCCACCTGGTGTGGGTTCTAAGAACAGAACCCTGGTCCTCAGCAGAACCAGAGCAAGTAATGTAAGCGCTGAGCTGTCTCAACCAGCTCCTAATATTTAATTTGATACAGTCAAAGAGATATCACAAAAATGTCTTGTTCAACAGTTTTCCATATCCTTCTTCTTTTGGTGGTACTGGGGAGGGCCTTATACACGCTACTCAACAAGTCTATCACTGAGCTCCAGCCCACTCTACTGTGTTTCATTTTCTTCCAAAATGAAAATATTCAACATGCATTGAATTTAAAATTGCAGAATTTAGCTGGGTGTTGGGGCACACCTTTAATCCCAGCACTCAGGAGACAAAGGTAGGTGGATCTCTGAGTTAAAAGCCAGACTGGTCTACAAAGTAAGTACCAGGATAGCCAGGGCTACATAGAAAAAAAAAAAAAAACCTGTCTAAATAAATAAATAAATCCAAAACAAAACAGAAGAAGAAAAGGAAATAAAAGAAAAGAAAAGGTAGACTTTCATATGCTTATATTCCCCTAAAAAATAGCACACTAGCTGGACATGGTAATCCATGTGCTTGATCCCAGTACTCAGGAGGCAAGTGAATCTCTGTAAGTTCGAGGTCAGCTGGTCTACATAGTGAATTCCAGGCCAGCCAGGGCTACAAAGTGAGACCCTATCTCAAAACAACCATTATCCTCCTTAAGAGCATCTTCTAAGACCAGCTGAGTTTGCTCTCAAAGACCATTACGGCAGGGTTTGTGGGACTCTTGACATTGTGCCCAAGCAGAGTGTGGGGAGGGCATGCACCTCCCCCTGAGTACCTGTGTCCAGTCACAGCCTTCAGGCCGTGCTAGCAACTCAGCCTTAATTGTGCATGGCCTCGAGGTCTCAGGAAGGAGCTAGAGTATAGAGCTTGGAGGAGACTTGGGCAAGGGAAGAGGGAGCGCCATCTATTTGGCTACAGAAAAGCAGCTTGTTTTGTTTGTTTTTTTTCGAGACAGGGTTTCTCTGTGTAGCCCTGGCCGTCCTGGAATTCACTCTGTAGACCAGGCTGGCCTCGAACTCAGAAATCCGCCTGCCTCTGCCTCCAAAGTGCTGGGATTAAAGGCGTGTGCCACCACTGCCGGGCCAGAAAAGTCATTATCTGTTGGATAAAGACTTTCTGTGTGATACTTGGGGGGCTATTTATGCTCCTGTCAGAAACTCCTCACTCATGTTCTCTGTGTAAGCTCTATAGTCTCAATGTGGAACAGATCTTCGATTTGTCATTGGGCCTTAAGAGAAAGGAGTTGATGTTCTATAGGTCCCCATGGTGAAAATTCTCTTAACAATTATGCAAGCTGAATTATGCATCCTGAAGACAAATATTTCATTTATTTTGGTTTGACTGAGCTAGGGACTCATATAGCTCAAGTTGGCCTCAAATATGCTATGTAGTCAAGGATGGCCATGAACTTCTGAATTCCCTGCCTCTTATTTCCAAGTGTTAGTATCACAGGCGTGAACCATCACATCAGGACTCTGTAGTTCTGGGGATCACACCCAGGGCCTCATGCATGCCAGGAAAGCACTATACCAATTAAGCCATGTCTCAAACAAACCCGTGACTGCAAACGGCGCTTACTAAGGGTTTTTGCAAGCTGCTTACCTTCCGCCTTCATGTAGTGCACAGAGTAGGCAATGACCTTGTCTGAATTGTACAGTGGTCTCTCCCACGCTAGAAGGATGGCAGAGCTGGACATGGTTTCAGCATGAACGTTGTAAGGAGCACTAGGTCTATCTTCCGACATTACCACGGTCAGTCTGGCTCGAGACAGAACAGATCCTTGGCTGTTTTCAGCCATGCATTGATAGATAGCATCGTCTTCTGGGATGATCTGATTAATGACCAATTTGCTGAGAAAAGAAAGAAGTATTTATATCCATAAAAATAAATCTTAAGAATGACATTCAAAAGCTATTGTTAAATGCACCTTTCATTTTATACAAAAACATGCTGAGAACAACCAGGTCTAATGAAAAATAATCTACATTAATTACTTAAAATTACCCTGATTTATCCTTTCAATCTTCATTAGCACTATGGTAGCCAAATTCCCTTTGCCTCAATCACGTTTTTTAAAATGACTTTTAGTGAGAAAGCTAGTACTTATTTATTATTTATTACTCTAATCTACAGTCTATACTTACATTGTAATATACATATAAAGTTCAGATCAGCAAAAAATTTAAAGTTTTGTTCAACTAAAATGAGAATGTTACAGGAAAAATTATATATACATATACATACATACATATATGCATACACACACACACATATATATATATATACATGTACATGTACATATACATATATATTTAAGACGAGTTCTCATCATGTGGTCCTGACTGGTCTGGAACTTGTGGTATAGACCAGGCTGGCCACAAACTCACAGATCTGCCTGTCTTTGCTTCCCAAGTGCTGGATCTAAAGTCACATGCCTCAGTGACCATTCATTCTTAAGATCATTAAGTTTGAGCTCTGGAGGAATTGATAGGAAGTAAATTCTTTCTTTCTTTCTTTTTTTTTTTTTCATTTGATGGAAGTAACTGAAACAGCAGAGTCCAAGTTTGCTGTGGTCACTGAGCCAGTGGCGTACCTGGGCTAGAACTGCTGTCTGGGGCACTGGTTGCATAAGGTCCATTATAGCATATCACTCTGGATCCGTGTATAAAATACAAAAGGATCGGCAGCACACTAATCCTATAAACCTTAATTTCCTGCATTTAGTGTTAACTGTCAAGAGTATATGGTGATGTAATGTTTCGATAACCATTTTATGTAAAAATTATTAAAGGCATTATTTTATTTAAAACATAGCCAAAGAACATAGCTTACCTGTTGTACATTTTAATCCTGCCATTTGAATGTATCCTTCTCCCGTTTTTCAACCAGGACATTTTCGGTGAGGGAATTCCTTCTGCTTGACACACAAACCGCGCAGTGCCAGCTCGTGGCCTTGTTAAACTTTCAGGCCATTCAACAAATGAAGGAGGAGCTATTTTAAAGGGAAAGAATATATTCTGTGACTTCAACAGGAATGATAAGAATAAGTGAAGAAAGAATACAAAAATGAGATGAGTCCCGTGTACAAAGATGGGACTCATAAAGTCTCCTAAACTAGCTAGGTGATGGTAGCTTTCATTGACACAACCTAAAATCACTTGGGAACTGAGTCTCAGCGAGGGACTGTCTACATTGGGTTGGCCTGTGGAAAGCCTGGCTTGCTGATAAATGGGGAGACACAGTCCACTGTAGGTGGCACCATTCCCTAGGCAGGGAATCCTGACCTGTATTGAGTGGAGAAATCAAGCTAAGCACAAGCAAGCAAGTGAGCATGCATGCATTCATTTCACTCTCCTCCTGATTATGGATGGGATGGGAATAGCTGTTTGAAGTTCCTTTGACTTCTCCACATGATGACCTGTAATCTGGAAGTAACTGACTAAAGCTAAAATTAACCCTTTTTCCCCTAAATTGTCCTTTTTTGGTAGAGGTAAGATATTTTATCACAGCAATAGAAACAAAACTAGGAGAGTGCTTCTTTCTTATGTCCGTCACTGAGACCACCTGAGAACACAGTCAATACTCATACCCAGCACCCATCTTTTTTGTTTGTTTGTTTTGTTTTTTCGAGACAGGGTTTCTCTATGTAGCCCTGGCTGTCCTGGAACTCACTCTGTAGACCAGGCTGGCCTCGAACTCAGAAATCCACCTGCCTCTGCCTCCCAAGTGCTGGGATTAAAGGCATTGCCACCACTGCCTGGCTCTAGAGATGTTTTTTAACACAAAAATTTAATTTTTTCCTTTTCAACTCACTGTTGAGTTTTATAATACTTATTATTAACCTCCCTACCACTGATGCTAAGCTCCAGTTAACAGCAAGCTCCATGGAATTGGAGGATGCCTCAGTGTTTAAGAACACTTGTTGCTCTTACAGAGAACCCAAGTTCAGTTCCCATACCCACACTGGGCAGCTCACAACTCCTGTAACTCCAGCTCCAGGGGATAGCCTCTCTGGGCACTGCTCTGACATGCATGCACCTATATACATATACGTTTGTGTGTGTGTGTGTGTGTGTGTGTGTGTGTGTGTGTGTGTACACATAGTTCAAAATGAAACCTTACAAGAAAACCACGAGAGAAATTAAAATGACAAACCTCAAAACACAAACATCTCTAATTACAGAAAGAATGCATACCTAATACAGTTAATGTTGCCATAGCAACCGTAAAGTTGCGTGTGCCTGGGGTGGTGGCCCGACAAACATACACTCCAGCATGCTGTAGCTTGACATCTGATATAATGAGATTGCCATTTCCAAGTACCCGAGTATTAAAGACATCAATGGACTTGTGATCTATTTCAAAGAGAACATGGAAGTTAAAACGAGGCACTTCATCTGAAATTATACCAAAAGATCGCTATCAGAGAAATCAGTCGTTAAAAAGTAGCGATTTTCTGGGGCATAAGCTCTCCTTATGTTGCAAAACTAAAATGAAGTTATTTAAATGCAACAGCCAAATGTGTGTCTTCTCTATAAAATAACATTTTATCAGTTTCATTAAAAGGAATAAAGGGAAGGACTGCCTTGGCTCCCGCACCCAGTCAGGATGGCTTACCAAGACGGCTCCAGGAAATGATGGGTTTGGGATATCCTGTGGCCATACACTCTAGCACAACTGTCTGATGTAGAGACGCAGTTACGTTCTGTGGACTGGCTACAATGGTTGGCATGTAGAAGGATCTGGTCTCATTAGCTTTGGGCAGGAAAGGGCAGAATACATAAATTAATCATAAGAAGCATATTAAAACACTGATTCTTATTTACTTTCTTATTTATTCTTTCATTTTTTGAGATAGGATCTAAGATGGCCTAGGTTAGCCTCCAATTCCCTATGTATTAGAGGATGATTTTCTACTCCTGGTCTCTACCCCAAGAGTGCTGGGGTTCCAGTGGGTGTCACGCCACCCACCTTTCTTTTCTTTCCTGTTCATTTCCTCTGCCTCTCAGTCCTTTCCTTCCCTCCTTCCTTCTTCTCTCTCTCTCTCCATCCCTCCCTCACTTTCTTCCTCCTTTCCATCCTGTATGTGTGTTTGTGTACATATACAAGGCCAGAGGAGGAAATCAGATATCCTGCTTTGTCGTTCTCCACTTTATTCCTATGAGGCAGGGTCCCTCACTGAACCTGGGGCTAGGCTCACAGCCAGCAGGCTACATTGGCAGTGGACATTCTCTTTCTGTATTTTGTGCTTTTAAAAATAAAAGTGAAGGGGGTGGGAGGAGATGGCTCAGTGGTTAAGAGCACTGGCTGCTCTTCCTGAGGTCTTGAGTTGAATTCCCAGCAACCACATGGTAGCTTACAACCATCTGTAATGGGATGTGATGCCCTCTTCTGGTGTGTCTGAAGGAAGCTACAATGTACTCATATAAAATAAGCAAATCTTTTTTAAAAAGTGAAAAATGTATAAAGCAATCATCCAATGTTCTAAATAGATTACAGTCCAGGCATGGCAGTAATCTCAGCTCTGGGGAGGTAGAAGAAAGAGGGATACAAGTTCAAGGCTAGAATGGGGTACAGAGTAAGTCTCTGTCTGAAAACATCAAACCCAAACCGAATCTATTACAAAAATTTAAATGTCATCAAAATACTGATGGACAGAGAGCTATTATAGCCAGGAAGAAAGCAGATGTAACAATCAAAATCCTCATAAAAGTGGGAGAAAACAAACAAAAAACCACTTTAGCGAGGTACCTGGAACTATAGTTAGCGAGGCCTCCTTGCTTTTCCGTTTATGAGCAATAGTAGTGGCAACACAGCGGTAATTCCCAGCATCCTCTGGGCCAGCATCGTAGATCTGCAAAATTCCTGATGGCAGGGCAGTCACCCTGTTGAGACAAGAAACATAACTGAACTTTCTCTAGTTCTTTATAGATCCTAAATATAGATGCTGACAGAAATGAACACATTCAACCTTTTTAACCATGCTAGAAACAATACTGTAAAGACTGTTCTAACATTGGAGCCTCTGCTGGGGTGTGGTGAGCGCCAGCTGGCGTGTAAGAAGGTCTGGGTACAGTCCCCAGTGCTGAAAAACACCACTAGTAAAAACACTAGCTTGATTCTGTTATTTCATTTGGGTCATGACAGGTCTCTGAAATGTAAATAATTCTGCAGCATAGAGTCTATAAAATTCAGCATGCTAATTTTACAAAGAGGGCCCTGTTAACATTCTTCTGTTGATTTAGCAGATAGCGACTAAGATCTTAGTACAAGTTATTCTCAAATTCCTGACTTTTTTTCTTTTTTCTTTTATTATTTTATTTTGTTTTATTTTTTAACTTTTAATGTATTATGATGAGAAAAGTTACTAGTATTTTCTTAAATGAACATAAATATATGAAGATTTTTGTTTGTTTGTATGTTTGTATTTAGTAGAGATTAAAATCTTGGCTTTTACTGTGGTACAAGCCTAAAATAAGAACAATTTTTAGACATTGGATTTCATTGTAATAAGGCTATACTCCAATGACCCTCACATCACCAAAGGATTTTACCTCCATCTTAGCTAAGCTGAGAATTGACAGTTCTGCTGCGCCAAGGAATGAATTGTAGGCATGATTTTTGGATACAGACTTCCTGCTATGGTCAAAGCTATTTGATTTGAGTGAGTGACTTTATTCTCAGCCCACAGGGAACAGGTTATATTCATTTAAGAAATGGTGTGTGTATTAAGATGGTCTATCCATAAAGTCATTCACCAACTGTTTCAATGAACAATGGTTCTGTTGGAAGGTGGCACAGACATTATGTGAGGGTAAGAATCTGGTTCATTGGCTGTAATAATTTGGAAAAGCATTCATCTCAGAGAAAGAGTAACTTATAAAGTCCTCTTCTTCAAACTTGATACAAGAGTTACAAACATCAAGCAAAACATTCAGTCTTACTCTTTGTTGTTCTCTTACAAACCCCCTCCCAATTTGATTGTCTACGTTTCTTTTGGGTATATAAATACTTTTGAAATATGTAAACTGTTCTGTAAACCACAGTATAGTGTAAAAACACGAAATAAACAATACTACTAATAGAGATGCTGAGATAGGAGAAGCAAGATTTCAAGACCATTATGTTGTACACAGAAAGACCCTGTCACGTACAAACAAGCTGAAAGTATATAAGGATTGTATAATATTGGACCTATTTCTCCAATAACCAAATTAGAGAGACCATTGGATGACAGTCAACAAATTTCTAATTCCTCATATTTTTGGATTTCAATCAATTAGGATATGTTGGTAATATTAATTTTCATACTAAGATATTAAGAAAAAGTAATTGTCACTTCCTGTTGTTTTTGTTGTAAGAGGTGGAATTAGGTTTTGTGTGGGTTTGTTGAAAGGTTACTTTCTTGCTTCTTCTAGGGTGTAGTTTTGCTCCTTATGTTGATGTTTTCCATCTATTATCCTTTGTAGGGCTGGATTTGTGGAAAGATATTGTGTAAATTTTGTTTTGTCATGGAATATCTTGTTTTCTCCATCTATGATAATTGAGAGTTTTGCTGGGTATAGTAGCCTGGGCTGGCATTTGTTTTCTTGTAGGGTCTGTATGACATCTGCCCAGGATCTTCTAGCTTTCATAGTCTCTGGTGAGAAGTCGGGTGTAATTCTGATAGGCCTGCCTTTATATGTTATGTGACCTTTTTCCCTTACTGCTCTTAAAACTCTTTCTTTGTTTAGTGCATTTGGTGTTTTTATTATTATGTGACGGGAAGAATTTCTTTTCTGGTCCAGTCTATTTGGAGTTCTATAGGCTTCTTGTATGTTCATGGGCATCTCTTTTCTTTAGGTTAGGGAAGTTTTCTTCTAAAATTTTGTTGGAGATATTTACTGGACCATTACATTGGGAGTCTTCACTCTCTTCTATATCTATTATCCTTAGGTTTGGTCTACTCATTGTGTTCTGGATTTACAGGATGTTCTGGGTTAGGAGCTTTTTGCTTTTTGCATTTTCTTTGACTGTTGTGTCAGTGTTTTCTAAGGTGTCTTCTGCCCCTGAGATTCTCTCTTCTATCTCTTGCATTCTGTTGGTGATGTTTGCATCTATGACTCCTGATTTCTTTCCTAGGTTTTCTATCTCCAGGGTTGTCTCTCTTTCTGATTTCTTTATTGTTTCTATTTCCATTTTCAGATTCTGTATGGTTTTGCTCATTTCCTTCAGCTGTTTGATTGTGTTTTCCTGTAATTCTTTAAGGGATATTTTGTGTTTCCTCTTGAAGGGCTTCTAGCTGTTTACCTGTGTTCTCCTGTATTTCTTTGAGGGTGCTATTTATGTCTTTCTTAAAGTCCTGTATCATCATTATGAGAAGTGATTTTTATATCTGAATCTTGCTTTTCCAGTGTGATGGTGTATCCAGGACTTGCTATGGTGGGAGAATTGGGTTCTGATGATGCCAAGTAACCTTGGTTTCTGTTGCTTATATTCTTATGCTTGCCCCTCACCATCTGGTTTTCTCTAGTGCTACCTGCCCTTGCTAAATCTGACTGGAGCCTGTCCTTCTTGTGATCCCGGTTGTGTCAGAACTCCTCAGAGTCAAGCTGTCTCTGTGATCCTGTGATTCTGTGATTCTGGGATCTTGTGATACTGGGCTTGTCAGAGCGCCTGGGAGTGGAGCTTCCTCTGGGTGTTTTGGGACCAGCAGTGGAGTTTGTGCCCAAGGTCTGTTCAGGGAACGAGCCCAGACAGACCGGAAGGAACTGGAGCCACTGGGCTGGCAGAGTTCCTGTGTGCCTTGGTCCTGCTTCTGACATTTTTTTTTTTAAACCTCTCTAAGAGCTATTTATTCCCCATGACCCAGCCTCTGAAACAGGGTCACAATCCCACATACAACACAAAACTGATTGTGTGGAGTCATAAAAAACTGGCAAAAACAAATCATGTCTTCATATGTAACAATAAAAGTCAATTCAATATGAAACATGAAGTGAGGTGCTCTTGGTGAGCTGACCTGGGCTGCGGCATGTGACTTCACTTCTTTTTGTTTTTGTTTTTGTTTTTCAAGACAGGGTTTCTCTGTGTAGCCTTGGCTGTCCTGGAACTCACTCCGTAGACCAGGCTGGCCTCGAACTCAGAAATCCACCTGCCTCTGCCTCCCAAGTGCTGGGATTAAAGGCGTGTGTGACTTCACTTCTGAACACACATCATGCTAGACATACTGTCTGCCACACACGGCACCACTGAATGCCATCTGAGACAGCCAGGCTCAGATTCAAAACCACTGTGTGGTATGAAATGCAGTGTTTTTACTGAATATACAAAGCTTTCTGTCCTTAATGAAACATAATGGCCTAATTATGGAAAACAAATACTTATAATAATAATTTAGCAGCATGTAAGTATCAACTAAGAGTATCTTTGGACTGCACTGCGTTAGGCTGCTTGACTTTAAGATTAGTAAGTATTGTTTGTGTTCAATAAAACACTGGTAAATGGATGGCCGGGCAGTGATGGCACACACCTTTAATTTTAGCACTAGGGAAACTGAGGCAGATGAATCTCTGAGTTCCAGGCCAGTCTGCTCTATAGAGCAAGTTCTAAGATAACTAGGGCTACACAGAAAATACTTGTGTCTCAAAAACAAAAACAAACAAGAAAAGATTTAAGGTATTCTTTTTTTTTTTAAGATTTATTTTAATTTATATGAGTACATTGTCTCTGTTGTCAGATGCACACCAGAAGAGGGCACCAGATTCCATTATAGATGGTTGTGAGCCACCATGTGGTTGCTGGGAATTGAACTCAGGACCTCTAGGAACACAGCTACTGTTTTTAACCACTGAACCATCTCTCCACCCAGAAGGTATGCTTGAATTAGAATTTTTCTTTTCCTTTAATAAAATATTTCGCAGTTGCTGCCCCCATCTTAGTGTTCTACCATTAAAACAAATGGCTCCTGTATACTTCAGAGCAGGCAGGAATCAAACCTTTTTTTAATGTTTATTTTCTGTGTATATGCATGTATGTGAACATGTACATGTATTCATGTACCGTATGTCTGCACTGCTGGGAGCGGATCAGAAGTACCAAACCTCTTGAAATTAGAGTTAAGGGGTCATTGTGAGCTTTAGTGTGGGTGCTAGGAACTGAACCCAGACCCTCTGCATGAGAAGCAAGTGCTCTGAATCACTGATCCATCTCTCCAGTCATAAGGATGGGATTCTTTACCCAAGTTAGAAATGTCTTAGGAAATCAATTATTGCCACCCTAAATGGAACTCCACCAAGTCTATCACCTCTGACGACCCTCCGTTCTCCCCCACCTCTGATGACCCTCTGTTCTCCCCCCACCTCTGACGACC